>NC_140171.1:62215856-62590856 GCF_963971535.1 Notolepis coatsorum
CCACAACCATCAGAACCGGGGAGGACCAAGCCCCCGGACCCCCCTAGTGGAGGACGGGAGGGAATTGGATCCGACTGTGTGAAGAGGGTTTAGCAACTCAAACGCACAGGGTGAGCAGATCGTGGGACTTACCTCCCCACAGAAGAACCCACGACTACACAGGCGCGCAACCCACATGCCACTAGGGAACGAACGGGGAAAAAAAAAAAACTGTTACAACCCCTAATATCACGGGGTCAAGGTCAAGAACCCAACCCTGTGGCAAGGCCGTAGCAGCGGAGCGCGAAGGAGGACCCAGCCCCAGGAAGGGTCAGGACCAATGTTCCCTCTAATTTTTTTTCGGTCTGAGCAAACACTCAAACCTCCTGAGCAGACATCAGCAACTACTGAGCAACATACATCACCTGCCGATTAACCGGTTAGTTGATAAGCGGCGGTTTGTAAAAAAGTCTGAGAATCTTAATTTCCCTCAATGTCTAACATAAAAATATATACATTTTGCTGATACACAGAGAAATAATACAAAAAGGCATATTATATTCCTTAATCAAATATTTATTTGACCATTGATTGACAATACAGAGCAAAGTCCTTACTTTGGCGGCGGCGGTGTGAGTCGTGTCACTAACTTTTGCCTTTTTAGGAGGCTGACTCTTCATTATTTTATTAAGTGAATTATAATGCTACTTCAAGGGTGACCATATTGTGATTTTTTTTTAAATAGGACACTGCCTTCAGCCTTAAGATACTTAATGATACTCAAAGTTTACTCAAAGATGCCTTATCATTATAATATTTTTAAAGTGTGCCTCCTCTGTATGGATATACAATTATTGTTTATATTATTTTATATAACAAAATAATATCTCTCTATAACCAAAGTTGTCCTCCCTCCCTCTTGCCGAGAGCAGTCGCATATTTCTTTCCTCTCCCTAGACCTCCAAGGTCATTCCTATCGCCGGCCCTAACTGCCTCCCTGGCGGTGTGGATTCTACTCTCTTCAACAGACTTGGCTCCCTACTCAACTACAATGGATCAACTAGTAAGCTGGTCATTTGCAGCAATTGATCGAATTTTCTCTTCAAGGAAGCAAAACGCAGCTGATCCGCTGTGTCCAATCGGGACATATCAAGCGGGCTTTGCGATTGACAGTTGGAATAAATGGCGATCAATATGCCTGTTTTCTCTTGAAATTGAGGATGTTGAAGATGTGTACATCATCACAATCCTACTGATCGGCTTGGGAGCGATCGCAATCTGGATCTGGATTTGTACAAGAATAATCGGGAAAAGAGACGAACAAAAGGATGATAACCGTGTGGACCGCTGCCTGACAGCTGTGGCCAGACTGGAAGTCTCCCACATGGAACAGATTAAAACCCACATGGAACTTGTTAAACACTCGCTGTCCATTCATCTGACGAACAGTTGAGAGGTCAAGTCCTGCTGGGGGTCGCGCATGACATTAAGAGCGCGACGGATCGAATTTGAGTCAAGAACGGTGCTTTTAGGGGTCATTGTCTTCTACTGCACCCCCCCTCTCAAGTCTGGTGTGAAACTGTGGAATGCCAAGGTCTGCCCGCCTGTCTCGCGGCCTCGGAAAAGGGAGTCAGACGAGATAACAACTGGAATGCGGCGTTTCCCTTCCAACACCTCACCTCCCCCCACCAGATCTGGCTCGGCACTCCCCCCCCCCCACCCCCAACCCCCACCCAGACCTCCTCCCCTCCGTGTTTACGCCGAGCGCCGTAAGAACTGTTTCTAGACGGCTGCCACGTATGCGCGCTGTAGGAGTGGATCCTAAGACTGTCTCCCGACCCCGCCTGTCCATCTCTCCCTCCCTCCCACTCACCTGGCGCAACGACACTTTGTTTAACTACTCTGTTGTTGATGCAGCCTGACTATCGCATATGGCGTCTCAGGCATTCTGTAGATGACATGTGTCAACAAATGTACATCTCTGTTTGAATTTATGCTGTGCCATTGTTACTGTAAAAAATGTAATGATTGTGATGTTGTTATTATTATTAATGAGACGATGAGCTGTATGTGTGTGTCGCTGGAATTTCCCAAGGGGATTAATAAAGGAATATCTTATCTTATCTTATCTTATCTTAAGTTACTCAACATGCTGTATTATGCCTAAAGTAATCTATCTGACAAATCTCAAGAAAATAACTAAATCAACCTATGACAAAATCTTACTGGACAAAATAAATAACAAGAAAAATGTTCTAAATAATACCTCTTCTGTATTAGAAAATCCAGCTTAAAAAATATATCTTTGTATCTTTTCAATGTAATGTAAATTAAAACAGTAACCTCAAAAAGATACTAATTTAAAAGTGCACTATGCAGTTTCAGATTTGTTGCAATTAGTGTACTAAACTAATTTATTATACACATAATCCTTAGAATAATTGTATCATAACTAGCATCTTATCAAACCAAAACATCATTTTGAGGCATCAAAATAGTTTTCAATTATTTTCTTTCTCTCTCTGTATATCTGCATACTTCAATCAATTCGGTCAACTTTGCCATCAAACTCTCGCCTTGCACAGCTTTGTTTGTAATGATGTGAGCTTTGAGATCGTCACCACTTTTATTAGACACAGAAACATAGGTCAAGCTTTGCACGCGTTGCACTCCGCTTCCAATTAGTCTCGACCGGGACGCTAAATTGGGAATTTTCTCTGCAGTTAATCTGTAATGTACATTTTCGCGTTGGCATTGTGAGGAGCCAGCGATGCTGGTCGGATCTGTCCGCTTCCTGCTCTGTTGTGTGTGTCTGTGTGAGCGCGCAGTAGCGACCCCCACAAAGCACTGAAAGTGAGGCTTCTCTTGGTAACGTCACACGCAACAGGTTACCGTAGTATTCGGTGCAACGCGCCAGTCAATTTAACTACATGCATATTTTACACAAACGTTTCTGTGCGCGACAGATTTCAGATGTGTGCAGGAGCGTTTTGCCATGTGCGCGCGTGCGCACCTTAGGGGGAACATTGGTCAGGACCAGAGCATGTTCTGTTGTTGTTAGCTTACATGCTAACATGTATGGGATCGACCATAGCATTTCGGCTACGCTAGCTACCATGGCTTAGTAGAGCTAGTTGAATGGATAAACGTTATTTAACATTGCAGAATGGGTACAATTACAATACGGCTCAATACAAACAATTGTTAAGGGGCCCAGGGGGTGTAGACTGTTGTAGTTTGGTCAAATCAAGCTAATTTACATCATGCTCCAAAAATATATATTCTGCTGAGCGAGCTGTGGAGCGGGGAGCGCTTGATTCGTAAATGAAGGTGAACGTGAGCGGAGCGGTGAACGACTTGGGGGGGCGGGCCAACATGAGCGAATGAGAGCGGAACCAGACCTCTAGAGTGAAGAGCGGATTTCTCGAGCGCTCCGCTCCGCTCACATGCTCTGGTCAGGACCCCCCAGAAAAAGGGGGCCTGGCGAGGCCAACAACGCCGCAGCATCGAGACCCCACCAGGTGGTCACTAGTGACACCACCCCCCACATCGCCAGCGTATCGGACAGGGCCCATCCAAGAGCAGGTCCTTCCCCCTACAGCACGCCGCCCTGAAGCACTCAAAGAGGCTACACCCCCACAGCGGGACCAGGAAGTGCACCGGGGAGACAACCCCCAAAGAGGTTGATCCCTCAATCCAGGCAACAGGTCAAAATAACTCGACCTGCGCCTGGAGCACTGCGGACTAGACAGGCACCTAAGGGGTCTGCTGAAAACAGCACCCCAGCGGAAGGGGCGTTCGGTATGCTGTGCACCATGTCGCAGCCTCCACAAAAAAAACCCGACCCTCTAGAGGGGCCGAGGCAGAGAAGGCTGACACGATTGGCAGACGTCATGAAGGGTGCGGGGGCACACTCGCAGGCAGACGGGGTCAAGCCCGGCCTAACCCGAGAGTCGACTCCGCTACCAACACACCTGGAAACCAACCACCACCTAATAGGAGGCGGTTGTTCCTATAGCCCCCCCAAGAAAAAACTCCAAAACAAAACTGCGAGTATACACCGGCTATACAGCAGTACAAGTGTTTCAGTTCTCAAGAAGGGGTTAACCCAGGCCAACAGGTCAACGAGAACGAGTCCGGACCTGGGCCCGGCGGACCGGGACGTACACAGGGATGCCAGAGGGGTACAAGAACCACCTCGACAGCCCCCTCCCAGCCCCGCAAAGCAGGAGAAGAGAGGGGCGAAAAAAGAATGGAGAAGGACCAGGCTCCTTTAGCACAGCGCAAGGTACAACACAATATGGACCAAGCAATAGTGAAGGAAAACACGCAGTGACATAACCACGAACACCTCCATAACTTCAACCCCTGCAACGCCCGGGCCAACCCGGCATTTTTCCCCCGAAAAAGCACAAGTCCTTCAGGGTACCAGAACAGCATATCTGCGCCCCGGCGGACAACGGGTTAACTGACCTGGTCCGGCGCGACCAGAACCAGTCCCGTGTCCTTATCACGCCACCATCCCCAGTCCTAAGAGGGGGGTAGGTACGCGTGTCGATCCAAAACATCACAGAGGGCGCCACCAAGACGGTCAGAACATAAAGCACTTTAACGTAGGCTGGCTAACAGCTGGCTTGGACTGTATGACGTTAACACACCAGCCTACTGGTTGGTGTTCCCCCCACTCTTTTCTTTGCCCGACAAATCTCGAGTTGTTATTCAAGTTCAGTATCTTTCAGTTATTTCTATTTCTATAATGTGTCGCTTGTCACAGCGAAATGCTCTTTGATATATACTTATTTTTTTCTCTCTACACTCTTAGTAAATTGGGAGCTCACGCTCACGCTCTAGGTTAGGTTAGGTTAGGTTCTAGCTTCTAGGCTAGGTTCTAGCTTCTAGGTTAGGTTCTAGGTTAGGTTAGGTTCTAGCTTCTAGGTTAGGTTTTAGCTTCTAGGTTAGGTTTTAGCTTCTAGGTTAGGTTAGGTTCTAGCTTCTAGGTTAGGTTCTAGCTTCTAGGCTAGGTTCTAGCTTCTAGGCTAGGTTCTAGCTTCTAGGTTAGGTTAGATTCTAGGTTAGGTTAAGGTCTGTGGATGCACCGGAAGTTTAGTAGCGATTACCTGCGGTTCTCTAGATGTGGGAAGAAGAAAAGGGAACCTAGGATGGGAATGGGGAGGGGATTATTTTGGGGGTTACTTACACCGGATGCGGCCCGGGAAAGGTCTGTATTTTCTGTTGTTATTGTTGTTTTTGCAGATGGTGTGGTTCTGTTTCGTATTAGCTCTCGCTCGGCGTCACTCTCTGCACTGTCCTCGCACACGTGCACACGCACTGAATAAAGACCACAATGTACCTTTAATCCCAATATTTGTCTGACCACACCCCTATCAGCTTACCCATATAAGCATAGGTGGGGCCACCAACTCGCCTCCTTCTCGCTATCACCACAAGGAAGAAGTGCCTCGGTAGATCCCCACACTTGACGTGATGTGATGGAAGAAGAAGTAGGAGAAGAGTTGGAAAACAAGGATACGTTGATATCATATCTTTATTTTCTCTCTCACTATTTTCGAGAAAATACGGCGATATTGTCTTCGTACTGGAGTGTCTGGAAGATGATGATCATTCTAAAAATCCTCCACCGGTTTTCGTATTGGGAGTTCGCGCCGCTACATGCTTTTCCAACTGCAGTCCTTGCTGTCTGCTGGTTGCGGTAAAGGCACAGCTGGGCTGTAGGACGCGCCGCTGTTGTGAGAAGCGGTGGGTTCCAGGTTTGGTGAGTTATGTTTTGCTGGCAGGCTCCACTTGTCTTTTAGTGCTATGGGGGCTAATTGACAATGTTTATGAAAACCGGCCCCAGGCTAGGGTCCTTTGTTCAGCCTCTTAGGCGACAGAAGACCTTGGTCTGAAGCCCATTATAGTTTTAACTAGTGGGCCGCGACCATTAACACTGGTGATCCCTGTGTTTTCTGGACGAGTGGATATCTCTCTGTCACCGTGTAGTCCCTTCTTTCATATCCAAATGAGAGTATTCCTTCACGAGGAGATATGGGCATAGATGTTCGATAGCGGAAGATCTATGTTCAAGTCAGCTACACAGGCCAGTTTGGTATTGTGCTGGCTCCGTCGGGTGTTGGTAAAATCACTGTTGTAAAACTGTGTTAACATCTTGTTTCTCTTTTCTCTTAAAAAGGGAGGAGGGTCTCAGAACGGCGGCCTGTCTGGGTGAGTGTTATATCATTGTGTACAAGTTCAGGTGATAGCTGCTTAGCTTACGGTTATCCAGTCAGCTGTTAGCTGCGGCGTTAGAGGTTGGGCCTACTGTTAGCCAGTCAGCTGTTAGCTGCGGCGCTGGCCTGCTGTGATCACTAGGAAACGTTAGCTTGCTGCTATCGGCCAAGGCTCAGCGCGGGGTAGCTCCGGCTCCTCGCGCGCGGCCGCAAGCTCCCCTCTGGTCGCATGCGCCATTCGATCGGCGTCTCGCGAGCAGGGGCAGTAGCGGCCGACGGTTGGAGCGGCCGTTAGCTTAATGCTACTCTGTTGAACGTGCTTTGATTATAACATGTTTTAAACACTCTTGACTACGACATCATCTTTGACAGAGGATGTTCGTCGAACCTGCCCCGGGCCAGGACGGCAAGGACTGCGTCAACAAGGGGGGCCGTAGCGACGGGTTGGAGCGGCGATGCTGCCCAGATCGAACAACACAGGACGGCTGTGTTTTCTACGGTATCTTGAGACTGCACTTCGCTGATCTACGCTCCGGGTAGGACAAGGTTTGGCCAGACCTTATACACGTCTTCTGGCTTTACCTTTCTAAATGTTTTGTAAATAACGATGTTTTCCCAAAACGTGTGTTGCTGCAATACATTTAGGATACGACGCGAGTTATGTGTGAATTGTCTTTGTCACTGGTAATTCGCTTCTCTGTGCAAATCGGGTTGTTGTTACAGATGTGAAAATGATCTGGTTGTTGTGTGAGAAACATCATGTGTGTGTATATGTACCGTGTACTCACAACTAAGGGGGTTAACTAACCTATGAAGCTATGCTTAGTGACAAATGAGTAAAGAATATTCTTTTCTCAGCCTGTGATGACAATGAACAGTGTGTTCACATATTAACAGGTTTTCCTGTTTTAACTGGCCGTATTAAGGGTAAAGTAGGAGGTTTGTGTTTCCCCCCGATTCCCTGGGGACTCCTTCATCCTCCTATCAGAGTAGACATGTTGTTGCACTACATTGTGTCACTGTGTGGTAGGGATACGATGTAACCCTTAGCTTGATTGCTGAGGTTGTGCTAAATCTGCTGGAGTAACTTTATTTTCCTAAAAGAAAAGATTGTTGGTCGCTTTCGTGTGTGCTTAGCAAGGCCTGTGGCCGATACTAATCGAGAATTATGTATTCTCTCATTATGAAAAACGGCGTTCCTCTGTAGAGTGTTTTTGCCATTTTTTGTAGGTGATGATGGGTTGTGTGTGTCATGTGACCTACAACTGGGTTGGACTGGCCACAGAAGCACATGTGTAAATTTGGACCGGGGCTCTTAGAGAGCCCTCTCTATTCTGTGTTTTTTCCTTAGTAAAAATCAGATAGCAGGTTAGCTCATGCGCTGTGTGAAGGTGTCAGACGCTTCATAGAGCTGACTATGATTGTGTCATTCTCTCTTTTTGTCATTACATCGTATCATGGGTGTGGGGTCGTAAAGGGGTGAACTGGTAACCTTTCCTCTCCCCCTTTTTTTCTGTTGGTCAGGGGTACACCCCCTGTCCTTCAAGGTTCCTGTCACGTTGCGGTTCGGCACGTTACGGGGTGGGGGGGGGGGGGGGGGGAGGGAGTTTCCTGGTACCACGGCCTGGGATATTGGGCGTGTGCACCGCAGAAATTCCCCCGCCATAGAGTACGTCACCGTGCGCGTCTCTGTTGGTAGGACTTCCGTGTGCTGTTCAGGTCCATGTGATGGATCTGTTTTGGGGGGGTGGTCAGGGCTCCTCCTCACCAAGCGCCTATTCGGGCCTTCTGTGAGTTCGGACTCCTCCTTCCATGTGAGGGAGCCTCCTTCAGAGTACAGAGCCTCCTCCTCAGATTGTCAAAGTGAGTGGACCCTCTAGAAGGTGTCCTATTCTATTGTGTATGTATTCGATTCAATTCGATTATTGAGTGTGTATGGTTCAGTGCCTCTTCCCCGGAGAGCCCTAAAACCAATTTTTTACATGGCTCAAGGTGCAATATATTCTTTTCAATCTGTACAGCTCGCGTGGGAAGTCTCTCTGGGGATTCCCGTCTCCTTCCTATGGGAGGGTGGTGGGATGTAAGAATGTGAAATTTTTTTACCCCCGGCTGTGTAGACTGGGATACATACTGTTGGTGCTTCCTTCTTTTCTATTAAAAAAGAGTTGGAGTTAGGAAGTGTCACACCCCTCTTGTCGTTCCCCTGGGCGCCTTGGGGATTCAATGACAGGTCTAAATAGCCTGTTCATTGATGTGGGTGTGTCCTGACGCACGTATAGTGCTAGCTCGCTGTAAACAGGCGACTGACTGGCACGCCTTGGTTGCTTGAGGTTAAAACAGCGTTTTTATAAAGCAACTGGGATGGAGGTTTTTCCTCTTCCAACGACCACATCCCATGACCTGGGTTGGTTATCGACGGATTCTCGTTCATGTCTGGGGGATGATGACGGAATGGATCTGAACATATGTAGAAGGGTCTCACGCCCTGGGGGTGGGCCACCGGGCGCGGTTCGCCCGAACGTCTGGGTGGCGCCTTCTTTTCATGTTAAGATCAACACGCATATCTGCCCTTTCTCCTGGAGTAGGCATGTCGGCGTGGTTAGGGCACGGGACTGGTTCTGGTCACGCTGGTCCGGATCAGTTGAACCCGTTGTCCGCCGGGGATGCAGATCTGCTGTTCTGGTACCCTGAGGGACTTGGGCTTTTTTCAGGGGGAAAAATGCCAGGTTGGTCCGGGTGTCACAGGGTTAAGCACTATGGAGACCCTGGTTGGGTACGTTTTTTACTCAGCACTGTCGTAATGGCTTACGACCATGCCAACCTGTACACGCTCGATCTCGTCAGATCTCGGCCGCTACACAGGTTGGTCCTGGTTAGTACTTGGTTGGGAGACCGCCTGGGAATACCAAGTACGGTGTGCTTAGGGGCGGGTTCTCCATTCTTTTTCGCTCCTCTCTCACGCATGGCGAAGAGGGGCCTGTTGGGGTGGTCTTTGACCTCCTCTGGTGAACCTGTGCTTCCCGTATCGCCATGCCCGGTCCGAAGTAATGTTTCGTCGACCCGTAGGCCTGGGTTAATCCTTTTTTGAAAACTGAAACACTTGTACTGCGGTATAGCCGGTGTATACCCGCAGGTGTGTTTTAAAGTTTTTTTTTGAGGGGTTATAGGAACAACCACCGCATTGGGTAACACCGAGGTGGTTGATTCCCTGGTGTGTTGAAGCAGTGTCAACTCCCGGGTTCACCGTTTGAGGGTGCCCCTGCACATTCATGACGTCTGCCAATCGTGTCAGCCTTCTCTGCCTCAACCCCTCTGGGTGGGGGTTTTTAAATGGAGGCTTGGTCATGCAACACCGCCAGCTTACGCTCCTTCCGCCGGCGCGGCTGTGTTCAGCTGTCCCCTCTGGCGCCTGTCTCGTCCGCAGTCTCCAGGCTAGGGTTAATAGCCTGTTGCCTGGTTTTTTCCCGGTGCGCTGCCTGCTTCCGTTGGTTAACCTTTTTTGTGTGCTTACGGCCATGCTGACTGCCTGTTCTGCAGGGTCAGTGTGCCAGGCGGTGTACTATTGGGGGGACAGGGCCCGCTCGGCTGAGGGGCCTTTGTCCGAATACGCTGGCGATGTGGGGGGCGGGGTCACTAAGTGCCCACCTGGTGAGGTCTTGATGCTGGCATCATGGACTTCTCCGGGCCCCCGTTCCAGGGGGTCCAGTCCCTTTGGTGGGTCTGGGTCTTCCTTCGCGCTCCGCTGCTACGGCCTTGCCACGGGGTTGGGTTTGCCCTTGACCCCGTGATTCTGGGGGCAGTAACGAGGTTGTTTCCTCCGTTCGTTCCCGGGTGGCATGCGGGTTGTGCATGTGTGTAGTCGTGGGGTCAAGCCACGGTCTGCTCACCCTGTGCGTTGAGTTGCTTGAGTGCCTCTTTGCACGGTCGGGTCCGTCGCCCTCCCGTGAAGCCCCAATAGGGGGGGTGCCCTCCATTAGGGTGGGTCGGGGGGGCTCGGCCCTCCCTGTTCTGATGGTTGTGGGGGGCTTTCAGCGGGGTGTATTTGTCGGCCGATGGCTCTCGCTCGGCCTCCCTTGTGCAGAAAGTGATGCCGAGCGAGAGCTAATACGAAACAGAACGTTAGGTTATGACTATAACCAAGTTCTGTTGTATAGCGACGCTCGGCGTCCGACGCCGCTGCAGCCCTTGATCTCGCCTTGTGGTGAAAGCTTGGGAAGGAGGCGAGTGGGTGGCCCCACCCCTGCTTATATGGGTAAGCTGATAGGGGTGTGGTCAGACAAATATTGGGATTAAAGGTACATTGTGGTCTTTATTCAGTGCATGTGCACGTGTGCGAGGACAGTGCAGAGAGTGACGCCGAGCGTCGCTATACTAACAGAACTTGGTTATAGTCATAACCTAACGTTACACATACATATGTTTATAGTTACTTATTTGTTATTTGTTTTTTTCTTTATCACTTTATCACTTTGTGGAGTCTACAATACCCCTGTACAGGGGGCCTGTATATGGGACAATCAGACCACTCAAATCTTGAACTGAATCATGGCTTCATCTAATAATGGGAGGGACAACTCTGTTAGACTGATCACGTGGAATGTCAAATCTATGAACGGGCCAGTCAAACGTTCAAGGGTTTTTGCTCACCTAAGAAACTTGAAGGCAGATATCATGTTTTTGCAAGAAACTCACTTATTGAAAGCAGATCAGACTACACAAGCCTTGGATCAGCCAGATATTTCACTCCAATTTTAATATTCGGGCAAGAGGTGTTGCGATACTGGTAAACAAAAAAGTTCAATTCACATCCTCTAACGTTATCTCTGACCCGGATGGCAGATATATAATAGTAACGGGCACTCTATTCCAAACCCCAGTGCTCTTAGTCAATATTTACGCTCCCAACTGGGATGATGTTGGTTTTATGAACAATATCCTCTCCTCCCTCCCAAACTTAAACACACTCCAACTTATTTTGGGGGACGATTTGTGTTGTGGACCCGGTTTTGGATCGCTCTTCTCTAAGACCCTCAACACTCTCTAAAATGTCCAGGTCCTTATCAGCCTTTATGAGGGAAAATGGATGTGTGGACCCATGGAGATCTGCTAACCCAATATTAAAGGCATTCTCTTTTTTTCACATGTACACCACTCTTATACCAGGATAGATTATTTTTTTATTGATAAACCCTGTTTAAATAGTTGACTATTTAGCCATTGTAATTTCAGACCATGCGCCTATACAAATGGACATCTCCCTTACTCTGAATAGAAAAGATCGCCCTCCCTGGAGATTCGATACCTTGCTACTTTCCGACAAGGGGTTTTGCGACAAAATTTCAAAGTCAATTGATGACAAATGTGAAGAATTCCTAAACTTCTTCATTAGGAAGGTGGAAACCATTAGATTAGCCATCTCATCGTCCTCCTCCACCCCCCCTCCTACCCAGCCCCCCTGCCCGGCCCCCCCTCCTGCCCAGCCCCCCTGTCGAACCCCCCCTCCTGCCCA
Organism: Notolepis coatsorum; assembly: GCF_963971535.1. Classification (NCBI taxonomy): domain Eukaryota; kingdom Metazoa; phylum Chordata; class Actinopteri; order Aulopiformes; family Paralepididae; genus Notolepis; species Notolepis coatsorum. The sequence continues at coordinate 62,227,572 of NC_140171.1, forward strand.
GCCCTCCTGCCCACTTCCCCCTCCCTCCCACCCCTCCTGCCCAGCTCTTTTGAACAACTTCCAACCCATCTCTCTAACCACTCTTAGAGAGCTGGTGGCAGGCATGCAGACTGTCACATCCCCCCTTGATGCCCTCCCTACCCATCTTCTAAAAGAGTCCATGGACATAGTAGGCCCCAGTATTTTGTCTATCATAAACAGCTCTCTGGAATCTGGCTCTGTTCCCTCCTCCCTTAAGCACGCCATGGTTGAGCCCCTCCTAAAAAAACCTGACCTAGACCCTGCTCTTTTCAATAATTACAGGCCCATATCCAAACTACCCTTCCTATCTAAGATTTTAGAAAAGGCTGTCCTGGCACAGCTCCTCCCCTTCCTACATCACAACAACCTCCTAGACAAATTCCAGTCAGGTTTCAGGGCAGGGCACAGCACTGAGAAAGCGCTAGTCAAAATCTACAATGACCTGCTTCTCACCATCGACTCAGGTAGCTGTGCCATGCTCCTCCTCCTGGACCTCTCTGCCGCGTTCGACACGGTCGACCACTCCACCCTGGTCGATCGTCTCGAACACAGGCTAGGTATTGGGGGGTCTGCCCTAAACTGGTTCGCATCCTACTTGAGCGGCCACTCCTTTTCGGTCAGTTTGGGTGGACACTCCTCCCCCACAGCTAGTCTACCGTATGGGGTCCCCCAGGGTTCCATCCTGGCCCCCATACTCTTCTCCATCTACATGCTCCCTCTGGCAGAAATCATCCAGAAACACAACATTTCATATCACTTTTATGCCGATGACTCCCAAATCTACCTTCCCCTCAACCCCTCTGACACAGCTAACCTAGACTCTCTTAAAAACTGTCTTAGGGACATAAAAAGCTGGATGGCCCTCAACTTCTTACAGCTAAATGAAAATAAAACGGAGATCATTTTGTTTGGCCCCCCCTCTTCCACCAAAACACTCTCCAACAGCCTAGGACAACTCTCCACCCACCTCAAACCCCACGTCAAGAGCCTGGGTGTAATCTTTGACCCAGAGCTCAAATTCGACCGGCAGGTAAATGCCGTAGTCAAATCATGCTTCTTCCAACTCCGCAACATCAGAAAAATAAAACCAATCCTTTCACCCGTCGACCTGGAAACGGTAGTCAATGCATTTATCACTTCACGCCTTGACTACTGCAAGGCCCTCTACACCGGCATCAGTCAGGCAGCCATGTCCCGCCTCAAAATGGTCCAGCACTCTGCAGCTAGGTTCCTTACCGGCACCAGAAAGAGAGAGCACATCACACCAGTCCTAGCCTCCCTACACTGGCTCCCAGTCCCACTTAGAATAGACTTCAAAATCCTCCTCCTCACCTTTAAGGCACTATCGGGTGCAGCACCCCTATACATCACCGAGCTCATCACCCCCTATGCAGCACCCAGGTCACTAAGATCCTCCAACCAGGCTCGGCTGGTCCCCCCCCGCACTAGACTCAAAAAGAGAGGCGATCGCTCCTTCAAGGCCGTGGCCCCCAAGCTATGGAACCAGCTTCCCCTGGAGATCCGATCTGCCCCCTCGCTGGAGACATTTAAGGCCCGTCTAAAAACCCACTTCTATTCCCTGGCCTTCAATAAACCCTGATTCTCCCACACCCTAACTCACACACTCCCATGTAATTTTATCCTGCCCCCTCCCTCTTGTATCTCTTCTTATGCTCCTCTGTCCCCTGTGTGCTACTGTACTTTGTGCTCCCCAATCCGTGTGTTGTCCTACTGTCCTATTCTCTGAATGTACTGTCTTGTCCTGCTGTGCCTTTTTGTATTTTTGTATTTGTGTATTTTATATTAGGACATTGATTTTAAGCTTTGATTGTACAGCACTTTGGTTGGCTCTTGTGCTTTTAAATGTGCTATATAAATAAATTACTTGACTTGACTTGACTTGACTGTTGTTCTGTCCACTTTAAAGATTTGGATACAGTTTCGTCGCCACTTTAAACTCTGTTCAGCATCAGTATTGGGGCCTATTAGTAATAACCACCTGTTTGTTCCCTCCACACGCTGGAACAGACTCGGAATAAATAGTTTCAAGGATCTATATGACGGTGACACTTTCTCCAGTTTTAGCTCCTTGTGTCTCTAATTTGGTCTTCCACGCTCCGATTTATTTCGTTATCTTCAGATACGTCATTTTGTACGTTCACAATTTGACTCATTTCCTAGCCCCCCTCAACGATCAAATTGGGAGAGACTCTTGGGTCTATCACCAAACCAAAAAGGGCTTATATCTGAAATTTATCAAAATACTATGTGCTTGACCAAAGACAAAAGCGCTAAGACGAGATCCAGGTGGGAGGAGGAGCTGGGGGTGGAACTGACAGAGGGGTGGTGGGGGGAGCACTGGATAGGGTGAATTCCTCCTCCACTTGTGCCAGACTCAGCCTAATACAACTAAAGGTGGTACACAGAGTACACTACAGCAAAGCAAGACTAGCTGAAATCTACCCAGACTCCAATCCCAATTGTGACCGCTGTAATAGCCCACAAGCTGATATCTCTCACATGTTTTGGTCCTGCCCGGGGCTTATACCATTATGGTCCTCGATATTCAATGTGCTCTCGATAGTACTAGATACCACAATACAGCCCTGTCCACTGTTGGCCATTTTCGGCGTACCGGCTGAGCCTCTCCCTATTAAGCCAAACGATACTGACATGTTGGCTTTTGCCACGCTCTTGGCCAGACGGAGAATACTCCTAGCCTGGAAACTGTCTACACCTCCCCCCTTCTCCGCCTGGCTAAAAGATATGGTCTCGTTTCTAAAACCAGAGAAGATTAAGTATGCACTTAGAGGAGTTAACGAAAAATTCTTTAAGAAGTGGCAGCCGTTCATTTCTTACTTTAACAGCCTACCAGGGCCCTATTCCCCGTAACTGGTTCAACTAAGTCGATCAAGAGTCCCATTATCCAGATTCAATTAACCCAATGTTTGAAGCCGGGATTTTCCTGTTCCTCGAAGGTGGATTCAGTCCCGTTAACTCGAACCAGACTTGAGACCCAGGATAAGTGCGCGCGGCCGCTTCAGTTGAAAAGCCAGCACGTATCGATAGCAGAGATCCTGATTTTCTAACGGCATTGATTGATTAATTGATTTAAAACTTTATTAACAGATTGCAGTACGGCTCAATAGCCTCGCCGACAAGTTAAATGCGTTATCTATAGGCTAATTTTAAGTCCCTCATTACCCCAATCAATCAGATTATATTTCTTTAAACTTGCCTGCTGGCAGTAGGTTTATGGCTTGAATAATCAAATGAGATCTTGCTAGCGAAAATAATTAGTTAAACTGTTATACAGAATAAGGATATGGCTCTCTTACCCATTGATTGATGTATGGTGGATCTTTTACTTATCTGCACTGTGGTGTCACGGTTTGTGGTTTTGACTTTCCCGGGTTCGAATCCCACTTCTCCTAGTCTTTTCCTTCTTTTTGCAATGTAGGAATAATTCAATTTGGTGCACGTTGAGAGCTATATAAAGAATGACATCCTCAATGCATGTAGATTTATAATATTTTAACTTAAAACTAGGCTACTTTTGCGTATAATCATTAATATTATATTCCAAAAAATTATATTGGAAACGCGGGGTTTCGAACACCGGTCGCCCGGTTGCCAGGATTGAGCACTACCGCTGTGCCACTGTGCCAGACGGGATATATTCATTGTTTATCCATTAATGGACGAGAGACCCGTGTTTAGAATATCTTTTCTTTTGAATGAAGTTTTATCTCTTTATTCTCAAATGCATTAATGTGACGTCAACGGCTCATTCAATTTCTCAAATCCGTCAAACAGCGCATCTCATCAGACATTTTAATCCCAGTTACAATATCACACAAAAACCACAATCCACGCATAGATACTTCAATTTTATGCTTGAATGAAACACAATCCGGGCGCTCCGTTAAGCAAATCTACAGCGGAGAATATATGAAACTAATCAGAGCCAAACGGCTCATTAAAAATATCCCCGCGGGATTCACATTTGCAATGCGCCGTTATTAAAATAACCACATGCAGCGTGTATCGCGACTCCGAGCGCCGTATATGACGTGCATTATTTTATTTAGGACAAAGTAAATCTATAGGCTCAATATGATTTATTATCAGCATTTAGTTCTATTATTATACATTTCAAAAGCCCCCTCTAGGAAAACGAAGCACAGAAACATAATTCAGAATGGTATAAATGGGATCTCTAGACTGTGAGAATCATTTCAGGAAGCGAGCTGTCATTTATTTGCGGGGGCGTGGCCATGGTTCATCCGGCTAACTGAAGTTAACCCTGCTCTCGACCAGGCTCAAACTTTTTGATCTGTTGTCATGGTGATTTGGACAATCGAGCGTCGGGGAATGGAAAGGTCCGGCTTAAGTCAGACTAGACTGGAAATTATCCGGCTAACTCAGTTATCCAGGTACAGGGAACGGGGCCTCTCCCTCCTGACTGAGTGTCTTCCTTCTTTGAGTGATCCTCCCATCTAACCAGGCCCAACAGTACTATGTAATACCACCAGATAACTATGTAGATACTCTATAATTGACTAATGTACCATATCTGACTCAGACTATTTTCCTTTTGTTTATTATTATTATTATTATTATTATTATTATTATTATTATTATTATTATTATTATTATTATTATTATTATTATTATTATTATTATTATTATTATTATTATTATTATTATTATTATTATTATTATTATTATTATATATTTTTTTATTATATTATTTAATTTGTCTTTGTTATTTTTGTATTTTGTATTATTTAATTTAATTTAATTGTATCATTGTAAGTAGAAATTGTTATTATTGTCTGTAATTTAACCTTTTCCCTTGTTGCATGTTATGTATGTAACCCTACCTGTTGATCCGTGGGGTGGGTTTGGGGGTGGGTTTGGGGGTGGGATGGGTGGGGTAGATTATACAAAAAAAAGGGAAAAAAGTGTGAATGAATAATTCTGACTTTGTAATTGTACAAACTTGCTTCACCAATAAAAACTTTTGCTTTAAAAATAAAAAAATAACATAATAATAATAATAATAATAATAATAATTCATTTAATTTATATAGCGCTTCTCAATAACCCGAAGTCGCTGACAGTAGTCGGGAGCAGGAGTACAAACAAAGAAACGAAAGCAAAGAAACAAAAACAAAAACAACAAAGAAACAAAAACAAAAGGAACATGAGACCATGGGGGGAACAGGGGAGACAGCCTGATAGCACAAAAAAAGACTGGAGACAGACATCAATCAGGTTGGAGGGGAGGGGTGGGTTTAGGGGTGGGGGGGGTTGAAGGCAAGGGAGAACAGGTGGGTTTTGAGGCGAGCTTTGAAGGTGGAGAGTGTAGGGGAGTCTCTGATGGACTGGGGGAGGGAGTTCCAGAGTCGGGGTGCAGTGCGAGAGAAGGCCCGATCTCCGAAGTTTTTAAGCTTGGATGTCGGGACAGTGAGGGAGGCAGTGGAGGAGGACCGGAGGGAACGGGTGGGGCGGTAGGGGAGAAGGAGATCAGTCAGGTAGGGGGGGGCCAGGCTGTGGAGGGCTTTGAAGGTGAGGAGTAGTGTTTCAAAGTTAATGCGGTGTTTGATCGGGAGCCAGTGGAGGGAGTGATGTGTTTGCGGGACCGGGTGTTAGTGAGGAGGCGGGCGGCTGAATTTTGGACCATTTGCAGTTTATGGAGGGAGCGGGAGGTGATACCAGTGAGGAGGGAGTTGCAGTAGTCCAGGCGGGATGAGATGAAGGCGTGAATGAGGGATTCAGCAGCGGGGGGGGGGGAGGCAGTGGCGGATTTTTCCGATGTTGCGGAGGTGAAAGTAGGATATTTTTATGATGGAGCGGACGTGGGGGTCAAATGAGAGGGTGGGGTCAAGGAGGACACCAAGGTTGCGGACTAGGGGGGAGGGGGTGATGGTGGAGTCGTTGATGGTGAGTGTGATGGGTCCGGATCTGGTGAGGGTGGTTTTGGTGCCAATGATGAGAAGTTCAGTCTTGTCACTGTTCAGTTTGAGGAAGTTGTGAGTCATCCAAGTTTGGAGTTCGGTGATGCAGGATTCGATCTGACTGAGGGGTGGGCTGTGGGGGGATTGTGTACTGATTTGGGTGTCGTCAGCGTAACAGTGGAAGTTGAGGTGGTATTTACGGATGATGTGACCAATGGGGAGAATGTAGCAGATGAAGAGCAGGGGGCCAAGGACTGAGCCTTGGGGGACCCCCTGTGTGACTGGGGAGGGGGAGGAGGTGTGGCCGGAGAGGGAGATGAATTGGTGTCTGTCTGTGAGGTAGGAGGAGAACCAGCCAAGTGCTGTGCCCTCAACACCCAGTTGGTGCAGCCTTTGGAGGAGGATGGAGTGACACACTGTGTCAAAGGCTGCACTGAGATCGAGTAGGATCAGGATGTTGAGGGCACCGGAGTCAGCGGAGATAAGGAGGTCGTTGATGACCTTAACCAGTGCAGTTTCGGTGCTGTTAGCGGGACGGAAGCCAGACTGAAGGGGTTCATAGAGGGTGTTGGACTGGAGATGGGAGTGGAGTTGGGAGGCAGCAATACGTTCCAGTGTTTTTGAGAAAAAAGGAAGATTGGATAAGGGGCGGTAGTTGGAGAGGCTGGATGGGTCAAGAGTGGGTTTTTTGAGGACAGGGGTGACAGCGGCGAGTTTATAGGGGGGGGGGACGTGGCCTAGGGATAGTGACTGGTTGAAAAGGGCGGTGAGGTGGGGGATGAGAGCAGGGAGGCAGGCTTTGGTGAGAGTAGTGGGTAGGGGGTCAAGGGAGCAGGTAGTGGTCTTGGAGGTGGTCATGAGGTCCATGATGAAGGAGGAGTCAACTGGGGCGAAGGCAGTAAAAGGGGTGGGAGGGATGGAGTCAGGTGGGGGAAAAATGTTGGTGGGGGGGGCGAGGGTAGGGGGAATTGGCGATGCGGGCAGTCAGTGAGCTGTTGATTAGAGATACTTTATTATTGAAGAAGAGGAGAAACGAGTTGCAGAGGTCAGGGGAGGAGAGTGAGTTATTGTCCGGGGGTTGTAGGAGTTTCTTGACAGTGGAGAAGAGGGTCCGGGGGTTGCGGTTGCTGCTGTTGATGATGGTGGAGTAGTGGGCAGATTTGACAGCTTGGAGTGCATCACGGTAGGAGGAGACGTGCTGTTTGTGGAGGTTGGCGTGGATGGTGAGGTGGGTTTTTTTATAGAGGCGTTCTAGTTGACGGCCGGTCTGCTTCATGGAGCGGAGTTCCGGAGTGTACCAGGGGGAGGAGGTGGTGAATGAGACAGTGATGGTTTTCAGGGGTGCCAGTGAGTCGAGGGAGTCAGAGAGAGTAGAGTTGAGGAGGAGGGCATAGTCGTCGGGGTTAGAGGGGGCGGAGTCAGGGGGAAAGGCAGAGGATATGGACTGAGACAGTGTGAGAGGGTCGATGGATTTTATGTTACGGAAAGAGATGGTGCGTTTGTTGGAGTGGTGGGGTGGGGGAAGGGGAGCAGAGAAAAGGATGCAGTAGTGGTCAGAGAGTGGGAATGGGATGGGGTGAGGATTGGATATGGGTAGGGAGGCAGAGCAAACAAGGTCAAGTGTGTGGCCTTTGTTGTGGGTGGGGAAGTTGATGTGCTGGGTGAGGCTAAAACAGTCAAGGAGGGATAGGAAGTCAGGAGTGAGGTTTGACATAAAGCACCGCGCCCAGTGGCCCACCCCAAAAGCGTGAGACCCCTCCGCCAATGCTTTGATCTATTCCGTTATCTCCCCCCAGAGATGAATGAGAATTCATCGAGACTAACCCAGTACACTGGCACTCGGAAGAGACAAACTCCATCCTAGTTGCCCCATAAAAACGCTGTTTCGATGATGAGCAACCAAGGTGCGCAAGCCCATGCGTGGTTCCACACAGAAGCACCCAGGGCCAGCACTATGTACACGTCGAGACCCAAAACATATCAATGGTAATTCTAACAAGAACCCAGATAAGGTTCCCTCCAAGCCACCTGGGAGAGCGGCAGGAAGCCGGCCAAGACACAGATATGGGTCCCATATGACGCGTCCGAGGGAAAACACCCCTGTCAACCCTGCCCTGTATAAAAGAGAGGAGACAGGGAACCCCCAGAGAGACTTCCCACGTGAGTAATAATTGAAAAGATATATGTAACATTGAGCTACGTGATCAAGCTCAAGACATATGCAACAGAGCGCAGAGCAGAACTTCTTTTTAAGTTCTCACGCACCGCATAACTCATCTTGACAATAACAGAGGTCCACAACATGGAGCCTGAAAAGAACTCACGGAAGTCTCACAACCAATAGAAACGCGCCCAGTGACGTACTCTATCGCGGGGGGAATTCCGTGACCCACCTGCCCAAATATGGCGTTGGACCAGGGAACTCTCTCCCCCCCCCACCCCCCCCTCTCCCTACCCTGTAACGTGCTGACCCAACAGCGTGACAGGAAGCCCGAAGGACAGGAGGTCCAACCCCCTGACCAATCAGAAAAAAAGGGGGGGGAGGGTTTATCAGTTCACCCCCTCATGACCGATGCAATGACAAAGCAGAGCCATGACACCAGTCATAGCGTGCTACATGAAGCGCATGTATACCTGTTTAAGGTAACAGCTTCACATAGGCTCATGTGCGAACCTGCCACCTGAATTTTTACACCTTTACCCTAAAGGAAGAAAAAACACAGACCAAGAGAGGGGCCAAGGGCCCTGGTACAAGAGCTTACGCATGTAACTTCTGTAGGCCAACACCTAACCCAGTTATGGATCTTAAATGTGAAAACGATACACACAACCCTCCATCACAACAAAAAAGGGCAAAAGTACACTCTCACTACTGTAAGAGGAACGCAGTTTTTCATGATGAGAGAAGACATAAGTCCTCGATTAAGTACTGGTCACAGGCCTTGCTAAGTCCACATGACAGCGACCAAACAGTTTTCAGAAAAAATTTCCTCTTTCTAAGCAAGAGCACAACTCCAGCAGAAGCTGAGTGATTACACTGTATCCCCAAAAACATAGTGAATCAACACACATCTTGTAAACAAAATCATATTTGAGGGGAGGGGGGGGGCCAGGGGAAAACCGGGGAAAAACCCACCCCTCACCACCTTACCCCTGATACGACGCCAATGTGTAGAGTAAGCTTTTCATCATGCACGCCAGCACAGCCGAAGACCTTGTTTGAACAGGCACAGCCCTGCGTATGTGTGAAAAAAACTTGTCACTTGTTATTGTCATCATTACCCTCAAGTAAGAATAACAGGCTGAGAGAGGGACTCATCCCTCGATCACATGTCACTATGCACAGTATTGTAGGGTAACCCAGCCAGTTGTGGGCTCAGCCACGTTGTCTAACGTTACATGAACACACACAACTTCTCATCATACAACAAAAACCCAGTTAATTTTTACTCACGTAAAAAACAACACTGTTTCTAGGTAGAGAGAAAGGCACAAGCCTTGGCCAACGCTACCCAAGCTATACAAAGCGACCAAGAAAATTCACACACAGCACATGTCGTATCTCCAAATGTAGTGAAGTAACGATAGGTTATGACTATAACCAAGTTCTGTTAGTAATGGTGACGCTCGGCATCACTACTGCACTGTACCTCGCTCGTGCACACGCACTGAATAAAAATTCCACAAATGTACCTTTACATCCCAGCATTCGTCTGGCCACACCCGTATCAGCTTACCTACATAAGCAGGGGTGGGGCCACATACTCGCCTCCTTCCCAAGCTTTCACCACAAGGTGAGATCAAGGGCAGCAGCGGCGTCTGATGCCGAGCATCACCATTACTAACAGAACTTGGTTATAGTCATAACCTATCGTTCTGTATCGTAATGGCTCCGCTCGGCATCACTACTGCACAAGGGAGGCCGAGCGAGAGCCATCGGCCGACAAATACACCCCGCTGAGGCCCCCCACAACCATCAGATCAGGGAGGACCGAGCCCCCCCGACCCCCCCTAATGGAGGGCACCCCCCCTATTGGAGGTTCCCGGGAGGGCGACGGACCCGACCGTGCGAAGAGGCACTCAAGCAACTCAACGCACAGGGTTAGCAGACCGTGGCCTGACCCCACGACTACACACACGCACAACCCGCATGCCACCCGGGAACGAACAGAGGGAACAACCTCATTACTGCCCCCAGAAATCACGGGGTCAAGAGCAAATCCAACCCTGTGGCAAGGCCGTAGCAGCGGAGCGCGAAGGAAGGCCCAGACCCACCGAAGGGACTGGATTCCCTGGAAAACGGGGGCCCGGAGAGGTCAATGACGCCAGGCATCAAGAGCCCACCAGGCGGTCACTTAGTGACACCGGCCCCCACATCGCCAGCGTATTCGGATAAGGCCCCTCCAAGAGCGGGCCCTTTCCCCCCAATAGCACACCGCCTGGCACACTGACCCTGCAGAACAGGCAGTCAGCATGGCCGTAAGCACACAAAAAAGGTTAACCAACGGAAGCAGGCAGCGCACCGGGGAAAACCAGGCAACAGGCTGTAACCTGAGCCTGGAGCACTGCGGACGAGACAGGCGCCAAAGGAGTTAGCTGAGAACAGCCCCCCCGGCGGAAGGGGCGTATGCTGACGTTGTTGCATGACCAAGCCTCCATTTAAAAAAAAAAAAAAACACCCAGAGGGGTTGAGGCAGAGAAGGCTGACATGATTGGCAGACGTCATGAACGTGCAGGGGCACCCTCAACCGGGTAATCCAGGAGTTGACACTGCTCCAACACACCAGGGAATCAACCACCTTGTCGTTACCCAATGCGGTGGTTGTTCCTATAACCCTTCAAGAAAAAACTCCAAAACACACCTGCGGGTACAGACTGGCTATACCGCAGTACAAGTGTTTCAGTTTTCAAAAAAGGGTTATACCAGACCTACGGGTCGACGAAACATTACTTCGGACCGGGCCCGGCGATACGGGAAGCACAGGGTCACCAAAGGAGGTCAAAGACCACCCCAACAGGCCCCTCTTCGCCATGTGTGAGAGAAGAGCGAAAATAATGGAGAACCAGCCCCAAGCACACCGTACTTGGTATTCCCAGGCGGTCTCCCAACCAAGTACTAACCAGGACCAACCTGCGTAGCGGCCGAGATCTGACGAGATCGGGCGTGTACAGGTTGGCATGGCCGTAAGCCATTACGACAGTGCAGAGTACAAAATGTACCCAACCAGGGTCTCCATAGCGCCTAACCCTGTGACACCCGGACCGACCTGGCATTTTTCCCCCTGAAAAAAGCCCAAGTCCCTCAGGGTACCAGAAAAGCAGATCTGCATCCCCGGCGGACAACGGGTTTAACTGATCCGGACCAGCGTGACCAGAACCAGTCCCGTGCCCTAACCACGCCGACATGCCTACTCCAGGAGAGGGGGCAGATATGCGTGTTGATCTTAAACATGAAAAGAAGGCGCCACCCAGACATTCGGTGCAAACCGCGCCCGGTGGCCCACCCCCAGGGCGTGAGACCCCTCTACATATGTTCAGATCCATTCCGTCATCATCCCCCAGATATGAACGAGAATCCGTCGACAACCAACACAGGTCGTCCGAAGAGGAAAAACCTCCATCCCAGTTGCTTTATAAAAACGCTGTTTTAACCTCAAGCAACCAAGGCGTGCCAGTAATTCGCCTGATCTTCAACAGAACACCCCGAGCTAGCACTATGCATACGTTGGGACACAACCACATCAATGAAGAGGCTATTTAGACCTGTCATTGAATCCCCAAGGCGCCCAGGGGAACGACAAGAGGGGTGTGATGCTTCCTAACTCCAACTCGTTTTAATAGAAAAGAAGGAAGCACCAACAGCATGTATCCCAGTCTACACAGCCGGGGGTAATTTTTTTTTACATTTTTACATCCCACAACCCTCCCATAGGGAGGAGACGGAAATCCCCAGAGAGACTTCCCACGCGAGCTGTACAGATTGAAAAGAATATATTGCAACCTTGAGCCATGTAAAATGTTGGTTTTAGGGCTCTCCAGGGAGGAGGCACTGAACCCATACACACTCAATAATCGAATTGAATCGAATACACACACAATAGAGCAGGACTCCTTTTTGAAGTTCTACTCACCTTGACAATCTGAGGAGGAGGCTCTGCACTCTGAGGAGGCTCCCACACATGGAAGGAGAGTCCTAACTCACAGAAGGCCCGAATAGGAGCTTCGTGAGGAGGAGCCCTGACCACTCCCCGAAACAGATCCATCATATGGACCCGAACAGCTCACGGAAGTCCTACCAACAGAGACGCGCACAGTGACGTAATCTATGGCGGGGGGATTTCTGCGGTGCACACGCCCAATATTCCAGGGCGTGGAACCAGGAAACCCCCCCCCCCCCCCCCCCCTCTCACCCTGTAACGTGCCGAACAGCAACGTGACAGGAACCTTGAAGGACAGGAGGTTTTAACCCCTGCCCATCAAAGAAGGGGAGAAAAGGATTACCAGTTCACCCCTTTACGACCCCACACCCATGATACGATGTAATGACAAAAAAGATTATGACACAGTCATAGTCAGCTCCATGAAGCGTCTAACAGCTTCACACAGCGCATGTGCTAACCTGCTATCTGACTTTTACTAAGGAAAAAACACAGAATAGAGAGGGCCCCCTTAAGAGCCCCGGTACCAGACTTACACATGTGCTTCTGTGGCCAACCCAACCCAGTCGTAGATCACAAGATACACACAACCCTTTACCACCACAAAATATGGCAATACACTCTCAGGCCCGGGGTGGAGAAGAGTTTGATCATAATCTTGGACGATTGGGTGAATGTCATCCATCTCCAAGTTCTCGGCCCTGTGCAGCCTACCGCCTACTCTGAGGAGACATGTAGCCTTGTCATACTCCGGAGATAGAGAGCCCAAACGACTGTCTGGGGGAAGAGGTCGGTCAGACTTGAGGGCCTTGATCTCCTCTGGGAATGAGTCCAGCTGGGCTCGTTTAAGGAGGACCTTTTCAGCGTTGAGGAAGTCGGCTGCTTCATAAGGCTGATCGGTGGTCTGGGCATCAGCCGCACCGTGAAGGGACCTGACCAGGCATGCGTTGTTCATGGGACGGGGTAGCACGGTGTGCAAGCTCACTCGCTATTTGCATATCAATAGCTCCGGTCGTCAGGTGTGTTAAATACGTTCTCAGACACATTCACACCTAACTTGTTGTGAAGACGTGTTACATTCCATTCGTAGACGCAATTAGGCACTGTCTTTAGTCTGTGCCCAAGCGAGGGGACATTAAATGCGCATTCGCGGGAGCGCGCGCACGCGCCGGGAGTGCGCGTGCACGTGGTGCATGTCACCCCAGATGATTTCAATAACGCACCACTGGACCTGACTGTTGCTTGGACGAGATCTTTCCGTGAAGAGAGGTCTTCAACGGCAGGGAGCGGAGGACTGGGAGAAGTCCTAGGTTGAGTTAGTCGAGTAATGGGTTGAGTACTGGGTTGAGAACTAGGTTGAGTACTAGGTTGAGTACTAGGCTGGGTGCTAGGTTGAGTACTAGGCTGAGTACTAGGTTGAGTACTAGGTTGAGTACTAGGTTGAGTACTAGGCTGAGTACTAGGCTGAGTACTGGGTTGAGTACTAGGTTGAGTACTAGGTTGAGTACTAGGTTGAGTACTAGGTTGAGTACTAGGTTGAGTACTAGGCTGAGTACTAGGCTGAGTACTGGGTTGAGTACTTGTTTGTTGTTTGTACAGTGTCTCCCCCCCCCCCCTCAATGTACAGTGTTACTTGTTTATACAGTGTGCCCCCCGCCCCCCCCCCCCCCCCCCAACCACCTCCAATGTAAATTACCCAGTATGGTTGTCAATATCCCAATGTACCCAACCCCCCCCACCCAACCTCCAATGTACAGTTTCTACGTCAAATGTATATACTCCCTTTTCTTGACTCCTTCTGTATCACAAACAGTACTGTATTTGCAAATCTGGTATGTCATAAATGTATAGATGTAGCAGTACTGACTATCTGTATGTCATGTATGTCATATATGTCTATATGAATTGAAAATGGGGGACCCTGATGGAAACAAGACAAACGTCTTTCTCAGGTCTGCATCCCCTTAACAATTGTATGTATTGAGCCGTACTGTATTGTACCCATTCTGCAATCTGTTAAATAAAGTTTTCATTCATTCATTCATTCATTCATTCATTCATTCATTCATTCATTCATTCATACTAGGTTGAGTACTAGGTTGAGTACTAGGTTGAGTACTAGGTTGAGTACTAGGTTGAGTACTAGGTTGAGTACTAGGCTGGGTGCTAGGTTGAGTACTAGGCTGAGTACTAGGTTGAGTACTAGGCTGGGTGCTAGGTTGAGTACTATGCTGAGTACTAGGTTGAGTACTAGGTTGAGTACTAGGTTGAGTACTAGGTTGAGTACTAGGTTGAGTACTAGGCTGAGTACTAGGCTGAGTGCTGGGTTGAGTACTAGGTTGAGTACTAGGTTGAGTACTAGGCTGAGTACTAGGTTGAGTACTAGGTTGAGTACTAGGTTGAGTACTAGGCTGAGTACTAGGTTTAGTACTAGGTTGAGTACTAGGTTGGGTGCTAGGTTGAGTACTAGGCTGAGTACTAGGTTGGGTACTAGGTTGAGTACTAGGTTGGGTACTGAGTTGAGTACTAGGTTGGGTACTGAGTTGAGTACTAGGTTGGGTACTGAGTTGAGTACTGGGTTGGGTACTGAGTTGAGTACTAGGTTGGGTACTGAGTTGAGTACTAGGTTGGGTACTGAGTTGAGTACTAGGTTTGGTACTGAGTTGAGTACTAGGTTGGGTACTGAGTTGAGTACTGGGTTGAGTACTGGGTTGAGTACTGAGTTGAGTACTGGGTTGAGTACTAGGGATGGTCGCACCATAGGTAGGACTCTGGGTACTGTGTGTAGCTACAGGAGCCCCGTGTGAGATTGTAGGTTGCTCAATTGAACCAGGCATGTTGGGAGCTGGGTACCATGACACAGGGGGAGCAGCAGAGCGAGGCGTCGCCTGTGCTGGATGGTGTATCACTGGAGTGATGGCGGCTGGATTAGCCGACGGGGGATGCATGTTCTGTGGTATGGTAGGAAGGGCTAGAGGCACAGGTGCCACTACGTGGTGCTGTTGTCCAGGTGGTGGATAGGTCGGCTCAGATGCTGCTGCACGTACAAGAGCCCTCATCTCTGACTCTTGAAGAAGTGAGGTGACCAGTTTGGCTACTTGAAGTTCCTTCTCCTTCTTCTTAAGCCGCCTCTGCCTGTCCAGGCGTTTAGCGATAGCTTCCCGTGCATCTTGTGCTTCCTGCTGTAGGCGTTGTTGACGCTCCAGGTTGGCATCGTAGTCTTCTTTTACCTGGCGCTGTAGCTCCTTCCTCAAGCTCCAGGGAGTGGATGTGCTCCTGGAGGATAGCTTCCTGGACTGGTGAGAGAGCATGTTGTCGGTGTACACTCCCAGATGAACGATGGGAGCCAACACCTGACCTTATGGTGGGTCTAGGAATTGACAGATGTGAGGACCTACTACCTTCATACGGAGCCCTTGCTTCACTCGCCGGGTATGAACGATGGGAGCCGACACCTGACCTTATGGTGGGTCTAGGAATTGACTGATCCGAGTACTGACTGATCCAAGTACTGACTGATCCGAGTACTGACTGATCCGAGTACTGACTGATCTGAGTACTGAGTTGAGGTTCATATCCCACTTCGAGGTCACGTAGGTGGCTTGGTAGGTGGCGCTCTCTCTGCGGGTGAGCGGTGGTCTCTGTGGTGTCCTGGTCTGCCATAGCGTCTTGAAGGAGCTCTATCCGGTTCGAAGGACCATGAAACGGAGGGCTAGGGCATCCACGGGTTGCGTTTGATAGAGCTGGCGGACACTATGGGGTTGTAACTCCGATTAAAGAATCACACAGAGGCGTGCTGCAGTTACTGGTTGTATTTGGGAACAAAAGGTGTGTGTGATTGTGTGTCATTTACGCACACGTTCCTCAAAGGGACAGATCTTAATACTGCCGCAGCCGCACCATCAAACAGCAGCACAGAGAACAGCTTGCGCACACGTTCGAAAGGAGAAACTCTTAAAGGGCCAGTAACGTTATCAGAAAACTAGAGTGCAACACTAGCTGGGCACATCATGCTGAATGATTACACTGGCATAAATCAATTACCCTTTCCTGTCAACAACAACATATTAAAGAGCTATTACAGAACAAAGTAGTCTTATTATCAGGGCTTTCCTACACACACATAACTCGCGTCGTATCCTAAATGTAGTGCAGCAACACTCGTTTTGGAAAACATCGTTATTTACAAAACTTTTAGAAGGGAAAGAAAGAAGAAGTGTTCAAGGTCTGGTCAGGACCTTTCCTACCGTGAGCGCAGATCAAGCGAACTGCAGTCTCTAACATGGCACCAATAGTAAAAACAGCATTCCTGTGTTGTCGACATGGGCAGCGTCGCTGCACCATCCCGCCGCTACGGTTCTCCTTGTTGACGCAGTCCTCGCCGGCCGGGCTCAGGGTAGGTTCGACTAACATCCTCTGTCAAAGATGACGTCGTAGTCAGAGTGTTTAAAGCATGTTATAGTCTCAGAACGTTCAACAGTGTAGGATTAAGCTAATGGCCGCTCTTGGCCGATAGCAGCAAGCTAACGTTTCCTAGCCTAGTGACACAACAGGCTAGCGCCCCAGCTAACAGCTGACTGGCTAACAGGTAGGCCACAACTAGCACGCAAGCTAAGCAGCTATCATCTGAACTTGTACACAACGATATAACAAGCCACACTCAGACAGGCCGCCGTTCTGAAACCCTCCTCACCTTTTAAGAGAGAAGAGAAACGAGATGTCAACACAGTTTACAACGGTGATTTTACCATACATCCGGCGGAGCCAGCACAAGTCCCATCTGGGCTGTAGCCGACTTGAACATGGATTTTCCAATAACGAACATCCATGCCCACATTTCCTCGTTTAGGGTATACTCTCATTTGCATATGAAAGATGGGGCCTATACGGTGACAGAGAAGTATCCACTCGTCCAGAGATCCTGGGATCACCAGTTACTGGTCGTGGCCCACTAGTTGCTATAATGGGCTTCAAACCAAGATCCTCCGCCGTCGCCTAAAAAGGCTGAACAAAGGACCCTAATCTGGGGCCGGTTTTCGTAAACATTGTCATCTAGCCCCCATAGCACTAACAGACAAGTGGTGCTCGCAAGCAAACATTACTCACCAAACCTGGAACCCACCGCTTCTCACAACAGTCGGTGCGTCCTACAGTCCAGCTGTGTCGCTGGAGGGTTTTACCCCATCCAGTCCCAGCAAGGAGGACTGCAGTTGGGAGGCATGTCAGCGGCGTGAACTCCCAATACGAAAAAACCGGTGGAGGTGTAGAATGATCATCATCTTCCAGACACTCCAGTACGAAGACAATATCGCCGTATTTTCTCGAAAATAGTGAGAGAGAAAATAAAGATATGATGTCAACGTATCCCTTGTTTTCCAACTTTCTCCTACTAACGACCTCGTCAAGTGGGGATCTACCGAAGGCACTTCCTTGTGGTGAAAGCGAAGAAGGAGGCGAGTATGTGGCCCCACCCCTGCTTATGTAGGTAAGCTGATAGGGGTGGCCAGACGAATGCTGGGATGTAAAGGTACATTTGTGGAATTTTTATTCAGTGCGCGTGCACGAGCGAGGTACAGTGCAGTAGTGATGCCGAGCGGAGCCATTACGATACAGAACATATAGATGGGAGGCCGAGTCTGTCTAAAGTTAACTTGATTGATCCATGTTGGCAGACTACACAATTCTTTGTGTGTGATATCTAGTTATTATGTTGAGTCAAAATACGTTTGTTGGCCAGCCGTCTGTTGGTCATCGGTGTTCGTAATCTTACATTTAAATTAAATGTTTGCTCATGCATATCTTTGGACACCTCTAGCTGATAAACCAATCAGGATACAGAAACAGGATTTCGGGACCCCAAAATTGTCAACAAGAACAACGGAGAATGGATCTGACTGGAACGCTAGCTAACATGAGACAGTAAATACTATTGTAATAAAACGTTCAAAACTATGTTCAATTTGTGTATTGTTTTGTTACTATATAAGATTGTATTTTGCACTGTATTAACCATAACGACGTCACAGATGAGCTTTAGATGGTTAACGTGATATTAACGTTAGATCTATCCGACGGTCCGACCTAAATACTAGTAATAAAACGTTCAAAACTATGTTCAACTTGTGTTTTGTTTCTTACTATAAGATTGTATTTCGCAAGCCATACCGACGTCAGGTGAGCTTGCTATCCATTAGATGGATAACGTGATATTAACGTTAGATCTAACCGACCACAATTTGATTCGAAATGTATTACATACCTCACTTTGTTGGTCTCTCACGAAAGTATTTCTCTGGTCTGCATCCCCTTAACAATTGTGTGTATTGAGCTGTACTGTATTGTACCCATTCTGCAATCTGTTAACCGTTTTCAATCAATGTCAGACGTCCTCTCTATCAAAAAAACGATTGAATTGCTCAGAATTTAAAATGATGTCCCCAATAGGACATAATAATATTAATATTATTCCCCAGTATGACACAATAAACACAGAATGAATGCTACCAAAGAGAATGCTATATGCAATTTGTGTATAAAGTGTGTATTAATCCTGTAACATGAGTCAAGGTCAGATCTAGCCTGGCATAGAGAACAGAATGTTGATTTTTTGATGTTCAAGTTTCTTTATTAGTTGTCATACAGAAGTACAGAATACTTTTATATAAAATGCTTCTTTCTGTTTTGCTCCAGAGATTGTTCTAGATAAAAATAGATAAGTATAAAATAGAAGTCAAGTACGTAGACAAGTGTTCAATATATACATACAATGTACAATGCAGAGTAGAAAAGTAACTGAGTTACAATACAATATACTATACAGTACAATGCAGAAATGGGATGAGGTACAATTTACAGTAAGGTGTAATGAGGTATGGGTTGTAGTGCAAATTCTTTGCAAATAAATATAAAGTGTGTTTAGGTGTTCTAAAGTGGGTGCTGCAGTCAGTTGTTTGTTTAAAGTGAGTGTGTGCGTGTGGATGTGTGTGCTGTGAGTGCATTTGATGGTTGTTACATAGTGTTATTGTCATTTGTATGTGTGTAATGTGTAACTAGTACAGTGGAGGGGTGTCCAGTCCAGGGCCCAGAGAGTAGAGAGCTGTGTGAGTCGTCCCCGGAACCCTACCGTCATAGGCAACTACCGTCCTGTCTCTCTTCTCTCCTTCCTTTCTAAAACACTTGAACGTGCTGTATCCAACCAACTTACTGCTTATCTCTTACAGAATGACCTCCTAGACCCTAATCAGTCAGGCTTCAGGACTGGTCACTCCACAGAGACAGCCCTCATTGCGGTCACAGAGGCACTTCACTTAGCAAAAGCGAAAGGCCTCTCCTCTGTCCTGATTCTCCTAGATCTATCTGCAGCCTTCGACACAGTCAACCACCAGATCCTCCTCGCGGCCCTCGCAGGAATGGGAGTGGCTGGCTCTGCGCTGACATGGTTGTCATCATACCTCAATGACCGCTCCTACCAAGTGTCATGGAGAGGGACCCTGTCGGCCACCCGCCCCCTGCGGACGGGTGTCCCCCAGGGCTCGGTTTTAGGACCCCTTCTCTTCTCCCTCTACACTAAATCACTGGGTAACATTATCACGTCTCATGGCTTCTCCTACCACTGTTATGCCGACGATACTCAACTCTTCCTCTCCTTCCCTCCCTCAGATATCCACGTCTCTGAGCGGATCTCGGCCTGTCTGTCCGACATCTCCGCCTGGATGACGACCAACCACCTCAAACTGAACCTAAGCAAAACAGAATTGCTCCACCTGCCGGCCAAATCCTCCCCCCTGACCGACCTTTCCATCACAGTCGAGAATGCAGCTGTGACCGCGTCCCCGACCGCCAAGAACCTTGGTGTTGTCCTCGACGACCAGTTGAACTTCTCTGCTCACATCGCAGCGACAACCAGAACCTGCCGATTCCTCCTGAGCAACGTCAGAAGGATACGCCCCTTCCTGACAAAAGAAGCCACCCAACTCCTCGTCCAATCAACAGTCATCTCCCGCCTCGACTACTGCAACGCACTGCTCGCTGGCCTCCCGGCCACTGCCACTAAGCCTCTTCAACTCATTCAGAACGCAGCGGCCCGCCTGATCTCAAACCTACCGAAGTCGGCCCATGTCACCCCACTTCTTAGGGACCTGCACTGGCTCCCCATTGCTGCACGAATCCGCTTCAAGGCCCTTGACCTAGCATACCGTGCGGCAAAGGGAACTGCTCCCGCCTACCTCCGGTCAATGGTCTCTAACTACACACCCTCAAGACCCCTACGCTCTGCATCTTCTGGCCGCCTCAGACCTACTCCTATCCAAGCTCCGGGAGGGTCATCAAAGAGAAGTCGCCTATTCTCAGTCCTTGCCCCACAATGGTGGAATGAACTACCCACCCCAGTTAGGACAGCCGAAACACGTCCAATCTTTCGCCGTCGACTAAAGACTCACTTCTTCAACCATTATCTGAATTAAAAAAAAAAAAAAAAAAAAAAAAATCTAACCCTAACTAACCATACTGTCATGCACTTGTCCTAATAAACTAACCTACACTGTAGCACTCAACACTTTGATGAACATTGTTACTCAGCTGATAGAGTTGTGCTCTTCCTGATGGCTTGTCGTACAGAACTTGTAAGTCGCTTTGGATAAAAGCGTCAGCTAAATGACTAAATGTAAATGTAAATGTTATGTGAGAGGATGACCATCCTTGTTCAAAAGTTGAGCTCTTGCAGATGGCTCTAGCCTGGCCCCACTTCTATCCAGAACAATATATAAGGGGACTGCACATTGTTTATTCACTGTGCTGTTTACCATGGCCTCTCATTCAATCATGATATTCATTGTTTTGGGAAATACAGGTCCTACAGTGACCACTCTGATAATGGTTCTTGATATAGAGCAGGGCCAGTCACCTCAAGAGCTCAATCTTTGAGCTTGCATGATTGATTACTATAGAACCCTCAGGCTAGGGTTAATTAGGCCTAGAATATATCTGTCGTGTGGTTCAGGGTTGAGCATCTGGGGAAACAGAAAAACAATCAATACATTTTGGAACATTGTTACTACAATAGATAACGTTATTCATCATATTAACAGATTGCAGAATGGGTACAGTACAGTACAGCTCAATACACACAATTGTTAATGGGATGCAGACCAGGGCCCCGTTCCCCGTACCTGGCTAACTGAGTTAGCCGGATAATTTCCAGGATAGCCTGACTTAAGCCGGACCTTTCTGTTCCCTGACGCTCGATTGTCTAAATCACCATGACAACAGATCAAAAAGTTTGAGCCTGGTCGAGAGCAGGGTTAACTTCAGTTAGCCGGATGAACCATGGCCACGCCCCCGCAAATAAATGACAGCTCGCTTCCTGAAATGATTCCAGAGATCCCATTTATACCATTATGAATTATGTTTCTGTGCTTCGTTTTCCTAGAGGGGGCTTTTGAAATGTATAATAATAGAACTAAATGCTGATAATAAATCATATTCAGCCTATAGATTTACTTTGTCCTAAATAAAATAATGCACGTCATATACGGCGCTCGGAGTGCGATACACGCTGCAGGCGCATTGCAAATGTGAATCCCGCGGCCGTTTGGCTCTGATTAGTTTCATATATTCTCCGCTGTAGATTTGCTTAACGAAGCGCCCGGATTGTGTTTCATTCAAGCATAAAATTGAAGTGTCTATGCGTGGATTGTGGTTTTTGTGTGATATTGTAACTGGGATTAAAATGTCTGATGGGATGCGCTGTTTGACGGATTTGAGAAATTGAATGAGCCGTTGACGTCACATTAATGCATTTGAAAATAAAGAGATAAAACTTCATTCAAAAGAGAAATATTCGAAACACGGGTCTTTGTCCATTGATGGATAAACAATGGATATATTCCGTCTCGCACAGTGGTCCAACGGCTAGTACTCAAACCTGTCAACCCGACGGCCCGAGTTCGAAACCCCGCGTTTCCAATATAATTTTTTTGGGATATAATATTAATGATTATACGCAAAAGTAGCCTAGTTTTAAGTTAAAATATTATAAATCTACATGCATTGAGGATGTCATTCTTTATATAGCTCTAAACGTGCACCAAAGTATTTACATTGCAAAAAGAAGAAAAAGACTAGAAGGAGGGGGATTCGAACACGGGCCGTCTGCGTGAATGTCAAAAGCACAAACCGTCACACCACAGTGCAGATAAGTAAAACATCCACCATACATCAATCAATGGATAAGAGAGCCGTATCCTTATTCTGAAACAGTTGAACTAATTATTTTCGCTAGCAAGATCTCATTTGATTATCCATTCCATAAACCTACTGCCAGCAGGCAAGTTTAAAGAAATATAATCTGATTGATTGGGGTAATGAGGGACTTAAAATTAGCCTATAGATTATGCATTTAACTTGTCGGTGAGGCTATTGAGCCGTACTGCAATCTGTTAATAAAGTTTTAAATCAATTAATCAATCAATGCCGTTAGAAAATCAGGATTTCTGCTATCGATACGTGCTGGCTTTTCAACTGAAGCGGCCACGCGCACTTATCCTGGGTCTCAAGTCTGGTTCGAGTTAACGAGACTGAATCCACCTTCGAGGAACAGGAAAATCCCGGCTTCAAACATCGGGTTAATTGAATCTGGATAATGGAACTCTTGATCGACTTAGTTGAACCAGGTACGGGGAATAGGGCCCAGAGAAAGACGTTTGTCTTGTTTACATCAGGGCCCCCCATTTGTAATTCATAGTGACAACAGCATCTAAAACTAGACAATTCCGCGCGGGGGAAATTGTGAAAGTGTGGGTGACGCCTGTGCACCGCCGGCCAACGGGGGAGAGTGTCTCTCGCGAGTCTCTATGACAAACGGTTCAAAGGATACAAAAAGGGGGCGTGGCCTAAGGATCGGGGGAGTGGTCAACATAGACCAATCAAAGAGGATATCCCTACTGAGTGCAATGACACAACCCGCAACACTATTACACTATTACACAATATTACACACTATTACACTATTACACTATTACACACTATTACACTATTACACACTATTACACTATTACACACTATTACACTATTAGACACTATTACACTATTACACACTATTACACTATTACACTATTACACATTATTACACACTATTACACTATTACACACTATTACACACTATTACACACTATTACACTATTACACACTATTACACTATTAGACACTATTACACTATTACACACTATTACACTATTACACTATTACACATTATTACACACTATTACACTATTACACACTATTACACTATTACACACTATTACACTATTACACACTATTACACTATTACACACTATTACACTATTACACTATTACACACTATTACACACTATTACACTATTACACACTATTACACTATTACACACTATTACACTATTACACTATTACACACTATTACACTATTACACACTATTACACTATTACACTATTACACACTATTACACTATTACACACTATTACACTATTACACACTATTACACTATTACACTATTACACACTATTACACTATTACACACTATTACACTATTACACACTATTACACTATTACACTATTACACACTATTACACTATTACACACTATTACACTATTACACACTATTACACTATTACACACTATTACACTATTACACTATTACACACTATTACACTATTAGACACTATTACACTATTACACTATTACACACTATTACACTATTACACTATTACACACTATTACACTATTACACACTATTACACTATTACACACTATTACACTATTACACTATTACACACTATTACACTATTACACACTATTACACTATTACACACTATTACACTATTACACACTATTACACTATTACACACTATTACACTATTACACTATTACACACTATTACACTATTAGACACTATTACACTATTACACACTATTACACTATTACACTATTACACACTATTACACTATTACACACTATTACACTATTACACTATTACACACTATTACACTATTACACACTATTACACTATTACACACTATTACACTATTACACTATTACACACTATTACACTATTACACACTATTACACTATTACACACTATTACACTATTACACTATTACACACTATTACACTATTACACTATTACACACTATTACACTATTACACTATTACACACTATTACACTATTACACTATTACACACTACACTATTACACTATTACACTATTACACACTATTACACTATTACACACTATTACACTATTACACTATTACACACTATTACACTATTACACTATTACACACTATTACACTATTACACTATTACACACTATTACACTATTACACTATTACACACTATTACACTATTACACACTATTACACTATTACACACTATTACACTATTACACACTATTACACTATTACACACTATTACACACTATTACACTATTACACTATTACACACTATTACACACTATTACACTATTACACACTATTACACTATTACACTATTACACTATTACACACTATTACACTATTACACACTATTACACTATTACACACTATTACACACTATTACACTATTACACTATTACACACTATTACACACTATTACACACTATTACACTATTACACTATTACACACTATTACACTATTACACTATTACACTATTACACACTATTACACTATTACACACTATTACACTATTACACACTATTACACTATTACACACTATTACACACTATTACACTATTACACTATTACACTATTACACTATTACACACTATTACACTATTACACACTATTACACTATTACACACTATTACACTATTACACACTATTACACTATTACACACTATTACACTATTACACACTATTACACTATTACACTATTACACACTATTACACTATTACACACTATTACACTATTACACTATTACACACTATTACACTATTACACACTATTACACTATTACACTATTAGACACTATTACACTATTAGACACTATTACACTATTAGACACTATTACACTATTACACACTATTACACTATTACACTATTACACACTATTACACTATTACACACTATTACACTATTACACTATTACACACTATTACACTATTACACTATTACACAATATTACACTATTACACACTATTACACTATTACACTATTACACACTATTACACACTATTACACTATTACACTATTACACACTATTACACTATTACACACTATTACACTATTACACACTATTACACTATTACACCGAGTACAATGGCACAATCCGCAAGTCTCTACGACAAACGGTTCAAGAGATACACTGAGGGGGTGTGGCCTAAGGGGGCGTGGTCTAAGGATCGGGGGAGTGGTCAACATCGACCAATGAAAGGTGGTCAACATCGACCAATGGCACAATCCCCAAGTCTCTACGACAAACGGTTCAAGAGTTACACTGAGGGGGTGTGGCCTAAGGGGGCGTGGTCTAATGATCGGGGGAGTGGTCAACATCGACCAATGAAAGGTGGTCAACAGGGGGAGTGGTCAACATCGACCAATGAAAGGTGGTCAACATCGACTAATGGCACAATCCGCAAGTCTCTACGACAAACGGTTCAAGAGATACACTGAGGGGGTGTGGCCTAAGGGGGCGTGGTCTAAGGATATTACACTATTACACACTATTACACACTATTACACACTATTACACTATTACACTATTACACACTATTACACTATTACACTATTACACACTATTACACTATTACACACTATTACACTATTACACACTATTACACTATTACACACTATTACACTATTACACTATTACACACTATTACACTATTACACTATTACACTATTACACACTATTACACTATTACACACTATTACACTATTACACACTATTACACTATTACACACTATTACACTATTACACACTATTACACTATTACACTATTACACACTATTACACTATTACACACTATTACACTATTACACTATTACACACTATTACACTATTACACACTATTACACTATTACACTATTACACACTATTACACTATTAGACACTATTACACTATTAGACACTATCACACTATTACACACTATTACACTATTACACTATTACACACTATTACACACTATTACACACTATTACACTATTACACTATTACACACTATTACACTATTACACACTATTACACTATTACACTATTACACAATATTACACTATTACACACTATTACACTATTACACACTATTACACACTATTACACTATTACACTATTACACACTATTACACTATTACACACTATTACACTATTACACCGAGTACAATGGCACAATCCGCAAGTCTCTACGACAAACGGTTCAAGAGATACACTGAGGGGGTGTGGCCTAAGGGGGCGTGGTCTAAGGATCGGGGGAGTGGTCAACATCGACCAATGAAAGGTGGTCAACATCGACCAATGGCACAATCCCCAAGTCTCTACGACAAACGGTTCAAGAGTTACACTGAGGGGGTGTGGCCTAAGGGGGCGTGGTCTAATGATCGGGGGAGTGGTCAACATCGACCAATGAAAGGTGGTCAACAGGGGGAGTGGTCAACATCGACCAATGAAAGGTGGTCAACATCGACTAATGGCACAATCCGCAAGTCTCTACGACAAACGGTTCAAGAGATACACTGAGGGGGTGTGGCCTAAGGGGGCGTGGTCTAAGGATCGGGGGAGTGGTCAACATCGACCAATGAAAGGGGGTCAACATGGACCAATGAAAAATGAAAGAGGATATCCCTACTGAGTACAATGACACAACCCACAAGACAGAGGGCGCTGTCAGCAATTCAGTAGTGCAACACAGTGATGGCCAATGATGGGTTAAGTGGATGATGTCATTGGCAGCTCAGCCACGAGCCACACAGCTGAACCAATCATGAGTGAGCCATGAGCCACACAGGTGAAGCAATCACTATGACTTGCATATTTTCTATCTAATGCATTTCTATGGAGGCAGATGCATGACTGCATTGTCACATTGATTAAAAGAAAACTATAAGAGATGAAGCGTTGTGACGCGCACATGAGCACTACAACGAGTAGGCGAAGGGTTGTGCGCGATATTGTGACATTCGTGCGATATTGTGGCACTCCTTCGGCGATCGGAACAGAAGGCTAAAAAATAGTGTGAAAAATGTGATTTCTAGAGTGCGATTGCATGGCGGTCAATGGGGAGGAGAACCTTCAAACAAATGGTCGTCAGTTGAGATAGAAATGTCCAATTCCATTTATTTTTCTTTTGTGAGCGGGTTGACAGCCGTGTCATCGTTTTGATGTGTTTGTTTTATTTCTACGTCCAAAATTGAGATCACACTCGCAATTCACCCAAGGTAGGGGGAAAAAGATTATTTCAGCTGCTACACTCTAAAATGCAATGCATTCCCAATGGGACCGATATTTTACCGTTTAAAGTCGATTCGTAGCCAGACGGTGCGGTGAAACTTTACGAGTTCGGAGACCGGTGTTGCCATAGGCAAGCCGCTCGTTTTGATACCTTTCACGTGTATGGGGCGCGAACGCTTACGTGTTGCAAAGTGTTTGCAAAATCGGTGGAATAAAGAATAATAAATAACTAGACAATTCCGCGCGGGGGAAATTGTGAAAGTGTGGGTGACGCCTGTGCACCGCCGGCCAACGGGGGAGAGGGTCTCTCGCGAGTCTCTATGACAAACGGTTCAAAGGATACAAAAAGGGGGCGCGGCCTAAGGATCGGGGGAGTGGTCAACATAGACCAATCAAAGAGGATATCCCTACTGAGTGCAACGACACAACCCGCAACACTATTACACTATTACACACTATTACACTATTACACACTATTACACACTATTACACACTATTACACTATTACACACTATTACACACTATTACACTATTACACACTATTACACTATTACACACTATTACACACTATTACACTATTACACACTATTACACTATTACACACTATTACACTATTACACACTATTACACTATTACACACTATTACACACTATTACACACTATTACACTATTACACTATTACACTATTACACTATTACACACTATTACACTATTACACACTATTACACTATTACACAATATTACACTATTACACACTATTACACAATTACACTATTACACACTATTACACACTATTACACTATTACACTATTACACACTATTACACTATTACACACTATTACACTATTACACTATTACACACTATTACACTATTACACACTATTACACTATTACACTATTACACACTATTACACACTATTACACTATTACACTATTACACTATTACACTATTACACACTATTACACACTATTACACTATTACACTATTACACACTATTACACTATTACACTATTACACACTATTACACTATTACACACTATTACACTATTACACTATTACACACTATTACACTATTACACACTATTACACTATTACACTATTACACACTATTACACTATTACACTATTACACTATTACACACTATTACACTATTACACACTATTACACTATTACACTATTACACACTATTACACTATTACACTATTACACACGATTACACTATTACACTATTACACACTATTACACTATTAGACACTATTACACTATTACACACTATTACACTATTACACTATTACACACTATTACACTATTACACTATTACACACTATTACACTATTACACACTATTACACTATTACACACTATTACACTATTACACTATTACACACTATTACACTATTACACACTATTACACTATTACACTATTACACACTATTACACTATTACACTATTACACACTATTACACTATTACACTATTACACACTATTACACTATTAGACACTATTACACTATTACACACTATTACACTATTACACTATTACACACTATTACACTATTACACACTATTACACTATTACACAATATTACACTATTACACACTATTACACTATTACACTATTACACACTATTACACACTATTACACTATTACACTATTACACACTATTACACTATTACACACTATTACACTATTACACTATTACACACTATTACACTATTACACACTATTACACTATTACACCGAGTACAATGGCACAATCCGCAAGTCTCTACGACAAACGGTTCAAGAGATACACTGAGGGGGTGTGGCCTAAGGGGGCGTGGTCTAAGGATCGGGGGAGTGGTCAACATCGACCAATGAAAGGTGGTCAACATGGACCAATGAAAAATGAAAGAGGATATCCCTACTGAGTACAATGACACAACCCACAAGACAGAGGGCGCTGTCAGCAATTCAGTACTGCAACACAGTGATGGCCAATGATGGGTTAAGTGGATGATGTCATTGGCAGCTCAGCCACGAGCCACACAGCTGAACCAATCATGAGTGAGCCATGAGCCACACAGGTGAAGCAATCACTATGACTTGCATATTTTCTATTCAATGCATTTCTATGGAGGCAGATGCATGACTGCATTGTCACATTGATTAAAAGAAAACTATAAGAGATGAAGCTTTGTGACGCGCACATGAGCACTACAACGAGTAGGCGAAGGGTTGTGCGCGATATTGTGGCATTCGTGCGATATTGTGGCACTCCTTCGGCGATCGGAACAGAAGGCTAAAAAATAGTGTGAAAAATGTGATTTCTAGAGGGCGATTGCATGGCGGTCAATGGGGAGGAGAACCTTCAAACAAATGGTCGTCAGTTGAGATAGAAATGTCCAATTCCATTTATTTTTCTTTTGTGAGCGGGATGACAGCCGTGTCATCGTTTTGATGTGTTTGTTTTATTTCTACGTCCAAAATTGAGATCACACTCGCAATTCACCCAAGGTAGGGGGAAAAAGATTATTTCAGCTGCTACACTCTAAAATGCAATGCATTCCCAATGGGACCGAAATTTTACCGTTTAAAGTCGATTCGTAGCCAGACGGTGCGGTGAAACTTTTACGGGTTCGAGACCGGTGTTGCCATAGGCAAGCCGCTCGTTTTGATACCTTTCACGTGTATGGG
Organism: Notolepis coatsorum; assembly: GCF_963971535.1. NCBI lineage: Eukaryota > Metazoa > Chordata > Actinopteri > Aulopiformes > Paralepididae > Notolepis > Notolepis coatsorum. The sequence continues at coordinate 62,257,805 of NC_140171.1, forward strand.
GCGCGAACGCTTACGTGTTGCAAAGTGTTTGCAAAATCGGTGGAATAAAGAATAATAATAACTAGACAATTCCGCGCGGGGGAAATTGTGAAAGTGTGGGTGACGCCTGTGCACCGCCGGCCAACGGGGGAGAGGGTCTCTCGCGAGTCTCTATGACAAACGGTTCAAAGGATACAAAAAGGGGGCGCGGCCTAAGGATCGGGGGAGTGGTCAACATAGACCAATCAAAGAGGATATCCCTACTGAGTGCAATGACACAACCCGCAACACTATTACACTATTACACAATATTACACTATTACACACTATTACACTATTACACACTATTACACACTATTACACTATTACACACTATTACACTATTACACTATTACACACTATAACACTATTACACTATTACACACTATTGCACTATTACACTATTACACACTATTACACTATTACACACTATTACACTATTACACTATTACACACTATTACACTATTACACTATTACACACTATTACACTATTACACTATTACACACTATTACACTATTACACTATTACACACTATTACACTATTACACTATTACACACTATTACACTATTACACTATTACACACTATTACACTATTACACACTATTACACTATTACACTATTACACACTATTACACTATTACACTATTACACACTATTACACTATTACACACTATTACACTATTACACACTATTACACTATTACACGCTATTACACTATTACACTATTACACACTATTACACACTATTACACTATTACACACTATTACACTATTACACACTATTACACTATTACACTATTACACACCATTACACTATTACACTATTACACACTATTACACTATTACACACTATTACACTATTACACACTATTACACTATTACACTATTACACACTATTACACACTATTACACTATTACACACTATTACACTATTACACACTATTACACACTATTACACTATTACACTATTACACTATTACACAATATTACACAATTACACACTATTACACACTATTACACTATTACACTATTACACACTATTACACTATTACACTATTACACACTATTACACTATTACACTATTACACACTATTACACTATTACACTATTACACGCTATTACACTATTACACTATTACACTATTACACACTATTACACTATTACACACTATTACACACTATTACACTATTACACTATTACACACTATTACACTATTACACTATTACACACTATTACACTATTACACTATTACACGCTATTACACTATTACACTATTACACTATTACACACTATTACACTATTACACACTATTACACTATTACACTATTACACACTATTACACTATTACACACTATTACACTATTACACACTATTACACTATTACACTATTACACGCTATTACACTATTACACTATTATACTATTACACACTATTACACACTATTACACACTATTACACTATTACACACTATTACACTATTACACACTATTACACTATTACACTATTACACTATTACACACTATTACACTATTACACTATTACACACTATTACACTATTACACACTATTACACACTATTACACTATTACACTATTACACACTATTACACACTATTACACTATTACACACTATTACACTATTACACACTATTACACTATTACACACTATTACACTATTACACTATTACACACTATTACACTATTACACACTATTACACTATTACACTATTACACACTATTACACTATTACACTATTACACACTATTACACTATTACACTATTACACACTATTACACACTATTACACTATTACACACTATTACACTATTACACACTATTACACACTATTACACTATTACACACTATTACACTATTACACTATTACACAATATTACACTATTACACACTATTACACTATTACACACTATTACACTATTACACACTATTACACTATTACACACTATTACACTATTACACACTATTACACTATTACACTATTACACACTATTACACTATTACACACTATTACACTATTACACACTATTACACACTATTACACTATTACACACTATTACACACTATTACACTATTACACACTATTACACACTATTACACTATTACACACTATTACACTATTACACAATATTACACTATTACACTATTACACACTATTACACTATTACACTATTACACACTATTACACACTATTACACTATTACACACTATTACACTATTACACACTATTACACACTATTACACTATTACACTATTACACACTATTACACACTATTATACACTATTACACTATTACACACTATTACACTATTACACACTATTACACTATTACACTATTACACAATATTACACTATTACACACTATTACACTATTACACACTATTACACTATTACACACTATTACACTATTACACTATTACACACTATTACACTATTACACTATTACACACTATTACACTATTACACTATTACACACTATTACACTATTACACACTATTACACTATTACACACTATTACACTATTAAACCGAGTACAATGGCACAATCCGCAAGTCTCTACGACAAACGGTTCAAGAGATACACTGAGGGGGTGTGGCCTAATGGGGGCGTGGTCTAATGATCGGGGGAGTGGTCAACATCGACCAATGAAAGGTGGTCAAGATCGACCAATGGCACAATCCGCAAGTCTCTACGACAAACGGTTCAAGAGATACACTGAGGGGGTGTGGCCTAAGGGGGCGTGGTCTAAGGATCGGGGGAGTGGTCAACATCGACCAATGAAAGGTGGTCAACATGGACCAATGAAAAATGAAAGAGGATATCCCTACTGAGTACAATGACACAACCCACAAGACAGAGGGCGCTGTCAGCAATTCAGTACTGCAACACAGTGATGGCCAATGATGGGTTAAGTGGATGATGTCATTGGCAGCTCAGCCACGAGCCACACAGCTGAACCAATCATGAGTGAGCCATGAGCCACACAGGTGAAGCAATCACTATGACTTGCATATTTTCTATCCAATGGATTTCTATGGAGGCAGATGCATGACTGCATTGTCACATTGATTAAAAGAAAACTATAAGAGATGAAGCGTTGTGACGCGCACATGAGCACTACAACGAGTAGGCGAAGGGTTGTGCGCGATATTGTGACATTCGTGCGATATTGTGGCACTCCTTCGGCGATCGGAACAGAAGGCTAAAAAATAGTGTGAAAAATGTGATTTCTAGAGTGCGATTGCATGGCGGTCAATGGGGGGGAGAACCTTCAAAGAAATGGTCGTCAGTTGAGATAGAAATGTCCAATTCCATTTATTTTTCTTTTGTGAGCGGGTTGACAGCCGTGTCATCGTTTTGATGTGTTTGTTTTATTTCTACGTCCAAAATTGAGATCACACTCGCAATTCACCCAAGGTAGGGGGAAAAAGATTATTTCAGCTGCTACACTCTAAAATGCAATGCATTCCCAATGGGACCGATATTTTACCGTTTAAAGTCGATTCGTAGCCAGACGGTGCGGTGAAACTTTTACGGGTTCGAGACCGGTGTTGCCATAGGCAAGCCGCTCGTTTTGATACCTTTCACGTGTATGGGGCGCGAACGCTTACGTGTTGCAAAGTGTTTGCAAAATCGGTGGAATAAAGAAAGAATAAATAACTAGACAATTCCGCGCGGGGGAAATTGTGAAAGTGTGGGTGACGCCTGTGCACCGCCGGCCAACGGGGGAGAGGGTCTCTCGCGAGTCTCTATGACAAACGGTTCAAAGGATACAAAAAGGGGGCGTGGCCTAAGGATCGGGGGAGTGGTCAACATAGACCAATCAAAGAGGATATCCCTACTGAGTGCAATGACACAACCCGCAACACTATTACACTATTACACACTATTACACTATTACACTATTACACACTATTACACTATTACACACTATTACACTATTACACACTATTACACTATTAGACACTATTACACTATTACACACTATTACACTATTACACTATTACACATTATTACACACTATTACACTATTACACACTATTACACTATTACACACTATTACACTATTACACACTATTACACTATTAGACACTATTACACTATTACACACTATTACACTATTACACTATTACACATTATTACACACTATTACACTATTACACACTATTACACTATTACACACTATTACACTATTACACTATTACACACTATTACACTATTACACACTATTACACTATTACACTATTACACACTATTACACACTATTACACTATTACACACTATTACACTATTACACACTATTACACTATTACACTATTACACACTATTACACTATTACACACTATTACACTATTACACTATTACACACTATTACACTATTACACACTATTACACTATTACACTATTACACACTATTACACTATTACACACTATTACACTATTACACACTATTACACTATTACACACTATTACACTATTACACTATTACACACTATTACACTATTACACACTATTACACTATTACACACTATTACACTATTACACACTATTACACTATTACACACTATTACACTATTACACTATTACACACTATTACACTATTACACACTATTACACTATTACACACTATTACACTATTACACTATTACACACTATTACACTATTACACACTATTACACTATTACACTATTACACACTATTACACTATTACACACTATTACACTATTACACACTATTACACTATTACACACTATTACACTATTACACACTATTACACTATTACACACTATTACACTATTACACTATTACACACTATTACACTATTACACTATTACACACTATTACACTATTACACTATTACACACTATTACACTATTACACTATTACACACTACACTATTACACTATTACACTATTACACACTATTACACTATTACACACTATTACACTATTACACTATTACACACTATTACACTATTACACACTAGTACACTATTACACACTATTACACACTATTACACACTATTACACTATTACACACTATTACACTATTACACTATTACACACTATTACACTATTACACTATTACACACTATTACACTATTACACTATTACACACTATTACACTATTACACACTATTACAATATTACACTATTACACACTATTACACTATTACACACTATTACACTATTGCACTATTACACACTATTACACTATTACACACTATTACACTATTACACACTATTACACTATTACACTATTACACTATTACACACTATTACACACTATTACACTATTAGACACTATTACACTATTACACACTATTACACTATTACACTATTACACACTATTACACAATATTACACTATTACACACTATTACACTATTACACACTATTACACTATTACACACTATTACACTATTACACACTATTACACTATTACACACTATTACACTATTACACTATTACACACTATTACACTATTACACACTATTACACTATTACACACTATTACACTATTACACTATTACACACTATTACACTATTACACACTATTACACTATTACACTATTACACACTATTACACTATTACACACTATTACACTATTACACACTATTACACTATTACACTATTACACACTATTACACTATTACACACTATTACACTATTACACACTATTACACTATTACACTATTACACACTATTACACTATTACACTATTACACACTATTACACTATTACACTATTACACACTATTACACTATTACACTATTACACACTACACTATTACACTATTACACTATTACACACTATTACACTATTACACACTATTACACTATTACACTATTACACACTATTACACTATTACACTATTACACACTAGTACACTATTACACACTATTACACTATTACACTATTACACACTATTACACTATTACACACTATTACACTATTACACACTATTACACTATTACACTATTACACACTATTACACTATTACACTATTACACACTATTACACTATTACACTATTACACACTATTACACTATTACACACTATTACAATATTACACTATTACACACTATTACACTATTACACACTATTACACTATTACACACTATTACACTATTACACACTATTACACTATTACACTATTACACTATTACACACTATTACACTATTAGACACTATTACACTATTACACACTATTACACTATTACACTATTACACACTATTACACAATATTACACTATTACACACTATTACACTATTACACTATTACACACTATTACACTATTACACTATTACACTATTACACAATATTACACTATTACACACTATTACACTATTACACTATTACACACTATTACACACTATTACACTATTACACACTATTACACACTATTACACTATTACACACTATTACACTATTACACTATTACACACTATTACACTATTACACACTATTACACTATTACACCGAGTACAATGGCACAATCCGCAAGTCTCTACGACAAACGGTTCAAGAGATACACTGAGGGGGTGTGGCCTAAGGGGGCGTGGTCTAAGGATCGGGGGAGTGGTCAACATCGACCAATGAAAGGGGGTCAACATGGACCAATGAAAAATGAAAGAGGATATCCCTACTGAGTACAATGACACAACCCACAAGACAGAGGGCGCTGTCAGCAATTCAGTAGTGCAACACAGTGATGGCCAATGATGGGTTAAGTGGATGATGTCATTGGCAGCTCAGCCACGAGCCACACAGCTGAACCAATCATGAGTGAGCCATGAGCCACACAGGTGAAGCAATCACTATGACTTGCATATTTTCTATCTAATGCATTTCTATGGAGGCAGATGCATGACTGCATTGTCACATTGATTAAAAGAAAACTATAAGAGATGAAGCGTTGTGACGCGCACATGAGCACTACAACGAGTAGGCGAAGGGTTGTGCGCGATATTGTGACATTCGTGCGATATTGTGGCACTCCTTCGGCGATCGGAACAGAAGGCTAAAAAATAGTGTGAAAAATGTGATTTCTAGAGTGCGATTGCATGGCGGTCAATGGGGAGGAGAACCTTCAAACAAATGGTCGTCAGTTGAGATAGAAATGTCCAATTCCATTTATTTTTCTTTTGTGAGCGGGTTGACAGCCGTGTCATCGTTTTGATGTGTTTGTTTTATTTCTACGTCCAAAATTGAGATCACACTCGCAATTCACCCAAGGTAGGGGGAAAAAGATTATTTCAGCTGCTACACTCTAAAATGCAATGCATTCCCAATGGGACCGAAATTTTACCGTTTAAAGTCGATTCGTAGCCAGACGGTGCGGTGAAACTTTTACGGGTTCGAGACCGGTGTTGCCATAGGCAAGCCGCTCGTTTTGATACCTTTCACGTGTATGGGGCGCGAACGCTTACGTGTTGCAAAGTGTTTGCAAAATCGGTGGAATAAAGAATAAAGAATAACTAGACAATTCCGCGCGGGGGAAATTGTGAAAGTGTGGGTGACGCCTGTGCACCGCCGGCCAACGGGGGAGAGGGTCTGTATCACACTTCTCTCTTCTCTCTCCTCCTCTGTCTCTCTCACTCTCTATATGAGCCTGTATCACACTTATCTCTCTCCTCTGTCTCTCCTCTGTCTCTCTCACTCTCTATATGAGAAAAAAACAAACGAACTAAAAAAAAACGCAAAAAAACGAACGAACTAAAACAAAAACGTACTTTTCGAGTTTTCTGACTTTTTCAAGTTTTCGGATTTTTCCGAGTTTTTGGGTTTTCGGACTTTTCCGAGTTTTTGAACTTTTTCGGATTTTTGCTGTTTCCGAGTTTTTGGAATTTTCAGAGTTTTTGGATTTTTTCGGGTTTTCGGGTTTTCGGACTTTTCCGAGTTTTTGAACTTTTTCGGATTTTTGATGTTTCCGAGTTTTCGGATTTTTCCGAGTTTTTGGGTTTTCGGACTTTTCCGAGTTTTTGAACTTTTTCGGATTTTTGATGTTTCCGAGTTTTCGGATTTTTCCAAGTTTTTGGGTTTTCGGACTTTTCAGAGTTTTTGAACTTTTTCGGATTTTTGATGTTTCCGAGTTTTCGGAATTTTCCGAGTTTTTGGATTTTTCCGAGTTTTCGGATTTTCGGACTTTTCCGAGTTTTTGAACTTTTTCGGATTTTTGATGTTTCCGAGTTTTCGGATTTTTCGGAGTTTTGGGATTTTTCGGAGTTTTGGAACTTTTTAGATTTTTCCGAGTTTTCGGATTTTTCCGAGTTTTCGGGTTTTGGGATTTTTCCGAGTTTTTGAACTTTTTCGGATTTTAGATTTTTCCGAGTTTTGGGATTTTTTCGAGTTTTCGGATTTTTCCGATCAACATCGACCAATGGCACAATCCGCAAGTCTCTACGACAAACGGTTCAAGAGATACACTGAGGGGGTGTGGCCTAAGGGGGCGTGGTCTAAGGATCGGGGGAGTGGTCAACATCGACCAATGAAAGGTGGTCAACATCGACCAATGGCACAATCCCCAAGTCTCTACGACAAACGGTTCAAGAGATACACTGAGGGGGTGTGGCCTAAGGGGGCGCGGCCTAAGGATCGGGGGAGTGGTCAACATCGACCAATGAAAGGTGGTCAACAGGGGGAGTGGTCAACATCGACCAATGAAAGGTGGTCAACATCGACTAATGGCACAATCCGCAAGTCTCTACGACAAACGGTTCAAGAGATACACTGAGGGGGTGTGGCCTAAGGGGGCGTGGTCTAAGGATCGGGGGAGTGGTCAACATCGACCAATGAAAGGTGGTCAACATGGACCAATGAAAAATGAAAGAGGATATCCCTACTGAGTACAATGACACAACCCACAAGACAGAGGGCGCTGTCAGCAATTCAGTACTGCAACACAGTGATGGCCAATGATGGGTTAAGTGGATGATGTCATTGGCAGCTCAGCCACGAGCCACACAGCTGAACCAATCATGAGTGAGCCATGAGCCACACAGGTGAAGCAATCACTATGACTTGCATATTTTCTATCCAATGCATTTGTATGGAGGCAGATGCATGACTGCATTGTCACATTGATTAAAAGAAAACTATAAGAGATGAAGCGTTGTGACGCGCACATGAGCACTACAACGAGTAGGCGAAGGGTTGTGCGCGATATTGTGACATTCGTGCAATATTGTGGCACTCCTTCGGCGATCGGAACAGAAGGCTAAAAAATAGTGTGAAAAATTTGATTTCTAGAGTGCGATTGCATGGCGGTCAATGGGGAGGAGAACCTTCAAACAAATGGTCGTCAGTTGAGATAGAAATGTCCAATTCCATTTATTTTTCTTTTGTGAGCGGGATGACAGCCGTGTCATCGTTTTGATGTGTTTGTTTTATTTCTACGTCCAAAATTGAGATCACACTCGCAATTCACCCAAGGTAGGGGGAAAAAGATTATTTCAGCTGCTACACTCTAAAATGCAATGCATTCCCAATGGGACCGATATTTTACCGTTTAAAGTCGATTCGTAGCCAGACGGTGCGGTGAAACTTTACGAGATCGGAGACCGGTGTTGCCATAGGCAAGCCGCTCGTTTTGATACCTTTCACGTGTATGGGGCGCGAACGCTTACGTGTTGCAAAGTGTTTGCAAAATCGGTGGAATAAATAAATAATAAATAATAAAAAGAGTATGGATATGTATAGTGTGGGTGGCAACCTGGCTTCGCCAGGTCACCCACACTAACTAGACAATTCCGCGCGGGGGAAATTGTGAAAGTGTGGGTGACGCCTGTGCACCGCCGGCCAACGGGGGAGAGGGTCTCTCGCGAGTCTCTATGACAAACGGTTCAAAGGATACAAAAAGGGGGCGCGGCCTAAGGATCGGGGGAGTGGTCAACATAGACCAATCAAAGAGGATATCCCTACTGAGTGCAATGACACAACCCGCAACACTATTACACTATTACACAATATTACACTATTACACACTATTACACTATTACACACTATTACACACTATTACACTATTACACACTATTACACTATTACACTATTACACACTATAACACTATTACAATATTACACACTATTGCACTATTACACTATTACACACTATTACACTATTACACACTATTGCACTATTACACTATTACACACTATTACACACTATTACACTATTACACTATTACACACTATTACACTATTACACTATTACACACTATTACACTATTACACTATTACACTATTACACTATTACACTATTACACACTATTACACTATTACACTATTACACACTATTACACACTATTACACTATTACACACTATTACACTATTACACACTATTACACTATTACACGCTATTAGACTATTACACTATTACACACTATTACACACTATTACACTATTACACACTATTACACTATTACACTATTACACACTATTACACTATTACACTATTACACACTATTACACTATTACACACTATTACACTATTACACACTATTACACTATTACACACTATTACACACTATTACACTATTACACACTATTACACACTATTACACTATTACACTATTACACTATTACACAATATTACACAATTACACACTATTACACACTATTACACTATTACACACTATTACACTATTACACTATTACACACTATTACACTATTACACTATTACACACTATTACACTATTACACTATTACACGCTATTACACTATTACACTATTACACTATTACACACTATTACACTATTACACACTATTACACACTATTACACTATTACACTATTACACACTACACTATTACACTATTACACACTATTACACTATTACACTATTACATGCTATTACACTATTACACTATTACACACTATTACACTATTACACACTATTACACTATTACACTATTACACACTATTACACTATTACACACTATTACACTATTACACACTATTACACTATTACACTATTACACGCTATTACACTATTACACTATTACACTATTACACACTATTACACACTATTACACTATTACACACTATTACACTATTACACACTATTACACTATTACACACTATTACACTATTACGCTATTACACTATTACACACTATTACACTATTACACTATTACACACTATTACACTATTACACTATTACACACTATTACACTATTACACGCTATTACACTATTACACTATTACACACTATTACACACTATTACACTATTACACACTATTACACTATTACACACTATTACACTATTACACACTATTACACTATTACACTATTACACACTATTACACTATTACACACTATTACACTATTACACACTATTACACTATTACACTATTACACACTATTACACTATTACACACTATTACACTATTACACAATATTACACAATTACACACTATTACACACTATTACACTATTACACTATTACACACTATTACACTATTACACACTATTACACTATTACACTATTACACACTATTACACTATTACACGCTATTACACTATTACACTATTACACACTATTACACTATTACACACTATTACACACTATTACACTATTACACTATTACACACTATTACACTATTACACTATTACACACTATTACACTATTACACTATTACACTATTACACTATTACACACTATTACACTATTACACACTATTACACTATTACACACTATTACACTATTACACTATTACACACTATTACACTATTACACACTATTACACTATTACACACTATTACACTATTACACGCTATTACACTATTACACTATTACACACTATTACACACTATTACACTATTACACACTATTACACTATTACACTATTACACACTATTACACTATTACACTATTACGCTATTACACTATTACACACTATTACACTATTACACTATTACACACTATTACACTATTACACTATTACACACTATTACACTATTACACTATTACACACTATTACACACTATTACACTATTACACACTATTACACTATTACACACTATTACACTATTACACTATTACACTATTACACACTATTACACTATTACACACTATTACACTATTACACACTATTACACTATTACACTATTACACTATTACACACTATTACACTATTACACACTATTACACTATTACACTATTACACACTATTACACTATTACACACTATTACACTATTACACACTATTACACACTATTACACTATTACACACTATTACACTATTACACTATTACACAATATTACACTATTACACACTATTACACTATTACACACTATTACACTATTACACACTATTACACTATTACACACTATTACACTATTACACTATTACACACTATTACACTATTACACACTATTACACTATTACACACTATTACACACTATTACACTATTACACACTATTACACACTATTACACTATTACACACTATTACACTATTACACTATTACACAATATTACACTATTACACACTATTACACTATTACACTATTACACTATTACACACTATTACACTATTACACTATTACACACTATTACACTATTACACTATTTTACACTATTACACTATTACACACTATTACACTATTACACACTATTATACACTATTACACTATTACACACTATTACACTATTACACACTATTACACTATTACACTATTACACAATATTACACTATTACACACTATTACACTATTACACACTATTACACTATTACACACTATTACACTATTACACTATTACACACTATTACACTATTACACTATTACACACTATTACACTATTACACACTATTACACTATTACACTATTACACACTATTACACTATTAAACCGAGTACAATGGCACAATCCGCAAGTCTCTACGACAAACGGTTCAAGAGATACACTGAGGGGGTGTGGCCTAAGGGGGCGTGGTCTAAGGATCGGGGGAGTGGTCAACATCGACCAATGAAAGGTGGTCAAGATCGACCAATGGCACAATCCGCAAGTCTCTACGACAAACGGTTCAAGAGATACACTGAGGGGGTGTGGCCTAAGGGGGCGTGGTCTAAGGATCGGGGGAGTGGTCAACATCGACCAATGAAAGGTGGTCAACATGGACCAATGAAAAATGAAAGAGGATATCCCTACTGAGTACAATGACACAACCCACAAGACAGAGGGCGCTGTCAGCAATTCAGTACTGCAACACAGTGATGGCCAATGATGGGTTAAGTGGATGATGTCATTGGCAGCTCAGCCACGAGCCACACAGCTGAACCAATCATGAGTGAGCCATGAGCCACACAGGTGAAGCAATCACTATGACTTGCATATTTTCTATCCAATGGATTTCTATGGAGGCAGATGCATGACTGCATTGTCACATTGATTAAAAGAAAACTATAAGAGATGAAGCGTTGTGACGCGCACATGAGCACTACAACGAGTAGGCGAAGGGTTGTGCGCGATATTGTGACATTCGTGCGATATTGTGGCACTCCTTCGGCGATCGGAACAGAAGGCTAAAAAATAGTGTGAAAAATGTGATTTCTAGAGGGCGATTGCATGGCGGTCAATGGGGAGGAGAACCTTCAAACAAATGGTCGTCAGTTGAGATAGAAATGTCCAATTCCATTTATTTTTCTTTTGTGAGCGGGTTGACAGCCGTGTCATCGTTTTGATGTGTTTGTTTTATTTCTACGTCCAAAATTGAGATCACACTCGCAATTCACCCAAGGTAGGGGGAAAAAGATTATTTCAGCTGCTACACTCTAAAATGCAATGCATTCCCAATGGGACCGATATTTTACCGTTTAAAGTCGATTCGTAGCCAGACGGTGCGGTGAAACTTTACGAGTTCGGAGACCGGTGTTGCCATAGGCAAGCCGCTCGTTTTGATACCTTTCACGTGTATGGGGCGCGAACGCTTACGTGTTGCAAAGTGTTTGCAAAATCGGTGGAATAAAGAATAATAATAACTAGACAATTCCGCGCGGGGGAAATTGTGAAAGTGTGGGTGACGCCTGTGCACCGCCGGCCAACGGGGGAGAGGGTCTCTCGCGAGTCTCTATGACAAACGGTTCAAAGGATACAAAAAGTTTTTGAACTTTTTCGGATTTTTGATGTTTCCGAGTTTTCGGATTTTTCCGAGTTTTTGGGTTTTCGGACTTTTCCGAGTTTTTGAACTTTTTCGGATTTTTGATGTTTCCGAGTTTTCGGATTTTTCCAAGTTTTTGGGTTTTCGGACTTTTCAGAGTTTTTGAACTTTTTCGGATTTGATGTTTCCGAGTTTTCGGAATTTTCCGAGTTTTTGGATTTTTCCGAGTTTTCGGATTTTCGGACTTTTCCGAGTTTTTGAACTTTTTCGAATTTTTGATGTTTCCGAGTTTTCGGATTTTTCCGAGTTTTGGGATTTTTCGGAGTTTTTGAACTTTTTCGGATTTTTGATGTTTCCGAGTTTTCGGATTTTTCCAAGTTTTTGGGTTTTCGGACTTTTCAGAGTTTTTGAACTTTTTCGGATTTTTGATGTTTCCGAGTTTTCGGAATTTTCCGAGTTTTTGGATTTTTCCGAGTTTTCGGATTTTCGGACTTTTCCGAGTTTTTGAACTTTTTCGGATTTTTGATGTTTCCGAGTTTTCGGATTTTTCCGAGTTTTGGGATTTTTCGGAGTTTTGGAACTTTTTAGATTTTTCCGAGTTTTCGGATTTTTCCGAGTTTTCGGGTTTTGGGATTTTTCCGAGTTTTTGAACTTTTTCGGATTTTAGATTTTTCCGAGTTTTGGGATTTTTCGGAGTTTTGGAACTTTTTCCGATCAACATCGACCAATGGCACAATCCGCAAGTCTCTACGACAAACGGTTCAAGAGATACACTGAGGGGGTGTGGCCTAAGGGGGCGTGGTCTAAGGATCGGGGGAGTGGTCAACATCGACCAATGAAAGGTGGTCAACATCGACCAATGGCACAATCCCCAAGTCTCTACGACAAACGGTTCAAGAGATACACTGAGGGGGTGTGGCCTAAGGGGGCGTGGTCTAAGGATCGGGGGAGTGGTCAACATCGACCAATGAAAGGTGGTCAACAGGGGGAGTGGTCAACATCGACCAATGAAAGGTGGTCAACATCGACCAATGGCACAATCCGCAAGTCTCTACGACAAACGGTTCAAGAGATACACTGAGGGGGTGTGGCCTAAGGGGGCGTGGTCTAAGGATCGGGGGAGTGGTCAACATCGACCAATGAAAGGGGGTCAACATGGACCAATGAAAAATGAAAGAGGATATCCCTACTGAGTACAATGACACAACCCACAAGACAGAGGGCGCTGTCAGCAATTCAGTAGTGCAACACAGTGATGGCCAATGATGGGTTAAGTGGATGATGTCATTGGCAGCTCAGCCACGAGCCACACAGCTGAACCAATCATGAGTGAGCCATGAGCCACACAGGTGAAGCAATCACTATGACTTGCATATTTTCTATCTAATGCATTTCTATGGAGGCAGATGCATGACTGCATTGTCACATTGATTAAAAGAAAACTATAAGAGATGAAGCGTTGTGACGCGCACATGAGCACTACAACGAGTAGGCGAAGGGTTGTGCGCGATATTGTGACATTCGTGCGATATTGTGGCACTCCTTCGGCGATCGGAACAGAAGGCTAAAAAATAGTGTGAAAAATGTGATTTCTAGAGTGCGATTGCATGGCGGTCAATGGGGAGGAGAACCTTCAAACAAATGGTCGTCAGTTGAGATAGAAATGTCCAATTCCATTTATTTTTCTTTTGTGAGCGGGTTGACAGCCGTGTCATCGTTTTGATGTGTTTGTTTTATTTCTACGTCCAAAATTGAGATCACACTCGCAATTCACCCAAGGTAGGGGGAAAAAGATTATTTCAGCTGCTACACTCTAAAATGCAATGCATTCCCAATGGGACCGATATTTTACCGTTTAAAGTCGATTCGTAGCCAGACGGTGCGGTGAAACTTTACGAGTTCGGAGACCGGTGTTGCCATAGGCAAGCCGCTCGTTTTGATACCTTTCACGTGTATGGGGCGCGAACGCTTACGTGTTGCAAAGTGTTTGCAAAATCGGTGGAATAAAGAATAATAATTATAAATAAAAAGAGTATGGATATGTATAGTGTGGGTGGCAACCTGGCTTCGCCAGGTCACCCACACTAACTAGACAATTCCGCGCGGGGGAAATTGTGAAAGTGTGGGTGACGCCTGTGCACCGCCGGCCAACGGGGGAGAGGGTCTCTCGCGAGTCTCTATGACAAACGGTTCAAAGGATACAAAAAGGGGGCGCGGCCTAAGGATCGGGGGAGTGGTCAACATAGACCATTTGAAGATGACTACAGATGTGATTTTATTAACTATAACACAAACTCCCTTTCGTGTTGTATTATTTAATACTCACCCTTTCTCATGGCACCATGTGTCCAAGAAGTGGCAGATCAAACTAAATGATCTATTACACACTATTACACTATTACACACTATTACACTATTACACTATTACACACTATTACACACTAGTACACACTATTACACACTATTACACACAGATCAAACTAAATGATCTATTACACACTATTACACTATTACACACTATTACACTATTACACTATTACACACTATTACACACTAGTACACACTATTACACTATTACACACTATTACACACTATTACACTATTACACACTACTACACTATTACACACTATTACACTATTACACACTATTACACTATTACACTATTACACACTATTACACTATTACACTATTACACACTATTACACTATTACACTATTACACTATTACACACTATTACACTATTACACACTATTACACTATTACACACTATTACACTATTACACACTATTACACTATTACACTATTACACACTATTACACTATTACAGAGTTTTTGGATTTTTTCGGGTGTTCGGGTTTTCGGACTTTTCCGAGTTTTTGAACTTTTTCGGATTTTTGATGTTTCCGAGTTTTCGGATTTTTCCGAGTTTTTGGGTTTTCGGACTTTTCAGAGTTTTTGAACTTTTTCGGATTTTTGATGTTTCCGAGTTTTTGGATTTTTCCGAGTTTTTGGGTTTTCGGACTTTTCAGAGTTTTTGAACTTTTTCGGATTTTTGATGTTTCCGAGTTTTCGGAATTTTCCGAGTTTTTGGATTTTTCCGAGTTTTCGGATTTTCGGACTTTTCCGAGTTTTTGAACTTTTTCGGATTTTTGATGTTTCCGAGTTTTCGGATTTTTCCGAGTTTTGGGATTTTTCGGAGTTTTGGAACTTTTTAGATTTTTCCGAGTTTTCGGATTTTTCCGAGTTTTCGGGTTTTGGGATTTTTCCGAGTTTTTGAACTTTTTCGGATTTTAGATTTTTCCGAGTTTTGGGATTTTTTCGAGTTTTCGGATTTTTCCGATCAACATCGACCAATGGCACAATCCGCAAGTCTCTACGACAAACGGTTCAAGAGATACACTGAGGGGGTGTGGCCTAAGGGGGCGTGGTCTAAGGATCGGGGGAGTGGTCAACATCGACCAATGAAAGGTGGTCAACATCGACCAATGGCACAATCCCCAAGTCTCTACGACAAACGGTTCAAGAGATACACTGAGGGGGTGTGGCCTAAGGGGGCGTGGTCTAAGGATCGGGGGAGTGGTCAACATCGACCAATGAAAGGTGGTCAACAGGGGGAGTGGTCAACATCGACCAATGAAAGGTGGTCAACATCGACTAATGGCACAATCCGCAAGTCTCTACGACAAACGGTTCAAGAGATACACTGAGGGGGTGTGGCCTAAGGGGGCGTGGTCTAAGGATCGGGGGAGTGGTCAACATCGACCAATGAAAGGGGGTCAACATGGACCAATGAAAAATGAAAGAGGATATCCCTACTGAGTACAATGACACAACCCACAAGACAGAGGGCGCTGTCAGCAATTCAGTAGTGCAACACAGTGATGGCCAATGATGGGTTAAGTGGATGATGTCATTGGCAGCTCAGCCACGAGCCACACAGCTGAACCAATCATGAGTGAGCCATGAGCCACACAGGTGAAGCAATCACTATGACTTGCATATTTTCTATCTAATGCATTTCTATGGAGGCAGATGCATGACTGCATTGTCACATTGATTAAAAGAAAACTATAAGAGATGAAGCGTTGTGACGCGCACATGAGCACTACAACGAGTAGGCGAAGGGTTGTGCGCGATATTGTGACATTCGTGCGATATTGTGGCACTCCTTCGGCGATCGGAACAGAAGGCTAAAAAATAGTGTGAAAAATGTGATTTCTAGAGTGCGATTGCATGGCGGTCAATGGGGAGGAGAACCTTCAAACAAATGGTCGTCAGTTGAGATAGAAATGTCCAATTCCATTTATTTTTCTTTTGTGAGCGGGTTGACAGCCGTGTCATCGTTTTGATGTGTTTGTTTTATTTCTACGTCCAAAATTGAGATCACACTCGCAATTCACCCAAGGTAGGGGGAAAAAGATTATTTCAGCTGCTACACTCTAAAATGCAATGCATTCCCAATGGGACCGAAATTTTACCGTTTAAAGTCGATTCGTAGCCAGACGGTGCGGTGAAACTTTTACGGGTTCGAGACCGGTGTTGCCATAGGCAAGCCGCTCGTTTTGATACCTTTCACGTGTATGGGGCGCGAACGCTTACGTGTTGCAAAGTGTTTGCAAAATCGGTGGAATAAAGAAAGAATAAATAACTAGACAATTCCGCGCGGGGGAAATTGTGAAAGTGTGGGTGACGCCTGTGCACCGCCGGCCAACGGGGGAGAGGGTCTCTCGCGAGTCTCTATGACAAACGGTTCAAAGGATACAAAAAGGGGGCGCGGCCTAAGGATCGGGGGAGTGGTCAACATAGACCATTTGAAGATGACTACAGATGTGATTTTATTAACTATAACACAAACTCCCTTTCGTGTTGTATTATTTAATACTCACCCTTTCTCATGGCACCATGTGTCCAAGAAGTGGCAGATCAAACTAAATGATCTATTACACACTATTACACTATTACACACTATTACACTATTACACTATTACACACTATTACACACTAGTACACACTATTACACTATTACACACTATTACACACAGATCAAACTAAATGATCTATTACACACTATTACACTATTACACACTATTACACTATTACACTATTACACACTATTACACACTAGTACACACTATTACACTATTACACACTATTACACACTATTACACTATTACACACTATTACACTATTACACACTATTACACTATTACACACTATTACACTATTACACACTATTACACTATTACACTATTACACACTATTACACTATTACACTATTACACACTATTACACTATTACACACTATTACACTATTACACTATTACACACTATTACACTATTAAACCGAGTACAATGGCACAATCCGCAAGTCTCTACGACAAACGGTTCAAGAGATACACTGAGGGGGTGTGGCCTAAGGGGGCGTGGTCTAAGGATCGGGGGAGTGGTCAACATCGACCAATGAAAGGTGGTCAAGATCGACCAATGGCACAATCCGCAAGTCTCTACGACAAACGGTTCAAGAGATACACTGAGGGGGTGTGGCCTAAGGGGGCGTGGTCTAAGGATCGGGGGAGTGGTCAACATCGACCAATGAAAGGTGGTCAACATGGACCAATGAAAAATGAAAGAGGATATCCCTACTGAGTACAATGACACAACCCACAAGACAGAGGGCGCTGTCAGCAATTCAGTACTGCAACACAGTGATGGCCAATGATGGGTTAAGTGGATGATGTCATTGGCAGCTCAGCCACGAGCCACACAGCTGAACCAATCATGAGTGAGCCATGAGCCACACAGGTGAAGCAATCACTATGACTTGCATATTTTCTATCCAATGGATTTCTATGGAGGCAGATGCATGACTGCATTGTCACATTGATTAAAAGAAAACTATAAGAGATGAAGCGTTGTGACGCGCACATGAGCACTACAACGAGTAGGCGAAGGGTTGTGCGCGATATTGTGACATTCGTGCGATATTGTGGCACTCCTTCGGCGATCGGAACAGAAGGCTAAAAAATAGTGTGAAAAATGTGATTTCTAGAGGGCGATTGCATGGCGGTCAATGGGGAGGAGAACCTTCAAACAAATGGTCGTCAGTTGAGATAGAAATGTCCAATTCCATTTATTTTTCTTTTGTGAGCGGGTTGACAGCCGTGTCATCGTTTTGATGTGTTTGTTTTATTTCTACGTCCAAAATTGAGATCACACTCGCAATTCACCCAAGGTAGGGGGAAAAAGATTATTTCAGCTGCTACACTCTAAAATGCAATGCATTCCCAATGGGACCGATATTTTACCGTTTAAAGTCGATTCGTAGCCAGACGGTGCGGTGAAACTTTACGAGTTCGGAGACCGGTGTTGCCATAGGCAAGCCGCTCGTTTTGATACCTTTCACGTGTATGGGGCGCGAACGCTTACGTGTTGCAAAGTGTTTGCAAAATCGGTGGAATAAAGAATAATAATAACTAGACAATTCCGCGCGGGGGAAATTGTGAAAGTGTGGGTGACGCCTGTGCACCGCCGGCCAACGGGGGAGAGGGTCTCTCGCGAGTCTCTATGACAAACGGTTCAAAGGATACAAAAAGGGGGCGCGGCCTAAGGATCGGGGGAGTGGTCAACATAGACCATTTGAAGATGACTACAGATGTGATTTTATTAACTATAACACAAACTCCCTTTCGTGTTGTATTATTTAATACTCACCCTTTCTCATGGCACCATGTGTCCAAGAAGTGGCAGATCAAACTAAATGATCTATTACACACTATTACACTATTACACACTATTACACTATTACACTATTACACACTATTACACACTAGTACACACTATTACACACTATTACACACAGATCAAACTAAATGATCTATTACACACTATTACACTATTACACACTATTACACTATTACACTATTACACACTATTACACACTAGTACACACTATTACACTATTACACACTATTACACACTATTACACTATTACACACTACTACACTATTACACACTATTACACTATTACACACTATTACACTATTACACTATTACACACTATTACACTATTACACTATTACACACTATTACACTATTACACTATTACACTATTACACACTATTACACTATTACACACTATTACACTATTACACACTATTACACTATTACACACTATTACACTATTACACTATTACACACTATTACACTATTACAGAGTTTTTGGATTTTTTCGGGTGTTCGGGTTTTCGGACTTTTCCGAGTTTTTGAACTTTTTCGGATTTTTGATGTTTCCGAGTTTTCGGATTTTTCCGAGTTTTTGGGTTTTCGGACTTTTCAGAGTTTTTGAACTTTTTCGGATTTTTGATGTTTCCGAGTTTTTGGATTTTTCCGAGTTTTTGGGTTTTCGGACTTTTCAGAGTTTTTGAACTTTTTCGGATTTTTGATGTTTCCGAGTTTTCGGAATTTTCCGAGTTTTTGGATTTTTCCGAGTTTTCGGATTTTCGGACTTTTCCGAGTTTTTGAACTTTTTCGGATTTTTGATGTTTCCGAGTTTTCGGATTTTTCCGAGTTTTGGGATTTTTCGGAGTTTTGGAACTTTTTAGATTTTTCCGAGTTTTCGGATTTTTCCGAGTTTTCGGGTTTTGGGATTTTTCCGAGTTTTTGAACTTTTTCGGATTTTAGATTTTTCCGAGTTTTGGGATTTTTTCGAGTTTTCGGATTTTTCCGATCAACATCGACCAATGGCACAATCCGCAAGTCTCTACGACAAACGGTTCAAGAGATACACTGAGGGGGTGTGGCCTAAGGGGGCGTGGTCTAAGGATCGGGGGAGTGGTCAACATCGACCAATGAAAGGTGGTCAACATCGACCAATGGCACAATCCCCAAGTCTCTACGACAAACGGTTCAAGAGATACACTGAGGGGGTGTGGCCTAAGGGGGCGTGGTCTAAGGATCGGGGGAGTGGTCAACATCGACCAATGAAAGGTGGTCAACAGGGGGAGTGGTCAACATCGACCAATGAAAGGTGGTCAACATCGACTAATGGCACAATCCGCAAGTCTCTACGACAAACGGTTCAAGAGATACACTGAGGGGGTGTGGCCTAAGGGGGCGTGGTCTAAGGATCGGGGGAGTGGTCAACATCGACCAATGAAAGGGGGTCAACATGGACCAATGAAAAATGAAAGAGGATATCCCTACTGAGTACAATGACACAACCCACAAGACAGAGGGCGCTGTCAGCAATTCAGTAGTGCAACACAGTGATGGCCAATGATGGGTTAAGTGGATGATGTCATTGGCAGCTCAGCCACGAGCCACACAGCTGAACCAATCATGAGTGAGCCATGAGCCACACAGGTGAAGCAATCACTATGACTTGCATATTTTCTATCTAATGCATTTCTATGGAGGCAGATGCATGACTGCATTGTCACATTGATTAAAAGAAAACTATAAGAGATGAAGCGTTGTGACGCGCACATGAGCACTACAACGAGTAGGCGAAGGGTTGTGCGCGATATTGTGACATTCGTGCGATATTGTGGCACTCCTTCGGCGATCGGAACAGAAGGCTAAAAAATAGTGTGAAAAATGTGATTTCTAGAGTGCGATTGCATGGCGGTCAATGGGGAGGAGAACCTTCAAACAAATGGTCGTCAGTTGAGATAGAAATGTCCAATTCCATTTATTTTTCTTTTGTGAGCGGGTTGACAGCCGTGTCATCGTTTTGATGTGTTTGTTTTATTTCTACGTCCAAAATTGAGATCACACTCGCAATTCACCCAAGGTAGGGGGAAAAAGATTATTTCAGCTGCTACACTCTAAAATGCAATGCATTCCCAATGGGACCGAAATTTTACCGTTTAAAGTCGATTCGTAGCCAGACGGTGCGGTGAAACTTTTACGGGTTCGAGACCGGTGTTGCCATAGGCAAGCCGCTCGTTTTGATACCTTTCACGTGTATGGGGCGCGAACGCTTACGTGTTGCAAAGTGTTTGCAAAATCGGTGGAATAAAGAAAGAATAAATAACTAGACAATTCCGCGCGGGGGAAATTGTGAAAGTGTGGGTGACGCCTGTGCACCGCCGGCCAACGGGGGAGAGGGTCTCTCGCGAGTCTCTATGACAAACGGTTCAAAGGATACAAAAAGGGGGCGCGGCCTAAGGATCGGGGGAGTGGTCAACATAGACCATTTGAAGATGACTACAGATGTGATTTTATTAACTATAACACAAACTCCCTTTCGTGTTGTATTATTTAATACTCACCCTTTCTCATGGCACCATGTGTCCAAGAAGTGGCAGATCAAACTAAATGATCTATTACACACTATTACACTATTACACACTATTACACTATTACACTATTACACACTATTACACACTAGTACACACTATTACACTATTACACACTATTACACACAGATCAAACTAAATGATCTATTACACACTATTACACTATTACACACTATTACACTATTACACTATTACACACTATTACACACTAGTACACACTATTACACTATTACACACTATTACACACTATTACACTATTACACACTATTACACTATTACACACTATTACACTATTACACACTATTACACTATTACACTATTACACACTATTACACTATTACACTATTACACACTATTACACTATTACACTATTACACTATTACACACTATTACACTATTACACACTATTACACTATTACACTATTACACACTATTACACTATTACAGAGTTTTTGGATTTTTTTCAGGTGTTCGGGTTTTCGGACTTTTCCGAGTTTTTGAACTTTTTCGGATTTTTGATGTTTCCGAGTTTTCTGATTTTTCCGAGTTTTTGGGTTTTCGGACTTTTCAGAGTTTTTGAACTTTTTCGGATTTTTGATGTTTCCGAGTTTTTGGATTTTTCCGAGTTTTTGGGTTTTTGGACTTTTCTGAGTTTTTGAACTTTTTCGGATTTTTGATGTTTCCGAGTTTTCGGAATTTTACGAGTCTTTGGATTTTTCCGAGTTTTCGGATTTTCGGACTTTTCTGAGTTTTTGAACTTTTTCGGATTTTTGATGTTTCCGAGTTTTCGGATTTTTCCGAGTTTTGGGATTTTTCAGAGTTTTGGAACTTTTTAGATTTTTCAGAGTTTTCGGATTTTTCCGAGTTTTCGGGTTTTGGGATTTTTCCGAGTTTTTGAACTTTTTCGGATTTTAGATTTTTCCGAGTTTTGGGATTTTTTCGAGTTTTCGGATTTTTCCGATCAACATCGACCAATGGCACAATCCGCAAGTCTCTACGACAAACGGTTCAAGAGATACACTGAGGGGGTGTGGCCTAAGGGGGCGTGGTCTAAGGATCGGGGGAGTGGTCAACATCGACCAATGAAAGGTGGTCAACATCGACCAATGGCACAATCCCCAAGTCTCTACGACAAACGGTTCAAGAGATACACTGAGGGGGTGTGGCCTAAGGGGGCGTGGTCTAAGGATCGGGGGAGTGGTCAACATCGACCAATGAAAGGTGGTCAACAGGGGGAGTGGTCAACATCGACCAATGAAAGGTGGTCAACATCGACCAATGGCACAATCCGCAAGTCTCTACGACAAACGGTTCAAGAGATACACTGAGGGGGTGTGGCCTAAGGGGGCGTGGTCTAAGGATCGGGGGAGTGGTCAACATCGACCAATGAAAGGTGGTCAACATGGACCAATGAAAAATGAAAGAGGATATCCCTACTGAGTACAATGACACAACCCACAAGACAGAGGGCGCTGTCAGCAATTCAGTACTGCAACACAGTGATGGCCAATGATGGGTTAAGTGGATGATGTCATTGGCAGCTCAGCCACGAGCCACACAGCTGAACCAATCATGAGTGAGCCATGAGCCACACAGGTGAAGCAATCACTATGACTTGCATATTTTCTATCCAATGCATTTCTATAGAGGCAGATGCATGACTGCATTGTCACGTTGATTAAAAGAAAACTATAAGAGATGAAGCGTTGTGACGCGCACATGAGCACTACAACGAGTAGGCGAAGGGTTGTGCGCGATATTGTGACATTCGTGCGATATTGTGGCACTCCTTCGGCGATCGGAACAGAAGGCTAAAAAATAGTGTGAAAAATGTGATTTCTAGAGTGCGATTGCATGGCGGTCAATGGGGAGGAGAACCTTCAAACAAATGGTCGTCAGTTGAGATAGAAATGTCCAATTCCATTTATTTTTCTTTTGTGAGCGGGTTGACAGCCGTGTCATCGTTTTGATGTGTTTGTTTTATTTCTACGTCCAAAATTGAGATCACACTCGCAATTCACCCAAGGTAGGGGGAAAAAGATTATTTCAGCTGCTACACTCTAAAATGCAATGCATTCCCAATGGGACCGATATTTTACCGTTTAAAGTCGATTCGTAGCCAGACGGTGCGGTGAAACTTTACGAGATCGGAGACCGGTGTTGCCATAGGCAAGCCGCTCGTTTTGATACCTTTCACGTGTATGGGGCGCGAACGCTTACGTGTTGCAAAGTGTTTGCAAAATCGGTGGAATAAAGAATAATAATAAAAAGAGTATGGATATGTATAGTGTGGGTGGCAACCTGGCTTCGCCAGGTCACCCACACTAATAAAAAGAGTATGGATATGTATAGTGTGGGTGGCAACCTGGCTTCGCCAGGTCACCCACACTAACTAGACAATTCCGCGCGGGGGAAATTGTGAAAGTGTGGGTGACGCCTGTGCACCGCCGGCCAGCGGGGGAGAGGGTCTCTCGCGAGTCTCTATGACAAACGGTTCAAAGGATAAAAAAAAGGGGCGCGGCCTAAGGATCGGGGGAGTGGTCAACATAGACCATTTGAAGATGACTACAGATGTGATTTTATTAACTATAACACAAACTCCCTTTCGTGTTGTATTATTTAATACTCACCCTTTCTCATGGCACCATGTGTCCAAGAAGTGGCAGATCAAACTAAATGATCTATTACACACTATTACACTATTACACACTATTACACTATTACACTATTACACACTATTACACACTAGTACACACTATTACACTATTACACACTATTACACACTATTACACTATTACACACTATTACACTATTACACACTATTACACTATTACACTATTACACACTATTACACTATTACACTATTACACACTATTACACTATTACACTATTACACACTATTACACACTATTACACTATTACACTATTACACACTATTACACACTATTACACTATTACACTATTACACACTATTACACTATTACACACTATTACACTATTACACACTATTACACTATTACACACTATTACACTATTACACACTATTACACTATTACACACTATTACACTATTACACTATTACACACTATTACACTATTACACTATTACACACTATTACACTATTACACTATTACACACTATTACACTATTACACTATTACACACTATTACACACTATTACACTATTACACTATTACACACTATTACACACTATTACACTATTACACTATTACACACTATTACACTATTACACACTATTACACTATTACACACTATTACACTATTACACACTATTACACTATTACACACTATTACACTATTACACACTATTACACTATTACACTATTACACACTATTACACTATTACACACTATTACACTATTACACACTATTACACTATTACACTATTACACACTATTACACTATTACACTATTACACACTATTACACTATTACACACTATTACACTATTAGACACTATTACACTATTACACACTATTACACACTATTACACTATTACACACTATTACACTATTACACACTATTACACTATTAGACACTATTACACTATTACACACTATTACACACTATTACACTATTACACACTATTACACTATTACACTATTACACACTATTACACTATTACACACTATTACACTATTACACACTATTACACTATTACACTATTACACACTATTACACTATTACACACTATTACACTATTACACACTATTACACTATTACACTATTACACTATTACACACTATTACACTATTACACACTATTACACTATTACACTATTACACACTATTACACTATTACACTATTACACACTATTACACACTATTACACTATTACACTATTACACACTATTACACACTATTACACTATTACACTATTACACACTATTACACTATTACACACTATTACACTATTACACACTATTACACTATTACACACTATTACACTATTACACACTATTACACTATTACACACTATTACACTATTACACTATTACACACTATTACACTATTACACTATTACACACTATTACACTATTACACTATTACACACTATTACACTATTACACTATTACACACTATTACACACTATTACACTATTACACTATTACACACTATTACACACTATTACACTATTACACTATTACACACTATTACACTATTACACACTATTACACTATTACACACTATTACACTATTACACACTATTACACTATTACACACTATTACACTATTACACACTATTACACTATTACACTATTACACACTATTACACTATTACACACTATTACACTATTACACTATTACACACTATTACACTATTACACTATTACACACTATTACACTATTACACACTATTACACTATTACACACTATTACACTATTACACTATTACACACTATTACACTATTACACTATTACACACTATTACACTATTACACACTATTACACTATTAGACACTATTACACTATTACACACTATTACACACTATTACACTATTACACACTATTACACTATTACACTATTACACACTATTACACTATTACACACTATTACACTATTACACACTATTACACTATTACACTATTACACACTATTACACTATTACACACTATTACACTATTACACACTATTACACTATTACACTATTACACTATTACACACTATTACACTATTACACACTATTACACTATTACACTATTACACACTATTACACTATTACACACTATTACACTATTACACTATTACACTATTACACACTATTACACTATTACACTATTACACACTATTACACTATTACACACTATTACACTATTACACACTATTACACTATTACACACTATTACACTATTACACACTATTACACTATTACACTATTACACACTATTACACTATTACACACTATTACACTATTACACACTATTACACTATTACACTATTACACACTATTACACTATTACACACTATTACACTATTACACACTATTACACTATTACACTATTACACTATTACACACTATTACACACTATTACACACTATTACACTATTACACTATTACACACTATTACACTATTACACTATTACACTATTACACACTATTACACTATTACACACTATTACACTATTACACACTATTACACTATTACACACTATTACACTATTACACTATTACACACTATTACACTATTACACTATTACACTATTACACACTATTACACTATTACACACTATTACACTATTACACACTATTACACTATTACACACTATTACACTATTACACACTATTACACTATTACACTATTACACACTATTACACTATTACACACTATTACACTATTACACTATTACACACTATTACACTATTACACACTATTACACTATTACACTATTACACACTATTACACTATTAGACACTATTACACTATTAGACACTATTACACTATTACACACTATTACACTATTACACTATTACACACTATTACACACTATTACACTATTACACACTATTACACTATTACACTATTACACACTATTACACTATTACACACTATTACACTATTACACAATATTACACTATTACACACTATTACACTATTACACTATTACACACTATTACACACTATTACACTATTACACTATTACACACTATTACACTATTACACACTATTACACTATTACACCGAGTACAATGGCACAATCCGCAAGTCTCTACGACAAACGGTTCAAGAGATACACTGAGGGGGTGTGGCCTAAGGGGGCGTGGTCTAAGGATCGGGGGAGTGGTCAACATCGACCAATGAAAGGTGGTCAACATCGACCAATGGCACAATCCCCAAGTCTCTACGACAAACGGTTCAAGAGTTACACTGAGGGGGTGTGGCCTAAGGGGGCGTGGTCTAATGATCGGGGGAGTGGTCAACATCGACCAATGAAAGGTGGTCAACAGGGGGAGTGGTCAACATCGACCAATGAAAGGTGGTCAACATCGACTAATGGCACAATCCGCAAGTCTCTACGACAAACGGTTCAAGAGATACACTGAGGGGGTGTGGCCTAAGGGGGCGTGGTCTAATGATCGGGGGAGTGGTCAACATCGACCAATGAAAGGGGGTCAACATGGACCAATGAAAAATGAAAGAGGATATCCCTACTGAGTACAATGACACAACCCACAAGACAGAGGGCGCTGTCAGCAATTCAGTAGTGCAACACAGTGATGGCCAATGATGGGTTAAGTGGATGATGTCATTGGCAGCTCAGCCACGAGCCACACAGCTGAACCAATCATGAGTGAGCCATGAGCCACACAGGTGAAGCAATCACTATGACTTGCATATTTTCTATCTAATGCATTTCTATGGAGGCAGATGCATGACTGCATTGTCACATTGATTAAAAGAAAACTATAAGAGATGAAGCGTTGTGACGCGCACATGAGCACTACAACGAGTAGGCGAAGGGTTGTGCGCGATATTGTGACATTCGTGCGATATTGTGGCACTCCTTCGGC
Source organism: Notolepis coatsorum (assembly GCF_963971535.1). Lineage (NCBI taxonomy): Eukaryota > Metazoa > Chordata > Actinopteri > Aulopiformes > Paralepididae > Notolepis > Notolepis coatsorum. Next base: position 62,287,771 of record NC_140171.1, read on the forward strand.
GATCGGAACAGAAGGCTAAAAAATAGTGTGAAAAATGTGATTTCTAGAGTGCGATTGCATGGCGGTCAATGGGGAGGAGAACCTTCAAACAAATGGTCGTCAGTTGAGATAGAAATGTCCAATTCCATTTATTTTTCTTTTGTGAGCGGGTTGACAGCCGTGTCATCGTTTTGATGTGTTTGTTTTATTTCTACGTCCAAAATTGAGATCACACTCGCAATTCACCCAAGGTAGGGGGAAAAAGATTATTTCAGCTGCTACACTCTAAAATGCAATGCATTCCCAATGGGACCGATATTTTACCGTTTAAAGTCGATTCGTAGCCAGACGGTGCGGTGAAACTTTACGAGTTCGGAGACCGGTGTTGCCATAGGCAAGCCGCTCGTTTTGATACCTTTCACGTGTATGGGGCGCGAACGCTTACGTGTTGCAAAGTGTTTGCAAAATCGGTGGAATAAATAAATAATAAATAACTAGACAATTCCGCGCGGGGGAAATTGTGAAAGTGTGGGTGACGCCTGTGCACCGCCGGCCAACGGGGGAGAGGGTCTCTCGCGAGTCTCTATGACAAACGGTTCAAAGGATACAAAAAGGGGGCGCGGCCTAAGGATCGGGGGAGTGGTCAACATAGACCATTTGAAGATGACTACAGATGTGATTTTATTAACTATAACACAAACTCCCTTTCGTGTTGTATTATTTAATACTCACCCTTTCTCATGGCACCATGTGTCCAAGAAGTGGCAGATCAAACTAAATGATCTATTACACACTATTACACTATTACACACTATTACACTATTACACTATTACACACTATTACACACTAGTACACACTATTACACTATTACACACTATTACACACTATTACACTATTACACACTATTACACTATTACACACTATTACACTATTACACTATTACACACTATTACACTATTACACACTATTACACTATTACACTATTACACTATTACACACTATTACACTATTACACACTATTACACTATTACACACTATTACACTATTACACACTATTACACTATTACACTATTACACACTATTACACTATTACAGAGTTTTTGGATTTTTCCGAGTTTTCGGATTTTCGGACTTTTCCGAGTTTTTGAACTTTTTCGGATTTTTGATGTTTCCGAGTTTTCGGATTTTTCCGAGTTTTGGGATTTTTCGGAGTTTTGGAACTTTTTAGATTTTTCCGAGTTTTCGGATTTTTCCGAGTTTTCGGGTTTTGGGATTTTTCCGAGTTTTTGAACTTTTTCGGATTTTAGATTTTTCCGAGTTTTGGGATTTTTTCGAGTTTTCGGATTTTTCCGATCAACATCGACCAATGGCACAATCCGCAAGTCTCTACGACAAACGGTTCAAGAGATACACTGAGGGGGTGTGGCCTAAGGGGGCGTGGTCTAAGGATCGGGGGAGTGGTCAACATCGACCAATGAAAGGTGGTCAACATGGACCAATGAAAAATGAAAGAGGATATCCCTACTGAGTACAATGACACAACCCACAAGACAGAGGGCGCTGTCAGCAATTCAGTAGTGCAACACAGTGATGGCCAATGATGGGTTAAGTGGATGATGTCATTGGCAGCTCAGCCACGAGCCACACAGCTGAACCAATCATGAGTGAGCCATGAGCCACACAGGTGAAGCAATCACTATGACTTGCATATTTTCTATCTAATGCATTTCTATGGAGGCAGATGCATGACTGCATTGTCACATTGATTAAAAGAAAACTATAAGAGATGAAGCGTTGTGACGCGCACATGAGCACTACAACGAGTAGGCGAAGGGTTGTGCGCGATATTGTGACATTCGTGCGATATTGTGGCACTCCTTCGGCGATCGGAACAGAAGGCTAAAAAATAGTGTGAAAAATGTGATTTCTAGAGTGCGATTGCATGGCGGTCAATGGGGAGGAGAACCTTCAAACAAATGGTCGTCAGTTGAGATAGAAATGTCCAATTCCATTTATTTTTCTTTTGTGAGCGGGTTGACAGCCGTGTCATCGTTTTGATGTGTTTGTTTTATTTCTACGTCCAAAATTGAGATCACACTCGCAATTCACCCAAGGTAGGGGGAAAAAGATTATTTCAGCTGCTACACTCTAAAATGCAATGCATTCCCAATGGGACCGATATTTTACCGTTTAAAGTCGATTCGTAGCGGCAAGCCGCTCGTTTTGATACCTTTCACGTGTATGGGGCGCGAACGCTTACGTGTTGCAAAGTGTTTGCAAAATCGGTGGAATAAAGAATAAAGAATAACTAGACAATTCCGCACGGGGGAAATTGTGAAAGTGTGGGTGACGCCTGTGCACATTGGAGTCAGGAATGGGGGTCCGTGCTTGATGGAGAAGGCTGTTCTGCCATAGTGCATGATGGAGGAGTAGTCATAGGGGGTGTCCAGGTTATTGGTGTACTGCCTGTGGAAGTTGTAGGCCATTCTAGGGTCAATATTGCTTTCTGGGTCTTTTTAATGGAACCAAGGTAGAGGTCAATGGAAACTCTTGTGGGTAGTGGCCCCTGCTCCACTTCGTTTCTGCTCTTTCTCCTGCTTCCTCTCCTTCAAATACTTGTCCCTTAGGTACTTCCATTTTCTTTTGCACTCCTCGACTGTTGATATAATAAGACAAAAATATCTTACTTAAATAAACAATTTGAGGTGTTCAACCAGTCATATACATAAAGGACACTTGTCAGAGCTTTACTTTTATCAATAACAAAATGTTTAGGACACAATAACTAATGTCCAAAATGTCAGTTAGAACCTTGAAATCATGGTACCACTAAAAAAATTTAATAAAATCAACGGATAGACAAAGGAAAAACAGAACAAAACAGAACAACACGTCGACAAGTACGGCAAGAGTCAAAGTGAGTCAGGGAAGGCCAGGCGATATAGGTGGGTTTTGAGTTTTGATTTAAGGCGAGACACTACAGGTGAATAGGGTAAAACATTTAACTAATAGATATCACAATGAAACTTCCCCAGTTGATTACTTATATTAAGACAAGACTTTTTTGTATTACAAGTTTTCTGACATTATGTTTCAATATGCAAATGAGGCATGACCTACTTAAATATGCATATAATTCCAGGACAGAAATCTGAACATTGGATAATGCCATTTTCAAAATTATAGTTTCATTTTGTTGACACATTAGAGCCAAAGGTTATTACAGAGGGGATTTTGGATATCTCTTTTTATCACTCCATAAATCAGAAAATACTCCATTTTTATGGTAAAATTCCATATTTCGCCATGTTTTTAGGAATAAAATGTGATATAAATCAGGGTATGAATGCAATATCAACAAACCCTTCTGTAAATACCTTCAGAACATAGATATGAATAGAACTGGAAGGGTTGGTGTATGTGAGTGCTACTGAAGTGGAGATTTCTGGCTCAGAGTATGAGGAAAAACTCTTAAAACAAATTTTTGGTAAAACGCCTTCAAAGTTCACTCTCTCACTCTCTATATGAGCCTGTATCACACTTCTCTCTCCTCCTCTGTCTCTCTCACTCTCTATATGAGCCTGTATCACACTTCTCTCTCCTCCTCTGTCTCTCTCACTCTCTATATGAGCCTGTATCACACTTATCTCTCTCCTCTGTCTCTCTCACTCTCTATATGAGAAAAAAACAAACGAACTAAAACAAAAACGCAAAAAAACGAACGAACTAAAACAAAAACTTACTTTTCAAGTTTTCGGATTTTTCCGAGTTTTTGGGTTTTCGGACTTTTCCGAGTTTTTGAACTTTTTAGGATTTTTGCTGTTTCCGAGTTTTTGGAATTTTCAGAGTTTTTGGATTTTTTCGGGTTTTCGGGTTTTCGGACTTTTCCGAGTTTTTGAACTTTTTCGGATTTTTGATGTTTCCGAGTTTTCGGATTTTTCCGAGTTTTTGGGTTTTCGGACTTTTCCGAGTTTTTGAACTTTTTCGGATTTTTGATGTTTCCGAGTTTTCGGATTTTTCCGAGTTTTTGGGTTTTCGGACTTTTCAGAGTTTTTGAACTTTTTCGGATTTTTGATGTTTCCGAGTTTTCGGAATTTTCCGAGTTTTTGGATTTTTCCGAGTTTTCGGATTTTCGGACTTTTCCGAGTTTTTGAACTTTTTCGGATTTTTGATGTTTCCGAGTTTTCGGATTTTTCCGAGTTTTGGGATTTTTCGGAGTTTTGGAACTTTTTAGATTTTTCCGAGTTTTCGGATTTTTCCGAGTTTTCGGGTTTTGGGATTTTTCCGAGTTTTTGAACTTTTTCGGATTTTAGATTTTTCCGAGTTTTGGGATTTTTTCGAGTTTTCGGATTTTTCCGATCAACATCGACCAATGGCACAATCCGCAAGTCTCTACGACAAACGGTTCAAGAGATACACTGAGGGGGTGTGGCCTAAGGGGGCATGGTCTAAGGATCGGGGGAGTGGTCAACATCGACCAATGAAAGGTGGTCAACATCGACCAATGGCACAATCCCCAAGTCTCTACGACAAACGGTTCAAGAGATACACTGAGGGGGTGTGGCCTAAGGGGGCGCGGCCTAAGGATCGGGGGAGTGGTCAACATCGACCAATGAAAGGTGGTCAACAGGGGGAGTGGTCAACATCGACCAATGAAAGGTGGTCAACATCGACTAATGGCACAATCCGCAAGTCTCTACGACAAACGGTTCAAGAGATACACTGAGGGGGTGTGGCCTAAGGGGGCGTGGTATAAGGATCGGGGGAGTGGTCAACATCGACCAATGAAAGGGGGTCAACATGGACCAATGAAAAATGAAAGAGGATATCCCTACTGAGTACAATGACACAACCCACAAGACAGAGGGCGCTGTCAGCAATTCAGTAGTGCAACACAGTGATGGCCAATGATGGGTTAAGTGGATGATGTCATTGGCAGCTCAGCCACGAGCCACACAGCTGAACCAATCATGAGTGAGCCATGAGCCACACAGGTGAAGCAATCACTATGACTTGCATATTTTCTATCTAATGCATTTCTATGGAGGCAGATGCATGACTGCATTGTCACATTGATTAAAAGAAAACTATAAGAGATGAAGCGTTGTGACGCGCACATGAGCACTACAACGAGTAGGCGAAGGGTTGTGCGCGATATTGTGACATTCGTGCGATATTGTGGCACTCCTTCGGCGATCGGAACAGAAGGCTAAAAAATAGTGTGAAAAATGTGATTTCTAGAGTGCGATTGCATGGCGGTCAATGGGGAGGAGAACCTTCAAACAAATGGTCGTCAGTTGAGATAGAAATGTCCAATTCCATTTATTTTTCTTTTGTGAGCGGGTTGACAGCCGTGTCATCGTTTTGATGTGTTTGTTTTATTTCTACGTCCAAAATTGAGATCACACTCGCAATTCACCCAAGGTAGGGGGAAAAAGATTATTTCAGCTGCTACACTCTAAAATGCAATGCATTCCCAATGGGACCGAAATTTTACCGTTTAAAGTCGATTCGTAGCCAGACGGTGCGGTGAAACTTTTACGGGTTCGAGACCGGTGTTGCCATAGGCAAGCCGCTCGTTTTGATACCTTTCACGTGTATGGGGCGCGAACGCTTACGTGTTGCAAAGTGTTTGCAAAATCGGTGGAATAAAGAAAGAATAAATAAAAAGAGTATGGATATGTATAGTGTGGGTGGCAACCTGGCTTCGCCAGGTCACCCACACTAATAAAAAGAGTATGGATATGTATAGTGTGGGTGGCAACCTGGCTTCGCCAGGTCACCCACACTAATAAAAAGAGTATGGATATGTATAGTGTGGGTGGCAACCTGGCTTCGCCAGGTCACCCACACTAATAAAAAGAGTATGGATATGTATAGTGTGGGTGGCAACCTGGCTTCGCCAGGTCACCCACACTAATAAAAAGAGTATGGATATGTATAGTGTGGGTGGCAACCTGGCTTCGCCAGGTCACCCACACTAATAAAAAGAGTATGGATATGTATAGTGTGGGTGGCAACCTGGCTTCGCCAGGTCACCCACACTAACAATATATTTATATGTATATTTATATATTGGAAGAGTATATTTATGAGACAGTATATTTTGTACATATGTAACGGTTGTGACAACGTCTTGTGACAAACAGTACTGTATTTACAAATCTGGTATGTCATATAGATGTAGCAGTACAATGTCACAGGCAACAACACAGACCGCTATACCAGTAACACACAGCAAGAATGTGAAACAAGTTACTATTATTAGTATTGGGTTAGAGTTGTTTGATTTACACTAACGTAATGTTAGATTGCTATCTGAGAAAGTTAAAATGCTAACGTAACGTTAGTCTGTGAGCTGGCTACAACATTTTCCAATGTGTAATCGGAAGTCAAAACGGACTGCATATAAACAGCTGATGACTCATAACTTCCTATCACGTTTGAATAATGCTGTAAAGTTAAGTAAAAATGCATTTCAATAGTAATGTATATGAGTATTGAGAGCTTACCGATGCAGAGCTAAATCCAGTGTTGTCAACAGACGAGTCGCAAATTTACTTCCTAGTTTCCGGAGCTTGAGGAATGTCATTGGGAGAAATCAAGTCACCTGACGTTGTAACGCGTTTTGATTGGTTCCGCAGCAACGCCCCTTTTCACAAACGTAGGTAGTTTTTATCTTATCAACACATTAATTTTCATAAAGATATGACCCAAAAACCGTTGCCAACAAACGGAAATGTGTTATTATAGTATATTATGTAGTTCATATTACAATAACATATACTCTGTAAAACCAGATCAATCATTTCATTAACGGAAGCCTCTAGAGACCTTCGGCCCACCGTCTAATATGTTTTGCAGAAAAATACATCGTTATTAACAAAACATTCGGGAGGGGAAGGAAGGAAGAGTGGGGTAATGTCCAATGGACATCTTACCTGCACCAAGGAACGCAGGACGAAAGGCAGCAACACAGGTTGGTCTCCACGTTGACGAAGGCCTCTTGCTGGCGGGGCAAAAAGAAGCTATGGCCGGAGCGACCGGCGAGACGCCCCCCTCCTGCAGCAGGTCATGGTGCAGGCCCGACTACATCTTCTGTCAAAGATGATGTTGTAGTCAGAGTGACAGGGCCTGCTATTCTCACGGCTAATGCCAATGGTTGTAGTACAAGCTAACAGCTAACTCTAGGCTAACTGATAGCATCAAGCTAACGTTCCCAGCCGAGCGAAAATGGGTAGCTAACGTCGTAGCTAAACAGCTAACTGGCTAACAGTTAGCTCAACCCGGCTATCGCTAACCACTAGCTAACGCAGAAGCAAGCTAAGCGGCTACCACTGAAAACTGTACAACGTGAGAAAAGCAATACAGGCCAACACTTCAGACAGCCGCTGTCTTTTCCTCTTCTCATCCGAAGAAAGAAGGGAAAAGAAGGCAACACACGTCCCTCTTCAGAACGGTGTTTACCAGACACAGCGGTGCCGGGAACAAGTCCCTCGCGGACTATAGCCGACTTGAGCATGGACATATTCTCACTATGAAACACCAAGCTCACCTCCCTTGCACCGGGTGCTTTTAATTTTTTTGATAAAACTGGGCCAGCACGGCGACAGTGGGTATCCGTTTGTCCAGATTCTGAATCACGGTCCCAGGAAAACAAAGCTCTTACTCGAAGAGGAGCTCATGTTAACGTGGGCATCAAACTAGAACCCCATCCACGCCGCTAAGGGGCAGCGAAAAATATCCTAGCCTGGAGCCGGCCTTCGTAAGCTGTGTAGTTGTTCCCCCCACAACCAACACACCTGGCGCCCGCGTTGCAAAAACATCACCCGCCCAGAGAGGCTGTCAGCCCCCACACGGCCGAGCGCCTCCCAAGCAAAGTGTCCAACTACAGAGCCGGAGGTAATGCCGGGGGGGATTGCTCAGCAACGCGAGCCCCTAATACGAAGCGCCGGTGGAAGTCAGAATGATCATCATCTTCTAGGCACTCGCTGTATTTCCTCGAAAATTGTGAGAGAGAGAAAACAAAGATATAATGTCAACGCAGCTCCTTCTCTTCAACGTAGCTCCTTTCCAACTATTTCGGCACTAAACTCAAGTGGTGTATACAGACACTTGTCGGTGGTGAAAATAAGGAAGGAGCTGTTAGTATGGCCACACCCCTGCGTATGTAGAGGAGCGGATGGGGGTGTGGCCAGGCAGATGGGTGTGTACATGTGGAGAAATGTATTCAGTATTAGACTGATATAGGATATGTTCCACTTGAGCGCAGAGCGTAAGCTAATACGAAATATAACCCCCTTTGAGCGTTGACGCTAGGAAAACGAAAATGCCTGCCAAAACAGTGTTGCCTTTTAACTTGGACATTCAAACGAATAATTCGAAAATGAAGCATTGTAATTGTAACCAGGGCCTTAGTCGACTATAAAATCCACACTGATTGTTTAATTGACTTATCAAAGCAGAGGGGGCAGCCTTACAGTATGAATATTGAGAAGGTAAACTGATTAAATTGAACCTGATATGAGAAGTATGTATCATTGCCTTTGTGGAATAATATAATGATTCCCCAACTCCCTCATGTAAAGACATTCCCCTTTCTCCCCAATCCTGTGTGCCCCCCCCCCCCAAATGGGATCACCTCCCCCTCTTTTAACTATATAATGCTCCTCCCAACAACATTCCAGGTCTCTTTACCTGGGTCATTTCAGCTGATCACCTGGGGCGAGAGCCTCAGCCATTCTCTCTAAATACTATGTGTATATTTCTATCTGTTTGGTTAATAAACCTTTGTTATTATCCAATCCTCGGTTGACTGAGAACATTCTTCTTCAGGATATCCACGAATATCCCACAATTGGCGTCTACGAACTTGTGACGGACTCTTTGCGTCCTCCCGGCGTGCTGTATTGTTTCATCTATACAGAGAAAAGTGAGTATAATAGACTGGTCGACCAAAATGTATGGCAAGGAATTAAAACCTTCCCGTTTTTCTCTGTGCCAGGTGAATGTTACAGAATGTTGTCAAATATTGAGATCATGGCTGAGTAAGAATAGCGTGAATTAAATCTGATCTGTATTGAGAATCGTTACCGGGGAAACGCGTGTACCAGGGTCCTTATCAGGTGGTTCTGAGAGGATTTGCAGGGTTGTAGTGCTATTCCCGGATCGAGCTGGTGCCGACCAAAAGCTAAGGCACACCATAAGGTTGTTGGATTGCTAACCCTAGTCTAGCTGGTGCAGACTGAAATATAGGCAACAAGGTAAGATACGTGGGCTTATTAGACGTGATATCCTTGGAAAACGCTACTCTGTTAGAAACGTTCTGTGATTCCTCTGCAAAAAGGCGGGAAGTAGACCGAGAGTTGATCGAATCATAATCAGATTTACCAGAGTAACGTCATAATATTCATAGTTTCAACCTCAAACTAAGCCCACGACCTCTTCCATTCCTGAAAACGATGTATTCGGATTAGGTGAACCAATTGATCACTACAGATAGCGGGAAGCTGACTACGCGACGTCCCGGTAGTACGTGAATGTACATTAAACGGGACATTAGTCGCGGGTTGAAGGGGCCGTGAGTGTGATTAACAGTATGTCTGTTTGTTTACGTTTCACATGGAACCGCATATAATGCACAGGCACGTTCATTCGGTTACAAAGCGCTGGTTTTAGGTGAATTCCAGGCTATTGAGAGCTCGCGGAAAAGTACTGCATGGATTGAAAAGCGTTATTTCCGAGGTGAATGAGAACGCATGAACGTCGCTTGGAGCGATGACGTCATACTATGTGCGCCATGAAGTTATGATTTTGATATGAAACTATCCATGGGCGAACGTAAAGTTTAATATGCCCGAGGCCGAGGGTATATGAAATCCATGTGTAGTATATGTTTTATTTGTATGTGTAAATACGCGCTGCAAGGGGGTAAGATAATATGGTTATTCAATAACTGAACTGAACTGTGAGGATCCGACGTGAACACAACAGCTTTTTCCGGTGAGTATGAAAATCCTACATATAGATGCATGACACAACTATCATCTCAGTTACAGTAAATTACAACTATCTCAGATCACTTGAATGTTTATGTTGCTTTAATGTACACGTTATAAGTCACATAAAGCTAGTTTTAAATGGGATTCTAATCAATTGGATAGATTTGATCTAAAAGCTAAAGAAAGAATAACAACCTTTCTTTAGAGATAATTAATAAATGCAGATAATGTTTAGATGAGGCCAAATCATGCCTCCTCTTTTCCACAGTAACATTGATGAGATATGTATATTGTGTGAGATGATGAAATAGAGAAGGACTAGCTAATGTTTGTTGAGCACACAGGCAGTCAAAGATAATTCACCCAGACGAAAAGAAAAGAGTGGGAAATTAACATGTTTTTGTGTTTACAGGAAGCAAGCAGACAATCAAGAGGCAGACTGATTTAACTCTAAATTAAATTACAGAGCAGTGTTTAAACACTCACTCGTATCACAAAAGACATACTACATTGAAACTCCAGTGAGTTGCACATTAACACAGACAGGACACAGAACCATTGAAATACCTGCTGCAGTCATGTAAAGTGAAACTCCAACAATTTGCATGTCAACACAAGATTCAACCGAAGATGGTGTGGAGTTGAAAGACAATCGATTGACCATTTAAAACAAATCTGCATCCAAACACCCACACGAAGACGATAACAGACGCTATTCAGAGTGGGCACTTGAAAACCATAGGGTAGGGCATGAGGGAGACAAAGCTATGCAAATGCCTGCACTCTGACCACACTCTTGGTGGACTCACCTGACAATGGATAACAACAGGGAACCACAAAACGCATTGAATGCAATGTTTTAAAACAAACATGCCCCCTTCATTTAGTTAACATGAATTAAAAACAGGTGATGAATTTGCAGTCATGAAAAGGCCACCATATTTCCCATACTAACAGAATAACTAACCAGTTGTTTTCATCGCTCTCTTTTCAAGAAGGCACACGAATTAGAGAAGTGCCCAAAATGAAAGATTAATGATGAAAATAACATAACTTGCATGCTATCTCCTCCTTCTATCCTCTGCTTATAACCACTAAATCCTTCTATTTCAAGTACTTTCCATGACTGCAAATATCAAAACCACCAATTGGAGCACAATTATCAACATGTACAAGGTGTACATTTACATTGGTCATTTAACTGACACTTTTATCCAAAGCGACTTACAAGTTCTGTGCGACAGGTCATCAGGAAGGGCACAACTCTATCAGCTGAGTAACAACGTCCATCAAAGTGTTGAGTGATACAGTGTAGGGTAGTTTATTAGGACAAGTGCATGACAGTAAGGTTAGTTAGGGTTAGATTTATTTGTATCAGTTGGAAGCAGGATAATCATTTACACAATGATTATCAAAATGCACAAGATGTATTAGAGGTAATTGAATGAATGCTACTTAAGAGTAGACGAGAAAATGAATGGATGTATTTCATGCAAAAATAACTGCCTGGCTGCCTAGAGGTTTTTGTTTGTGTTTTTCCCCATGCTAAATTATGACGAGCCACACTGAGACGTGAAGAACGACCGAGAAGTCATGGCAAGGTAAGTATCTTGAAGAAGCACACCATCGTACGCGGCCTGAGGTAAGGTCAACTTCAATTTGAAATCACAGATTATAAAGATAAAAAGAAATGTTTCTGATTCCATGCAAAGATCGGATCCAAACGATATCAAATGCATGATGGTATTACACAATGAATTGAATTAACCCTAAATGATTTTCCTCTTTAGCAGAAAGGCGTTGAATCATTTATGTGAGGAGGTTTTCTAAGGCAATTTTCATTATCCTCAGATCATAAATTGGTGAGAGGACAAGACGAGTGAGACGATGCGTGACCTGAACCACGAACGACGGCGGGACCAGGCAAGGAGGAACACAACCCAGAGACCAGGGCGACCCACGGCAACAGAGGGCCACGAGGGACGCCGCCAAAGAGCTACGGACACAACCTGAGAGAGCCGCCATCCAACCCAGCCCACACGACACAGACATCCCCAAAGGAAGGGGAGCAGACACAGAAAGGACGACATGCAGCTTCACCCCGACAGCCTACGACAAACCAAGGCCAACGCCGTGTATCTCCACCATCCGTGTGAGAAAGAGTGTCCTACTGACTGGCCACTACACCGGCAAACCTTCGCCCTCCACTAAGTGGTACCGCGATAACAAGGAACGGAAGGCCGACCATGTTTCTGGGCCTGATAAAGGCCAAGCGTGAGCACAGCAGCAGATGAAGAGCAACACAGGCTCCGGGAGGGGAATCTACAGCGTCCCCGTGGACGACCACCCCACCACTCCCAATAACCCTGTGATCTTTGATGAGATTGGATGTGGATGGGGACCTGAACACACGAGAAACACCTAACACTTGCAGTAAAACAGGCCTAGCACATAATTTGTCCACATTGTTATTTTTTTTTATATTATTGACTTACTGTCTGGCGCTGCCACACGACAGACTCACAGAAACATCAACTGAATGTACGATACATTCAACACACATCAAGACCACCACAGAAGAACGCACCCCTGGCAGAGAACAGCTTGTCAACAGCGAAGCAACATCTGTCAGATTCATGCCTTCACAAACAAGTTTCACAAAGTTCATATGTATCTGGAAAATTATTAACTAAGAATATGATGAAATACAATCAGTAAGATTGCATTAACCAATTTTATAATAACAATAAGGAATGATCACAGAGTCACATTGCAAATTATATTCTTAAACAGGGCAGAACCAGTCGGTTTGTTCCAAGACACCAAGTTTTGTTTTGACCATTGATAGTATGCACCACAGAACAATGCATAACGATTATCATAATCACCTTTTATATCAGTTTTTTATACAAACCACTAGGTTAATGGTTTTTACATGTTATTAATGGTCTGCAAAGACAATTGTCCTTATACATTAGCCACTAGGTTAATGCCTAATTGTAAATCCTAAAACGATTTTGTGTTTTCACCCTGTGCACTCTGACCACACAGAGACAGGGTCCACATGTGTTCAATTAGTTTATTAATATGTATGTGTGCGACCATGATCTTATGTGGTTAAATGGTTGAGTATTAATGATCTTAACTCCCATAGATATTATCATGAAGACACATAGTTACCACTTAAATGTCTGAGTCACGACATGAACGACTGGAGGTATGCCAGATATGTGCACAGCTATAGCTTCTAATGAGTATGTTAATTGTGTTTGATATCAGAGTTGAGGACCACTCATTGATATAGGTATTTGAGTGGCTAAATCAGACCATTATTAATAAAAGAAAAGGGTGATATTCCCACATCCCACATCTCTGATATCAAAATAACACAGACTTTAGTCCAGTCAATCATGTCTGTAAATAGTTCTATTTTAAACTGTTATGCCAACCAACAGATGACATTGGCCAAAATGTTCATTATTTTAATTGTTTTCTATTTCATTCATTATCTGATAACTAGGGATGCTCGATATTGGCTTTTTTACCGATACCGATATTCTGATATTGTCCAACTCTTAATTTCCGATACGATACCGATACCGATATCAACCGATACCGATATATGCAGGGTTTCCCCCCAAAAAAACTGAATAATTTCAGGTAACTAATAATTTCACTGGATGCATTCAAAAGGCTTTCTAAATGTAAGCATTATCTGTGCAAAATATGATAATTAAAAAAGTTAAAATTAACATTACATATCTCTTGTTGTTGAATTAAACCAACATGCATACTTTTGACAATAAATAAAATAAGAATTGGTTCTTACTTGCTTGCCTGGGTAAATAAAGGTTAAATAAATGTAAAAAAAAAAAAAAAAAAAAAAAAAAATGTTATTGTTTTTTTTTTTTTTTACCGATACCGATATTTTTCGATATCACATTTTACTGCCGATATCGGCCGATAATATCGGTCGGCCAATAATATCGGACATCCCTACTGATAACCGATGGATTACATCGATCCCAGTCTTTTACCATATCTATTCACTCTTCAATATTTTACCTGTTCCAAATAATCCTGGTATAATATATATTAATCTCACCCACATTATAAAGGAGAAAAGTGAGTAACTGTGGAATAATATAATGATTCCCCAACTCCCTCATGTAAAGACATTCCCCTCCCCTTTCTCCCCAATCCTGTGTGTCCCCCCCCCCCCCAAATGGGACCACCTCCCCCCCTTTTAACTATATAATGCTCCTCCCAACGACATTCCAGGTCTCTTTACCTGGGTCATTTCAGCTGATCACCTGGGGCGAGAGCCTCAGCCATTCTCTCTAAATACTATGTGTATATTTCTATCTGTTTGGTTAATAAACCTTTGTTATTATCGGTTGACTGAGAACATTCTTCTTCAGGATATCCACGAATATCCCACACCTTGCAACCCTATATCATGCTCATGCATAATGATAATAGTAATATATATTTGTAGGGGCGCTTTATATTTGTGGAAAAAATCTCAGGGTGTTACAGTGTAGAAGAACATAAAAACGAGTCAAAGAAAAATTACAGATTAAAAAGAACATTAAATGTGAAAGGCTAAAACTAGTAAAAGAGTAAAAGAACATACAATAAAAGGGGTAAAACTAGTAAAAGAGTAAAAGAACATCTACGTCAAATGTATATACTCTCTTTTCTGGACTCTTTTGGTATCACAAACAGTACTGTATTTGCAAATCTGATATGTCATAAATGTATAGATGTAGCAGTACTGTCTATCTGTATGTTGTGTATGTCATATATGTTATGATGAATTGAAAATGGGGGACCCTGATGTAAACAAGATGAAAGTCTTTCTCTGGTCTGCATCCCCTTAACAATTGTATGTATTGAGCTGTACTGTACTGTACCCATTCTGCAATCTGTTAATAAAGTTTTCAATCAATTCAATCAATCAATCTATTAACCCCTTAACTCATTCTGCACTGGCCATTTTCCTCATCCTGTTCTAGCTTAGGCCACACTTTTATCTTCCGTCGAACATGCAAAAAAGAATAAATGTCTTCATGTATATGTTTGCGCGTTATCCCGTGGTGAATATAAGTATAGTTTCGGAGTGATCCGGGCTAATTCCTGGAAAGCTAAGTTATAGGGCGCTAAGTGAATTCTACTAAAAGCATTGGTGTTTCATCCCTGGACACGCTACTATTTCCAAATCAAATGTATATAATAGATATTATGTTTCATCATGAATGCATGAAAGGGGCGGGATCGTTTCTGATGCTTTGATTGCCAGTAATGGCATTCGTTGTAAACACAACACACGCTGATCAGCTGGATCGATATGAAAACATTGTACGATCAAGCTGGAATTGACGTCAGATAGTCCTTACACTTGATCGGGGGTAGTCCAAAAAGAATATTCCAATTGTCTGCTCACAATTTCCAGTATTGGTGTCCATCTGGTCCCGGACATAATTTGGCACAATTTATGGAACGAGTGTGCTAGATGCGTTTTAAAGTGGTCGGATGAAGCGATCTACTTGGCTCCGTCTTGATTCTGTGCCTGGAGGGGTTTAAACGTAACACACGGTCTGGAACAGGGTTTACTGCACTCTCGATACTGCCACCTAGTAGGATCTGGCCGGTACTCCACCCTCAGGGTCCCAGTATGCCTTTTAATGGCAACATACTGGTCCGTGACATTGAATAGAATATTAAAACCGAACAAAAAGGAAAACGGACCAAATAACGTATATATACGTGGTTGGCGTTCAACGGTTGTCGAGCAAACACCTGTAAACTTTGTTGGCGCAGATTGAGTTAAGCTTACCCCACATTTTGCATAAAACGCCTGACGATTGCAAACCCAAAGTAATTTGCGATGTATTATACTTGATACTTTTAACTTCTATGCATGAGTCTGGTCTCTTTTGAAAGGTAACATTCTGAAGTGTCTTACACAATAAAGAAAAATCACTTTGAGTGCTACTGTAATAAAGACACAGAGGTTTGAACACACTGAAATACAATATTTGCTCCTTACTTTTGTGTTGACTTGTTGCCAGAGGCCTGTTTTTTGTTCCAGCTGAGAGCTGGAAAACATAACGGTTCCATAGTTGTAGTACAGGTCCAATCAAAGTTTATAAAAATACCACAGACAATTAGTGTTTAACAAAGGTGTTTGCAATGTGTGTACCACAATAATTCAACGTGATTATCCAAAATGGCCGTCCACTTCCATTCATTCAGACGCACAAGTCAAAACAAAGAACTTGTTCGTCTTCTTCTGCCCCCTTCTCGTTGCAATCAGCGCTCGTCTGGGATCGCTTTTGGAGCAGATGCTCCTTAGCTACAACTGTGGTCATGCATCCTGGAGACGACAGATGAGAGCAAAGTGCCGCAACGTGCGCGCGCCCTGTGCACGGGCGTGACATACTGTATACGCCGGACATTGAGCGGTTACAAATATGTGTTTTGAGGCCCTTTTTAACCTCTTGAGCCCTAACCCTATTTTCTGAAAATCCACCTAAAAATACATACCTAAGTAAATGGAAGATTGCTCCACTTCTACAAGGTCCATTTGCATGTTCGTGGTATCTAGGGTCATCTATGGATCTCAGGGAATGTCTTCCCAGTGTCAGAAATAGTGTGGCTGTTACTAGGCTTGAGTAAATTGTAATGAACCAAAGGAGAATATCAATTCTATTATTTATTTTAAATAATTCTTCATCTTTGACGGTGAATAACACCAACACCAATCTAAGCAAATTAATAAAGGGAAGATGATTAAACAGAAGGTTTTGTAGATACAGTACAGAATTCTGACATCCGGACACATGCAATTTGAAATATATAGAATATCAGGCCTATAAATTACCTTATTGTGGCCAAGACTCACATCTACTGTATGGATCGGGCCAATCAATCAAGTTCAATCTGGATTTAGTATCACCAGGCGTGCAGCAAAAAACATGAATGAAATCTACTGTAAGTACAGTTACTTTTTTATAATGTACATTTCTCCGTAATTTTTCATCAGATTGCAACAGCTTTTTTGTTAGACGTTCACAGAAAGGTAGAGAAACTAACTGCATTCTGTTTTATCGCAATAACGTTCAGGTTTTATTTTAGTTTATTCTAGTGTGCTTTGGATGTATTTTGGGTTTTCTCTGGTGAGCTGTCAATCACCAGACGCCAGTTAATTGCCATGCGGCATGACAGGTGTGTGGGCTTGATTGCCACCTGATTGGTGTCAGGTGTGCAGTGCCTTTTAGTAGGCTTAGTTGCCTGTGTTCGGATGCTTGTCCATTTCATTTTTTTTTTTTATATTTTCTTTTTTAGTGTCCCAAGCTCATGCTTTTAGGGTTTACTCTAGTGCTGTTGTTTTTTTTGTTCTTTTTTAACTGCTAGGCAGTGGTGGTTACTTTGTTTTTTTTCCCCAGTTATTTTATACTGGTGTTTTGTGTTTCCTATTATTTGTATTTAATTTATTCTTGTGTTTTCCCCCACCCTCTCAGTGGTTACCCTTACCCCTCTGGGGTAACTTTAAGATTGCCCTTTTTGTGTGTGTCTGCGGCGGGGCTAGGGGGTGGCTACTTGGGCTCAAGCCCCGAATGCTTTCTGAAAAGCCCTGAATCTACTTAAAAAAAATCCAGCTGCTTAAAAGTACTATCCAGCTGCTAACTGTATTCGAGTGTATTTGAGTGAGTTAAGTCTTTGTATTATGGTAGACTCAGACCTAAGCTTTAAATCACAATAAACAAGTTGACAAACACATAATTCTTCCACCTTAAAAACATAGCTAAAGTACGGCCATTCATAAATCAAAAGGATGCTGAAAACCAGATCCATGCCTTTATCTCAAGCCGACTCGACTACTGTAATGCACTCCTTACCGGCCTCCCGGAAAAATATGGTGATAACTATTTTATTGCAATGCACTATTGCATTATTGTATTCTATTTTACTAACTATTTTATTGCACTGCACTATTTTACTTTGTATCAGTGATAATCAAACAGTAAACAAAGAGGCATATTAACACTTTCAGCGTCAGATGACGTTGTTTACTGTTACTGTTGAAAGGCCAGCGCCTTTTAACATGGGGATACGTGGCTGTGTTTGCAGGCCTAAAGCTATATTATATATTATAGCTATGGATCTAATAATATGGTCGATTGTCATTGAATTTATTCCGGTCAGATGCAAAAAACTGAAATTTTTTCCATCCATATACATTTCCATTTTATACCGTTGTGATAATGAGTGTAATTTCATTTCCAAAATGCTCTGTAATGGTCGGCAACGTGTATGTAACTGCAGCGATGGTTAACAGTTGGTTAATATAGTTACATTCGTTTACAATTTGATATGCTTATTTTTGTATATTAATAATAATACACTCAATTGTATTTCACTGTATTTCTTATGGGTTTATATAAGATATATTAGTGGTGCACTATTTCTATTTTTTGTGCAATTATTTCATCTCACGAGAATTGGTCCACCTGGTATCCGGTGACGTGTTTCCGCCTTTTTTCTCTTGAGTTGCAACATGGCTGTGGGTGGATTATTGATTTACCTGTCAATCTTAACAAGCGAAGGACAATCCATCAAGACAACTTAACAAGACAATCTTCCAAGATAAGGATCAAAGACAAACCACCATAATGTTCTCTTATACTGGCACGCAGCCAATGATTTTGGTATATGTGACAGTGATGTTCTGACCATGGTTTTAATGGACTTTCAATGTTAATGGTATCTTTTGTATGCATTTGTATGTTATACAGATTTTACGGTTTGGATGAAGGTTTGGTTGGAGAATGAACAAGCTTCATTAAAATCAGTTCAAGAAATCTACTTGTGTTAATTGCGTTGTGCCCGGAGGATGTCACAGTAAAATATTAACTGTCAACACTAAGTCAAGTGGAAGCAAGATGGCGCCAGTCTTCGTTTTGCTCGTCATGAAGCAGCGCGTGGGATGGACCACGGTGTAAACCACAAGATGGCGCCGGTGTTCAAGTCAACGCTCATCAAACAACAGCATCTGGAATGACGGCAAATGCGTAAAGTTCTAAACTCACGTTCTTCACTATATATTTGCAAAAGCCATAAGGTTGGACACTTATAAGAAGTAGTGTTCTAACAAAGGGTAATATAGTAAATGTACTAGAAGGGTTAGAGAAGCGAGACAGAACCACAAGGTGTCGCCTTTGTCCATTTTGTAATGTTTTTTGAAGCATCTTACTTTCTGTAGCTTAGATCCCCATTCATGCATGTATTGAAATAAGAGCTTTGAGGTTTAAAAGTGCAATTTTATTGATCAACCTATTTGATACATATATCCTAAAGGGGAATTCAGCCTACATTAGTAAAGTAAACTAGCCTGGTATAAATAAGTCAACCAGCCCAGTTAAATAAGTCAACTAGCCTGGTATAAATAAGTCAACCAGCCCAGTTAAATAAGTCAACTAGCCTGGTATAAATAAGTCAACCAGCCCAGTTAAATAAGTCAACTAGCCTGGTATAAATAAGTCAACCAGCCCAGTTAAATAAGTAAACTACCCTGGTATAAATAAGTCAACTAGCCTGGTATAAATAAGTCAACCAGCCCAGTTAAATAAGTCAACTAGCCTGGTATAAATAAGTCAACCAGCCCAGTTAAATAAGTCAACTAGCCTGGTATAAATAAGTCAACCAGCCCAGTTAAATAAGTAAACTAGCCTGGTATAAATAAGTCAACCAGCCCAGTTAAATAAGTAAACTAGCCTGGTATAAATAAGTCAACCAGCCTAGTTAAATAAGTAAACTAGCTTGGTTAATTAAGTCTACATTATAACTAAGCAATTAATTAGGTAATCGCACATCAAGTAATAATAGTAAGGCTTATACACTTATTATCCTCACATACTAACTTGACATTTACACATAGCCTTCAACATGTCACGTAAAGGAGAGATTACTGAGCTAGAACAAGAAGATGACACAATAGCTCAAAAGGAACAGATTATCGAACAGGTTAAAGAGAAACCCAGAAACAAAGAAGATTCCCAAGAGCACCCCGAAAGGTGTAAAGACGGCGACACCGCTGAAAGAAATACAAGAAAAAGTGGAAGAATCATAACTCTGACAGAGAAAGGCAGAGAGATGCAAGAGAAGAAAATTATAGGACTCCAGCGAAGGTTCCAAGTCGTATATAGGAGATGAAAAAATTATGTGAGAGACGCCAAGGAGATACTATCACAAACTGAGATAGTAACTGGGGAACTCGAAACAGTCATTACTGAAACCTGTGGTTTCTCCGCTGACGTCCAGCGCGCATATGAAGAATTACGACAAGTTGACACGCCAGATCAGGAAACCCGTAGGAGAGTCGATCTGTGCTCCCAAACATCCCTGTTCATCTTCAAAAGAGCCTCAAGCCGACTGTATGGACATACACCTGAAGAAGTAGATGACTATCCTGAAGACAGTTCTCTATTCGAGGGAAGCAACCACTTTCTCTTCTCTAACTCAAAGAAGACCTCTGTACGTTCGAATGGGTCCACACTCCACAGTAAGACGTCAAGAAGCTGCTGCCGATGTCGCTGCAAGCCAAGCTGTTCTCAAGCTAACAAAAGAACAAGACCAAGAACAGAGTGAAATACAGCGGCTGGAAGAGGAACATACAGCCCTCCAAAAAACCCTGGATGAATGGAAAATAAGCAACTGGAGGAAATGAAAAGTCCACATGCAGCCCAAGCGAGAATCCAAGTGAACGACCAAGTGGCAACTACAGAAGAAGAGAAGCTAAACATCGAAGTGGATAGTGAGAGGAGAACAGTCAACCAAATGCCTGCTCCTACAAGTTCTCCTTCCCCGTATGTGCTCTCTGCACCAAGAACTGTAGTCCCCCTCCTGGGTGAAAGTACTTCAGAGCTCGAAAAAATCTGAAAGTGGGGGTGGTTCTGGTCCAGAACCTTCAGAGCCTGTTTATACACAGATTGAATGGCGCTAGAGTTGTTTTGCAGGCCTGCTGGTAATAAAGTACGTAAGGTGTGACATGATGGCATTGAAGTACAGTGTTGCTGCTTCAATGTTCAGACAGTTTCTGATGTATCGGATTCGGGAGTTGGATAGATTGAATTTGACTGTTCGTCATCATGGTTGAGTCAACTCCACTCGTGACTCGACTTGGACTTGAGCACTGATGACTCTGACTTGGAATTGGACTCGAGCACTATCACAGGACCTAGCATGTCTTACCATGCTCTGTAAAAACTCATGTACATATACCAATATGCCCTACTTTGATGACTTGTATTATTGCACAATGTCGTTCTATTGGATTCTTATTATATTATTATTATTGTATTATGCACAATCGTTGCGGGCAAGACCCCCCGCATTTCACTGTATACTTGTATGCCGTGACAAATAAAACTATTGACTTGACTTGACTTGAGCATTGACTGCATTCATACTCGGAAAAGGTGCAGACGAGGACTCTGGCTTGTTAGTTGATAAATACAGTTATTTATAAAAAAATTAATTGTTAATCATTTGGCATAAGATATTGATGGCTAGTGCATTTGTTTGGCTATTGTGTCACAAGGTGAATAAACTCCCTTTGAAACGGTGACCTCTGTGTCATTATTTTTAATGTAGACCTTTTTTATTTGTATGTCAGCTTTTTGACTGCCAGAGTGGAGTGGACTCAACCTTGATGACTTGGACTCGAACTCGGACTACGGTAATAGGGACTGGACTCGGGCTCTTCTTTGGTGACTCGGACTTGGAGTCGAATACTGGGGACTCGTGACTCGACTACAACACTGGTACAGTAAAATAATAATGTTAGTTAAAGGTGCTATAGATATGGGCACCAGGGTGGCGCACCACGTAACGCACTGTACTGCAACGCGGCCGTCCCGGGTTCGACCCCTGGACCCGGCGACCTTTGCAGAATAAGTAAAGCAATACAATGTAAAAAATATTATAAAAAAAGTGCCATAGATAGATACGATTTTAACGTAGAGTAATTTTTTATTTTTTTTCTTCATTCTAAATAATGCATCCACTGAGCTTTTAGATAGGTGTGAAATAAAAGTATTGCTTCGCCCCACAAAAGATGATTGGATAATGCATTTATCATAAAAAAAATTTGTGGGTCCAAAATGAATGTTGTTTTTTACATGTTCCAGACATGTATTCCCTCCCTACTTCCCATTTCCCCACATGGAATGCACCTGATTGGATACATGACATGCTGGTGCTCTAGTGTGCCATCTAGTGGCTGAATGTTATCTATAGCACCTTTAAGCAAACTACACTGATAACATGTCAGATACATTAATGGCATGGATATGTACAAATGGAAATTAACTAAAGTAAAACCTATAGTATTAATGTCTTTCTTATACACACTATGTACATTTACCGCAGAAATACTGTAGTGATTAGTGGTATATTAGTATTCCTGTGGTTTTACCACGTAAATACTACAGTTTCTATTGTGACTCACTATAGTATTTGGTGCATAGAATGAAACAGGAATACTATAGTTTTACTATAGTTAATTTTCATACGGGTGTTGTGACAGACTCTGGGTGTGTTGAGCTGTCACCAGATTGGATTTTTGATTCGATTTTATTTATTTGGAAAAGCAGTAAAAACATATTTACAGCAAATCGAGGATGTCACAAGAAAGTCGTGGGACTTATTTCCATTGAGGTCCTATACAATTAACAGTTAATACGTTAAAGACACATTACAATACAAAAACATATGACATATACAGTACAGTACATATACACAACAGCATGTGCTCTCTCTTTTCTATACTAATGTCCCTCTATAGGGGAACCTTTTCTAAAAGACCAGCTTTTATCTGCTGCTTAAAATACCTCAGATTGGTTGTCAGTTTGACACTGATGTCGAGATCGTTCCACTGTGTGGCACCTATGTAAGTAAATTAACCCTTTCCCACTTTATTGTTAAAAGCAGGAAGGCTCACATCTGCTACACTGGCTCTGGTGAAAAAAAATTGCACTTCGCTTACCTGAGTAAAGCATCTCTTTAAAAATATGGGGACCTCGCCATATCTGATCTTATGTACCATGGTCAATCTGGCCATGGTAACCCTGGATTCCACTGGTTGCCAGTTGATCTCTCTAAGTTGGTTCCTACCTATATAGTCTCTGGGCCCCAACCCTAATATATCTATCTATCTATCTATCTATCTATCTATCTATCTACTATCTATCTCTATCTATCTATCTATCTATCTATCTATATCTATCTATCTATCTATCTATCTATCTATTCTCTCTCTCTCTCTCTCTCTCTCTCTCTCTCTCTCTCTCTCTCTCTCCTCTCTCTTCTCTCTCTCTCTCTCTCTCTCTCTCTCTCTCTCTCCTCTCTCTCTCTCTCTCTCTCTCTCTCTCTTCTCTCTCTCTCTCTCTCTCTCTCTCTCTCTCTCTCTCTCTCTCTATCTCTCTATCTCTCTCTCTTCTCTCTCTCTCTTTCTCTTTCTCTCTCTCTCTCTCTCTCTCTCTCTCTCCATTCTCTATGCTGCTTGATTGGGCTTTGATTGCACTCACCTGTCCCGTGAGCATCTGACACGGGTGCACTGCATTGGGGCTGACACGCTCTGCTCTGCGGGAGCAGGGGCGGAGCTTCCTACAGGCGATATAAGCGGTTGCCTAAAACTTTTTAAATTTGTAATTTTTAAAGAATTTAAAATTTAAAAACGAAATTGCTCTGCGCAATTTTGGCGCTGCCCTCTATATCTGCAACCATTATTTTACATAAAAAAAATCTAACATAAGGGAAAATGAGCCAAAAATCTAAAACGGTCGGTCGGTCTGAGCCTCAGCTTTAGGTGTTCACAGTCAGAACATGCTAGAACGCTGTGTATTGATGGGTATCGGTCAAGTGTTTATAGAATTGAGCGTTGAGGAAAGAAAGACTAACGTTAGAGAACTATGAAGAGGCAAAAGCCATCCGGCCTTCCAGTATAAAAAGAGAAGAAAAGAAGAAGACGAGAAACGTGCCAAGGTGAAAGGAATGCAATTTTGTACAACTTCCAAGACCTGCCACACCAAGAGCTGATGAAGCAAGCAGAGGCACTTGTACACACCTTAAACCATGGAGGGCAATCTGATTTGGATGGGAAGGAGATGGCTCAGGAGTTGGACAATTTGATGTGATTGATGACTTTGCAGCGAGGAAGGCCAGAAGGATTGCACTGTAAATGGAAACCAGTAGGAGCTACAGGCTAACCTTGAAGCGTGATGATAGGGAGTGGAATGTAATAGTTCTTTAGACAAAGTGAATTTGTAATTTCTTTTTATTTGTTTGTTTATTTAGCATATTATATTTTGATTATATATGTGTAACATATTTTACAATACATAATTTTCTTTTAAAGCAAATATCGCTGCTGTCGGGACAAAACCTCATAACTCCAAAAACCCAACTTTTCAGCAGATGAAAAAAACTAACACAGATTTGAGGGTGAATAGAGTTAGGAGGTTTAGACAGATGATCGGTTTAATGCTTTCCCATTGTTTAAACTTTATAAAACCCACACACACATATGGAGGATGATCTACAGAGTTGATTTATATAATAATAAAAAAAATTCAAAAAATGGAGTTATGAGGTTTTGTCCCGACAGCAGCGATATGCACGTTATTTTATTGTTTGTTATTGTTATTATTATTATTATTATTATTATTATTATTATTATTATTATTATTATTATTATTATTATTATTATTATTATTATTATTATTATTATTATTATTATTATTATTATTATTATTATTATTATTATTATTATTATTATTATTATTATTGATTGTTAGCTAAGTTGTTTGTTTTAATTCTTTAGTGTGCACTTTACATTTCTTCTTAATTTTCTTTGAAAGCAAATTTGCACATTATTTTATTGTTTGTTATTATTATTATTATTATTATTATTATTATTATTATTATTATTATTATTATTATTATTATTATTATTATTATTATTATTATTATTATTATTATTATTATTATTATTATTATTGTGTGTTAGCTAAGTTGTTTATTTGTTTTAATTCTTTAGTGTGCACTTTACATTTATTCTTAGCTCTTGTTCTTGCTTGTAAAAAATAAAGGTGCAGTACTTTACTGTATAACTGTTAACCCTTTCACTGCCACACAACGGAGGGTTAACCCTTTACTATCACACAACCGACGGTCATGAAAGGGTTAACCTTCTGTGTATTGTCGCAGTGAAAAGGGTTAACCGGTTGGTAGCGCAGCAATGTTCAGCGGTGAACCTCGCCTATAGGGCGCCAAATGTGCTAGGTCCGCCCCTGGCCGGGAGTCTCCTCAGATTACACAGGTGCAGTATACATAAGGTACCCTAACTGGCATGATACGTTCACCCCTTCTCTCTTCCAGTTTTGAGAAAAACAAAAGTGTTTTTGACTCGGTGTTTGACTCTGGGAGAGAGTGGCACACAGTAAAATGTCTCGACAGCAGCACCAGGGAGTCTTACTGGACCAATACCAGTTCTGCTGTTCCGTCTGTCTGGACCTTCTGAAGGAACCAGTCACCATCTCCTGTGGTCACAGTTACTGCAGCAGCTGTATTGGAGACTGCTGGGACCAGGAGAATGGAGTAGTATATAGCTGCCCCCAATACAGACAGACCTTCAGCACCAGGCCCACTCTGAAGAGGAAAACCATGCTGGCCGAGGTGGGACGATAACTTTAATACCCTTTTCTAGACCTACATGTTTTGATTGTAATTTAATTGTTTTGTCAGTGTATGATGTAATGCTGATGGCAGCCAGGGAAAGGGACTCACAAAAACCGAACAGCAGATCGAGCTTGTCATGTGACAGTAGGCCTGCAAATACATACAATGTGTAAAACTCATTGTTTTTTGTGCAAGATACGTGAAAGCTACGGTAAAAAGAGATGCTGAAGTGAGAGATTTTTTTGTGTGGTGTGTGTGTGCGCATGGACCAGTTTAACCTAGAATTGCTAATCTTACAAACTAGTGTGGGTGAATAACTAATTTAAATGTAATGGCTATTGGCTTGCAAATGCATCATTATTTAAATTAACATACACACAACTTCAAAAATGTGTTTAGCGTGAGACCAGTGAAAGTAAGGGGTTCTTCACTCCAATAGTCCAGGACCAGTTTAACCTACAATTGCTAATCTTACAAACTCTTGTGAGTGAATAATTAATTCAATCCTAATCTATGTAATTTCAATATATAAAAATAAATAAATCTATAATAAGACAATAATCCATACATTTTTAAATAGCCCTCATAATATTCATTGATGCACCAGACATTGAGCTTGTATGCACAAACTGAATTTGATAAACAAAATGACCTCAGGAAAATGCTTTTTTATTTTTTGGTATTGTGTCCTGCAAAATTATCTCTTCATTTCACCCCCCCCCCCCCCCCCCCCCCTTGGTAATTGAGTATGACACCCCTGCCTCAGCCAAACAAAATAATCGGGACATACCCCAAAACGGAGGGGTAGGGCCAAGGGGTGACTGTAGGGTTTGCATTTTCTCCTTGTGTTTGTGTAGGTTTCCTTTGGGTACTCCTCTGGTTTTCTAATTTCCCCACAGTAATCAATAAAGTAAACTTAATTTAATAAACCGGGCTGTATATTAGGGTATAACACAAACCATTCCGTGCTACCCATTCTATTTGACACCATAACACTCCACCAGTGCAGTTATCAATTCAGTGCTTAACTGGTCTTGCAGCCTCTAATCTGTTAATGTTATTTTGTGGTTTGTACTACATCTCTACCAATTTTTTTTACATTTTGTATTTTGTATTGTATATTTTGTATAATGTTTGGTCTTTATTAATTTTTTCTTTTTACCGTATGAAGCACAATCTCAGGGGGCTCATACAGAACCAAGCATTTCACTGTAATGTACATGTACCTTATATGTGACAAACGGAAGTTGTACTTGGTCATCAGTGACTGAGCCGTCCTTCTGTCCTCCTAGGTGGTGGAGCAGCTGAGGAGGACAGGAGGCCAGCAGGCGTCTCCCTCTGCCGCTCTGACATACGCCGGACCAGGAGACGTGGCCTGTGACTTCTGCACTGGACCCAGGTGCCACAAAGCCCTCATGTCTTGCCTGGCGTGTCTGGCGTGTCTGGCCTCTTTCTGCGAGGCCCACCTCCAGCCCCACCACACTGTCCCCTGGTTGAAGAAACACATGCTGGTCAGAGCCACGGCCCGACTGCAGGAGCACGTGTGTTCTAGTCACGACAAGCTGCTGGAGGTCTACTGTCGTACGGACCGGCAGTGTATCCATCTGCTGTGTGTCATGGAAGAACATAAAGGCCATGACATGGTGTCGGCTGCTGCAGAGAGGACAGAGAAACGGGTAGGACGACACTGTCCGTTGCTGCAGAGAGGACAGATAAATGGGTAGGACGACACGGTGTCCGTTGCTGCAGAGAGGACAGAGAAACGGGTAGGATGACAGTGTTGGCTGCTGCAGAGAAACGGGCGGGTAGGACGAGACGGTGTCGGCTGCTGCAGAGAGGACCGAGAAACGGGTAGGACGACAGTGTCTATACTGCTGCAGAGAAACGGGTAGGACGACAGTGTCGGTTGCTGCAGAGAGGACAGAGAAACGGGTAGACGACGCGGTGTGTCGGCTGCTGCAGAAGGGACAGATAAACTAGTAGGACCCGGAGAACGTAGCGACGATGACTAAAGAATGGGGACGGCACGCCATCAATAATTGTATGCAGTGGCGGCTCTGCCACTAGGGGCGCAAGGGCGCCGACCCACCTGCTGACTGCTGTTAAATCAGAGAAGAAGAAGAAAATAAAACTTTTTCGTTTTTTGTTTTATAGCCCTATAAATAATATAAACATGTTTAAAATTAATAATATTTACTCATTTTAAGTATGTTTGTATTTCCAATGCACAATATAACGTTATTATCTAAAATAAAAAAACACTCGTTTTCCTGAGCAGGAAGTGACTTTTTTTATTTTTTTTATTTTTTTGTATTTCTCGGCCCGGGCTAGACGCGATAGCGCTCTGAGTGCGCGTCACAGTTTGATCGCTGTATCCGTCACAGCCAATCAGTGCATAACGCGTTGTGCGTTGAAATATGACTATTATGTTGGAATCCGGGCGCGATTTGAAGCGGTCTAGCCAGTAGCGTCAAGAATTTCTGTAGCCGCATTTCGCGGAGACGCTCTCTGATTGGCCGACGCCAGTATTTTTTTCCGTAGCAGAATTTCACAGAGACGATCTCTGATTGGCCGAATCCAATTTCTAATGTTCCAATTCTAGCTTATTCCGGTCCGTTGGTGAGAGATAGTTGTGTTGTTGTGTGTTGTTGTGAAATGCAGGCAGCAGAGCGTGCCGTGACTGCAAGTTCTTTAGATGGTTAAGCTTAGGCACTCTTTCAAAGTTGGTTAAGGTTAGAGTTTGTCTTAGAGCATGGCGATAGAACGCCAGGTAGTTTGCAGTCTGTTCGACACGGAAAAATGGACAAAGAAATGTACTTGTGTTGTGCTAACAAGCTAACACTTGGCTAACAAGCTATATGGCGGATGCAGTCTGGAGACAGTGGACAGTGGTCTGGAATACATCAACAGTGGATTATACACGTTTATCAAGCTCTCCTGCCCTGGACGTTTCAACTAAACAGTGAGTCTCTCTCTCTCTCTCTCTCTCTCTCTCTCTCTCTCTCTCGCTCTCGCTCTCGCTCTCGCTCTCGCTCTCGCTCTCTCTCTCTCGCTCTCTCTCTCTCGCTATACACAGCTGTCTCCGCGAAATGCGGCTACGGAAAAAAGTATTGACTGTGCTTGCTGAGGCGATAATTAATAGGCTAGCGATTCAAAACGCGCTGCTGTGCTGTGAACTATAACATTAATTTAGCTGCTGCTGATGCATAATGAATGAATGGTGAGTTGTTTAAAATGACAACATACATGTGTTAATTATTTGATTTGATTGATCCGAGAGACAGAGAGAGATTGCTCCAGAGCATCTCAGAGCATTACATTTTCAACTCGACCTATTAACGTGAACTGCGACCTACAAGGCACCAGCGCCAGCGGCCGCCAGCTCCGGCATAAGACCGTACCACATAAAGGTAGACAAATCACTTAATTAATAGTAAGCCTAGACTAACACCGGCTCAGTGGCCTCGTGGGTAGAGTGTCCGCCCTGAGTTCGCGAGGCTGGGAGTTCAAGCCCCGGCCGAGTAATACCAAAGCCTATTTAAAAAATGGTACCCATAGCCTCCCTGCTTGACACTCAGCATCAAGGGTTGGTTTGGGGGGAAGTCCTTGCGACATACTAGAGTCATGTCCAAGGGGTGTACTTGTACATCAAGCTGCCTCACGCTACGGAAACAGGAGATAGGCTCCTGCCCCATGTGCTGTTACAGCTCGAGAACCATTGGTTCTCAAAGGCAACTTCTAGACTAATTAGCAAGCTTAATCATAGGCTAGTTTGCAAAAATGTATCAATCAATTTGTAAATCACTCAAGAGTCATGCTCAATTCAAAATAAAAAATGTCCATGTCCAAACATTTCACAAACTAAACGATTTCATTATCAGTCCAGCATGGGTACTCAATTTCCATAAACCAATCGGGTCACTACCTACTATGCTATGTCTTTAGAATAGAAGTACTTTCGAGGGAAATTCAGCACCACAGATCACTCACAATAAACATTTAGGTAGTAAAAAATCTAGAATAAGAGTAGACATTCTAAAATATGTATATACATTCTAAAATATACTACTATGCACTAAAGACTGTAGCACCCAAGTTCAACACTGTTTGATGAATATTGTTACTTAGCTGCGAGAGTTGTACCCTTCCTGCTGACCTGAACTTGTAAGTCGCTTTGGATAAAAACGTCTGCTAAAAGACTCAATTTAATGTAAACATGCCTTTTTTCTTTTAACTATGTCCCTTCATTCAGGTACAGTGAAGACCCTTTTCTGTGTGGCAGGTGTCTGCCAATCTTCCTTGATTCCAATGAATACATGTTAGATTTATTTTATAAATGCTTCATGAGACTGTAAACAGTGGTGTGGAAGAATCCCTTTTGGTTGCTGCAAACAATAGCTTAGTTCACACCTAGGTGAGAGGCCAGGGGCTACGGTCCCCAACCCTCTAAGGCAGGGAGGGGCAACTGGCGGCCCGCGGGCCACATGCTGCCCTCACCGACGCTCCATGCGGCCCCAGGCCAATATTTAAAAAATAAAAAATAAAAAAAAATTGCATTTGACTAAGAAGAGTTGGCAGTCGACTATGGCTCCTATCGATCGATTAGTCGACTATTTGACTAATAGAGGTCAGCCCTAGTATGGACATATTCAACGCTGTTGAAAGTGCCATGCAGCAATATGGGGGGTTTGATAAACTGTCCGCTGTTGTTACCGATGGAGCACTCGCAATGAAAGGAAAACACACAGGATTCGCCGGGCTTCTAAGGCAGAGTGGCATTGAGTGTCCAATGCTGCACTGCATTATACATCAGGTAAGTTTGCTAACATAATTTTCATCTATTGTGGGTCACTAATAATCAGGGGTGCAGTGGTCATGCCACGCGGTACCACGCCGTCCCAGCACTTTTCTGAGCAGAAGTACGCACACCAAAATGAAACGTTATTTCATCTGATGCAGATCGCATGCACAAACATTAAAGTTGACATTCCTTCTATTGTGCACCAACAGGAGAGACCACAAGTGTCTCATTAAAGACAGAACCATTGTGGGGGGAGGGTGAATGTCATGCCAGTTTGATAACGGGTCAATGGGAGGCATGTAGAATTGCACAAAAAGGAATTTATTATTCTGATGAGTATTGCACTTGGCTACTTGTTTACTTTTGTAGTGTTCAGATAACACTGAAATGCATGTTATGGATATGAAGCACTCAGGAATGTTTCGTTTAGTAATCAGAATAAAAGTTAAGTTTATACATTTAACACAATCATTTATTGCACTTTTGATTTACTGTTGTAGTGAAATGCAGCAGGAATGCTGCTTTGTTTGTTGAGCAGTGGTCTTTAAGTTCATACATTTATTTTAATAGAAGCCTTAATTATAATTTGTCATTTTTGTATATATTTGGGTTACACAATACTTTCAAATTCAGCTGTATTTATAAATTCATAAAGTTGAAATTAAGCATTACTAAATGCGTTTGAAATGGAATAAAAACAAAGTTACAAGAAATTATAATAGTTTATATGCCTTATTTATCACATCTGTGACTATTATGGGCTATTTGAGTGATGGGGTACTACTGGCGGGACTGCCGATAAACAATGCGGCCCCCCAGATTGAGTGTGGAAATTTAGTGGCTCTCACCATATACAAAGTTGCCCACCCCTGCTCTAAGGCCATGATTACACTGGGGAACACAGCAACGTGTTTGTTGCTGAATGATTACGTTTGCTGTCCAAGTTAAAAAGAAACGCTGTTTTGGCAGGAAAACGCGTTGTCCTACTGGCAACGCTGAAAAGGTGTTTTCGTTTTGGATACTCGCCAAAACTTGCCGACAATGGTGCCATGTAATCTGCGCAAGCCGGATACGGAGCCGTTCTGCCCAATGCCCATGCGCAGTAGAAACCTGCACGGTTATTTCCAGTGTTTACAGCAGAGCTGTAGCTGCAGCTACCATGTGTTGTCAAGTTATTGTTATAAGGAGCCCAGTCCAAGCTACAACAGTCTGCATTCCCTTAACAATTGTTTGTATTGAGCCGTATTGTATTGTACCCATTCTGCAATCTGTTAAATAAAGTTTACATCCATTCATTCTGCTAGCATTAACGTTACCAAGCTGCTAGCCACAATGCTATACTGTTATAATGGCATATCCCAATCACGTTAGCACATAAGCTAACAAACTTCGCTGCTAGCCACAATGCTATACTGTTATACTGGCATATCCCTATCCCTAGCACGTAAGCTAACAAAATCGGCGACGATCTTTTTGTGAAACTAAACTCCGCTCTTGGTGGTCAATTGTGTTGATGTTAGTTTTGTTTCATCAACAAATGAGAGGCAGAACACACAGTGAATGTATCCGTTTTGTTTATTGCACTTTCTTTGCTAAAAAATAAATGCTACGTTGGCTAAATGGCTCACACGAGGCATTTAAAGATGGTGGATTGTTGATTTTTAGCAGGAAGTGTATTGGCACATTCAACTTTTCTGATTGGTTGAAAATGGCCTTCATGTTTGAACTACATCGGCACCTACTGCCACCTACTGCTTTGCCATTGTACTACATGTATATACATCACTGTGCTCAGGAGGCAAAAACGATGTCTAACTTGCCTGCCATTACGTAGCGTTCTGAAAAGCGAAACTGAAACTGAAAACTGAAACGAAAACCGGGCCTAGTGTAACCGCAGCCTAAGCTCATTTTCGAAAATTCTCATAAGTGTCCTCGTAAATAACCTTATACGAAGTTTGTAAGAGGAAAGTCGAGATGGATCTCCTCCGGATACCTGAACGTGTGAAAAGGTGTTTGGGAAGTGTTCTCAGCTGCGATCCCGTGAATGAAGAATGTCACTCTTCTTAAACTGAAAGCGAGTTCTCGTACATCTGAATTTGCATACAGAAACGCCCAGCTCCTTAGGGCAGCACAAGGGCCGTGGATTGTCACTCGGTAGAATTTTACTCCAGCTCTTTCAACTTGTTTCAGGAGTTTTATTTGTCACATACATACCAGAGCATACAGTGAAATGCAGGTGGCCATGCCCTCTTTGATTGTGCAATAATAATAAAATAGAAATAAACGGGTAATAAAATAGACATAAAATGGGCATGATAAATAGACACGCTTAAGTCCTGAGATGGTGCAATACAATGTTGGCTACGGATTTGAGGCACTGGGTCCTATGTACACCACTATACAATATACAGTTTTTACTCCATATCCTTATGCTATACTTGCTAAACTATACTATACAAGAACCACATCGGTTCTTTCTTTAAAGTGACCTTTATTTTCCTCGTTCCTTTAAAATGACCATTTGTGAGTGATTGCAGCATGTGTGTGTGCTCATGTGTACTTGTGTGTGGAGAGTTCAGTGTTCTGATGGCCTGGGGGAAGAAGCTGAGCCGTAGTCTCTCTGTTCTTGTTGCGTGTGCGTAGGCCCTTCCCTGACCGCAGCTGCTTGAACAGGCTATTGTTGGGGTGGTGGGGGTCTTTCATTATTCTGCAGGCTCTGGATTTGCACCTCCTGTTATACAAGTCCTGCAGGGGTGGTAGTGCAATACCTGTAGTACGCTCTGCTGAGCGCACCACTCTCTGTAGGGCCTTCCTGTCCTTGGCCATGCTGTTTCTTGAACTTGATCAGTTCTCTTATCTGCTCCTTGTTTTGTTATCTTCTATACCCGTCTTTCTCTACCTCTCTCCTGTCCAGAGTTTCCAGTCCCTCTCTGGTCCCAGTGGATCTCCACAAGTTCCCAGTATTACTGTCCGTCCCCTATCTTCCTTCAGACACGTGACTGAAGCCGTCTCTGACCTGAGGGACAAACTGGAGGACATCCTGAAGAAGGTGTGGCCAATAACATATTGGCAACAGGTGAGATGACCAGCCTCCAGCAGGGTCTATGGTATGATGTAAGTGCAGAACAGCCTCCAGCAGATTCAAGATTGTTTATTGTCATGTGCACAGTTAAACAGACAGTTTGCCATACAATGAAAATCTTACTTTGCTGGTCCACCCTTCACACAATACTTCATTTTGTTTTACAATTTAAATACAAGCGAGTGCTAAAAAATAAGGTAAAGATAGATCATTTTTATTTTTTTAAAGGATATATGATATATACAAGGCACAGTGAGTAGCGGGGTCTATGATGTCAGTACAGACCAACCTCCAGCAGGGTCTATGATATGTCAGTACAGACCAACCTCCAGCAGGGTCTATGATATGATGTCAGTACAGACCAGCCTCCAGCAGGGTCTATGATATGATATGATGTCAGTACAGACCAGCCTCCAGCAGGGTCTATGATATGATATGATGTCAGTACAGACCAACCTCCAGCAGGGTCTATGATATGTCAGTACAGACCAACCTCCAGCAGGGTCTATGATATGATGTCAGTACAGACCAGCCTCCAGCAGGGTCTATGATATGATATGATGTCAGTGCAGACCAGCCTCCAGCAGGGTCTATGATATGATGTCAGTACAGACCAACCTCCAGCAGGGTCTATGATATGATGTCAGTACAGACCAGCCTCCAGCAGGGTCTATGATATGATGTCAGTGCAGATCAGCCTCCAGCAGGGTCTATGATATGTCAGTACAGACCAACCTCCAGCAGGGTCTATGATATGATGTCAGTACAGACCAGCCTCCAGCAGGGTCTATGATATGATATGATGTCAGTGCAGACCAGCCTCCAGCAGGGTCTATGATATGATGTCAGTACAGACCAACCTCCAGCAGGGTCTATGATATGATGTCAGTACAGACCAGCCTCCAGCAGGGTCTATGATATGATGTCAGTGCAGATCAGCCTCCAGCAGGGTCTATGATATGATGTCAGTACAGACCAGCCTCCAGCAGGGTCTATGATATGTCAGCACAGACCAACCTCCAGCAAGGTCTATGATATGATGTCAGTACAGACCAGCCTCCAGCAGGGTCTATGATATGTTAGTACAGACCAACCTCCAGCAGGGTCTATGATATGATGTCAGTACAGACCAGCCTCCAGCAGGTTATATGATGTCAGTGCAGACCTGCCTCCAGGTGCAGTGCAGGCCTGCCTATGATGTAATGTTGTGACTGATTGTTTGTGTCTCTAGTTTCTACCGTGGATGCTTTACTGCTACAAGAGCCCAGGACCAGAGAGGATTTCTTACAATGTGAGTCCATGGTGACCTCTTTCTATCAGTCATTATCTTTACCTATAATGATTTACAGTAATGAGAGACAGACTCTGAAGATAATTGTTGTGAACATAGACCTGTTCGCTGTATACAAACATACCGCCTTTGAGCCAATCAGCAATACCAACTGAGTCACGTGACTTGTCTCGGACCTGTGTGAGCTGC
Organism: Notolepis coatsorum; assembly: GCF_963971535.1. Lineage (NCBI taxonomy): Eukaryota > Metazoa > Chordata > Actinopteri > Aulopiformes > Paralepididae > Notolepis > Notolepis coatsorum. The sequence goes on from NC_140171.1 coordinate 62,322,859, forward strand.
TGTGCTAAAAGAATACGACGGGGCTCTATGGAGAAACCATGACACTAAAAGTTGTTTCAAACAAATGGCGGATGTCATTTTGCCAAATCAGCATTGCTGTGAGTGTCTTTCACCTTTTACATATTTAGCTTTGGCATGGATTGATTGTTTTGCTCGCTAGCATGGCTAACAAATGCAAATATATTGTAGTCTGCCCCGTTGTTCTTGTCGCGGGTGGGGGTATAGGGGTATCTGTATGGGGGGTGTATATACCTGCGGGAGCCAAAGAGGAGGACGTGTCCTGGGATGGTCTGGAAGAGGACCTAAAGGCATACCAGGCTGATGGAAAAGGCAAGTGAATATCAGCTGACGATGATATGTGAAGTACCGTCACTGTACTGCACCATGCTGTCCCTATTGTTTTGTTTAGACGGAGTGGAGTCCAGGAGGTCCTGACGGGAGCGGAGAGAGCCATCTTGGGAGGATGGTGATTTTGTGCAGACGGCAGCTACAGCAGGCGAGTGCAGGACCACCAGGGGGGGGTAGCGTATGTAAACATTATACAGGCTACACATGTGTGCCCTCTTCTTCTTACGCAGCTGGGGAGCGTCGTTGGAGGGATCGCAAGGTGATTGGCTGGCTGGCGTGACGGGGGCGGTGCCCGGAAGTGCTGGCGCTACTGAAAGGAGAATCAATGACGGACAATGGCAGAACGAAAACGGGAGTCGAGGGGACGGTAGCAGAGGACGCAGGGCTAAGGAGTACGAGGACACGCGGCTCTTTGGTGTTTTTACCTTTCCTCCAGTGGAACCAGTTCATAGCGGCGACTGCAGTGTTTCCCCCACAGTGGAAACGAGTGGAGCTTCAGACCGGAGAGACATTATCGCCACACCGGGCGCCGTGAGTAAAAAACGCAAGACAGTAGAATACGTGCCTAAACAAACAAACTATTTTCCCGAGTGGTAAATGAAGACATAGACGAACAGTGACTGCATTTGAATTAGGAATATTATTAGTGGCATGAAGCTGAAGATTATCGGAACGGCATACAGTAAAGCCAGTAATACTGTCGAAGACTGGAACCTAGTATTGTGGATTCTCCATCCTCTGTGAACTACCTTTCTCTCTTTTCTAAATCATATGGAGGATATCTAATCCATTGTGCATTTTGATGAACCCGTGAACGTGGGGACCTTGCTCTTACTGACTGTGCCTTTCATTGCAGGCGGAAGGACATTATTGCACGCCTGGTGCTTGGAGTGCCTAAAACACCCCAGTACAGACCGAACAGTTTTTTAGCCCGAAGCCGAGAGGGGCTACGGGAGCGGAAGGAGGTGGCGTCCTTCCGGCCCTCAGCTTCGGGCCCCAGTTATCATTAACCTTTTTTGTATTGTTTGTAACTCAGCGCTTCCAGTGCCCCAGACCTAGGTTAGGATATGGGAGGAGTATTCTAGGCCTGGTCACAACCGCTAGCGGTGAACAACACCCACTATCCTATCCAAACCCCCTTAAGGCGAGACACTGCAGGTGAATAGTCAAATATACTTTTTTTGTTGATTTTGAGATTTTGTTATATTTTGCTTCCTAAACATGTCTTCTATGAAACTAGTGACAATAAAACGTCAATAACACACATTTAGTTGTTTATTTTACATCATTTTGCCTTATTGCATCCATAAATGTGCACATATTTAATGGGGAAGTGCCTCATTTGCATATATAAACATACATTTCAGAAAACTTGCAATATATTTTTTCTTAGTTTATATGTACATAACAAATTGGGAAAGTTTCATAGTGATATCTATTCAAATATGTTTTGCCTATTAGGGGGTACTACACTGTACTACACTGTTTGTAGCCTGTGTGTAGTTCTGTTCAGTTCAATAACATCATTATTATTATTATTCAGTTATCAGGCATGTGTTTAGGTTGTCTATTACTAATGGTTTGATTAGGTATTGTGTTTGTAAATATCTGTTTAAAAAAAAAAGTATGGCATTTTACAATACAGAACTTTGAAGGCGTTTTCCAAAAAATGAGTTTTAAGAGTTTTTCCTCATACTCTGAGCCAGAAATCTCCACTTCAGTAGCACTCACATACACCAAACCTTCCAGTTCTATTCATATCTATGTTCTGAAGGTATTTACAGAAGGGTTTGTTGATATCGCATTCATACCCTGATTTATATCACATTTTATTCCTAAAAACATGGCGAAATATGGAATTTTACCATAAAAATGGACTGAATGGAGTATTTTCTGATTTATGGAGTGATAAAAAGAGATATCCAAAATCCCCTCTGTAATAACCTTTGGCTCTAATATGTCAACAAAATTAAACTATAATTTTGAAAATGGCTCTATCCAATGTTCAGATTTCTGTCCTGGAATTATATGCAAATTAGTGCATATTTAAGTAGATAATGCCTCATTTGCATATTTAAACATACAATTTCAGAAAACTTGTAATACAAAAAGGTCTTGTCTTAATATAAGTAATCAACTGGGGAAGTTTCATTGTGATATCTATTAGTTAATTCTTTTACCCTATTCACCTGCAGTGTCTCCCCTTAATTTACCGTGTGAACACTTAGTGTGTATTTATCTACCTATATTCTCCCTAAATCATTTGCCGTGGCTCCCAGAGGGATAGTGTGATATCGATACTTATTTCAGGCTGTTTGCCGTGAACCGTGTGGTATAGTGTGATTCTAAGTTGACGTTTGATAGTCATAGACCCGTGTGCAGGGCAGACTCTTTTTCCTTCACGTGTGTAGTGTCTCAGGGGCGGGGATAGGTGGCGTGGGTGGGAGTAACAGTCTGGGGGTGGGTTTACGGGGCATGGAGCACTTCCTCCTTTTAAACTACCTTAGGCTTAAGAGGCGTGGGTCTTTTAAATAGGCTAACCGACCAGTTATTTATATTGGAATATAACCTTGTATTAAACTATCTATTTTTATGCAATAAAAGCTTTCTTACTGTTTCTCGGCGCATTCTCCCGTGTCTGTTTGTGGTCCTGGGGAAATTCATGGTGGTAGGTCGGCTGGCCCCTTTTGGAAGAGTATCCGTGCATGTGCACACCTTAGCCTTAGACCTGGATGCTTCCCGTTGGGGTCAGGTGACATTCTGACCAGGATTACGTTCCTTTCTGCTCCTGTGATGTCCGAGCACACTGAGTCTGACGTATACAGCGAACGGGTCTATACACGGGGTTGTGTGTATAATTTGTTCTGATTTGGTGTCATGTATTATTCTCCCAGATGCCTGTCGTCTCTCACTGGACGTCAACACGAAACACAACTGCCTCAACTTGTCGGAAGATAACAGGAAGGCGACTCGTACCTTCCTAAGTCTTTACACAGCCTATCCTGCCAATCCTGAGAGATTCACTAGCGATTTCATTCAGTGTGTTGTGTAGAAAAGGACTGTCTGCCCATTGTTACTGGGAAGTAGAGTGGACTGGCAGCATGATCCATACAGCAGTCTCGTATAAAGACGTCAGTCACTGTATGAAGTCACACTTTGGACAGAATGACGAGTCCTGGAGTCTACAGTGCTCTAGCGAAGGCTACTGTTTCAGACACGCTGATGTCGAGACTCAAGTCTCAGGCCCTCGGTCCTCCACGATAAGAACGTACCTGGATCACAAGGCAGGCACTCTGTCTTTCTACAGTGTCTCTGACACCATGACCCTCCTCCATACAGTTCGAACCACATTCACACACAGGCTCTCTATCCAGGGATATGGGTTAGCTCTTTTTGTGACAAGTCATGTTAAGAAAATTATGGTAGACCACAAGACACAATGTGCATGAATGGTAACTGACACAAATCGAGTCACAAGCACTTGAAAAACACATTACCTCTACACCTGATTTAAGACAATACTGTATGCAGTTGTTTTCAATGAATTAGTGTTCCGTAACACTTTCCGTGCCACTCACGAGATATCTCGTGTTTTTTTATAGGTGGTTGAAAGCCACTCACGAGATATCTCGTGTTTTTTTATAGGTGGTTGAAAGCCACTCACGAGATTTCTCAGAATTTTTTTTTCTTTTTTTAGCGATCTGAAATCATATTGCATCACCCGAGCCTACCCGAGTATAGCCGAGCGGCGCCGGCGATCATTGTGGAAAAAAGCGCCCCCTGTCGTCTCCCAGATGACATAAGGGATTTTGGAATGGACTCAATGAAAATGAATGGGGAAAAAAATCCGGTACTCCACATTTTCCAGTCCACTGATGCAGCCGGTGTTACCAGAGTTCATTCTGGATCCTCTGAGCCCCGCTGATCATGGAGTTGTACTGTATCGCGTTGGATCCATACACTTATCGATTTTTTCGAATGGTGATCAGGAATTGGAATATACCAGTTGGATACCATCTGATGTCAGGTAAGGACTCTATGTTATCAGTGTTAGGATAATCAGACTAATTTTGATGAAGTTATAAGCTGTTTTGTGAAATGTCCTCTTTCGATTTCACTGTAAAAGTCCGAGAGGAAATCAACGGGGTGATTATCCGTGCGCGGCCCGAATGTGCTTGCGTGCACGTATAATATTGATCATCTAGCGTTTATTTGAAAACGATTCATAAAAAGGCCGACGAATATCAACGTTGTGGAATATTCCAGTAAAAGACGATTTTCATAGAATGCTCCAGAATGGGCTGTTTTTTATCTGAAAACGGGTGCTTTTCTAAATGCTCTGAAACGGAAATGATGCGATAAAAAAACAATCTGCCTTGACAGCACTGACTGGAAAATAGTCTTTGATAATGCGATGGGCAGATTAGACACATAATTAGGCCATAATTTAAAACATAGATTAGGCGATATTAACGTTAACATTGGCGCCGATGGTGGCATTCAGCGCGTAAAAAGGAAAACCCGGCGTGGCGCTCAAAGTGTTAACAGGTACTGGTTGATTCTGTTTTCCAACTTAAAGGAACACGCCAACATTTTGGGAAATTAGCTTATCGTCTTCTCCAGAGAGAGACAAGAAGATGGATACCAGTTTCCTCTCTGTGCACGTTCAGTAGAAAGCTATCTGGCTGCATGTTCTTCCTTCCTCAGCACAGTCCATGCTGTTCCTGTTTCCTGTTTCCTGTTTGCTGCACCTGGAGATTGCTCTTCTGCTGCTGTTGTAGTTTTTTTATGATATTTTCTCAGTTTTTAAAGATTTTACGTCAATATAAGCTTTATTCTACTGTTTGTAGTAGTAAAGTGATTTTAAGTGAAGGGTCGTTGTGGATTGATGGTTAAACGAGAAGATACCTGGAGGATTCAGTTTTGGGCCTACCTGTGGTCTGTACTGCTCAAGCCTTGGGCCTACTTGAGGTCTGTACTGCTCAAGCCCTCTAACCTGCTGGGATGCCTCCCAAAACCGGTGACAAGGTGGCACCTGAAAAGGCTGCTGATAAACCACTGCCCAAGAAACTACTACGATCTAATCAACCTTGGTCGGAGAGTGTGGGTGAGTCGGGTGGTGTCGTGGAGGTGGATGCAGCACTGTTGGAATCAATCAACGCTAGACTAACCAAGTTGGATATCCTTGACTCATTACAACATGACATCCGTGAGTTGAAAACCAGCTTGGAGTTTAGTCAAAAGCAGATTGAGGACTTGATGAAGGAAAATGCCTTCCTTAAGGGTGTGGTGAAGGAGGTACAGCAATCTGCTGTCTCTCTCACCTTGGAGAAGAATCATATGAAAGAGACCTTACTGGGAATACAGTGCAGAGAGATGAGGGACAACTTGATTTTCTCTGGTATCAGTGAGGACAAAGCTGAGGATAAAGCTGAGCTGGAAATTTTTTTAAGAGACTTTATGTCAAAAAAACTCAAACTGTCCCCTGAGGTGGTTAGGGACATAACCTTCTCTAGGGTTCACAGACTGGGCCAACCTGTTGATGGAAAGACCAGACCAATTATAGCTCGGTTTGAGCACTACAAGCATAAGGAGTTGGTGAAGAGCCGTGGTAAGGAGTTGAAGGGGTCCTCTCTGTGGTTAAATGACCACTTTCCTGTGGAGATCAATGACAGGAGAAAACAACTGCTTCCTATCATGAGGGAAAACAGGGCCCTGAATCACAGAGTGGCTTTGTCAGTCGATAAACTGTACATAAATGGACAACTGTATAGAGACTCAAAGGTGACCCCCTGGCTCTTTTAGATGGAGGATGTTGTATTTTCATTTCATTTTTGTTTTTGTTTTTGTTTTCTATAAATTGCTATGACTACATCCAATACTGATATACCCTGCATTAAGTTAGGCCTTCACAAGGGCCTGGTTTTAGCTCATGTGAATGTATGTAGTCTGCGTTATAAGCATCAGGAGGTAGAGTGTATTGTCAGAGATAACTGTATTAACATCATTGCTATTTCTGAGACCCACCTTGATGAGTCTTTCTCTGATTCCAATGTAGCTATTGAGGGTTTCTCAGTTTTTAGAAAAGATAGAAATAAGTTTGGAGGTGCAGTGGCCAGGGTTCGAAATTAACGGGGGCTTGGGGCATAATGCCCTTGAAAATGGACAAAATGCCCTCGAAAATCAGTTAAGGGGGGCACAAAATGCCCCCGACAGTTTACAATGATATATATATATTTATCCGGTAATGGAGCGTCTGTGTGTCGTACGGTTCAGATGACGCGCAAATAAAAAACGTAATTTGGCGTAGCCGGGAGAGGGGGGCACTGGCTGCAGGCAGCAGCAGCACTAGCACTGCAGCCAGGTGCTAGTCAGTTTGTGTAAATGGCAAGCACAATATAAATCAATCTTCATTACGACTTTAAAAACATAGCCATTAACATTACATAGGCCTACACACATCTTGCCATAGCGTTAGCAGTTTGTACTACACAACGCATGTTGAACTATGGTAGCACTAGCCCCAGCTAATAGTCAACGAATTGTTACCGTAGCTAGTGCTACTAGCTAGCAGCCTAGCAGAGGAGGAAATGAGAGTCTGAGAGGCGGGGTGTTTAAAGACAATGATAGGCGTTTATTCAACATCCAAGAAGGCTAACATACAACTGTGTTTTACTAACTCCAACCGGGACTATTGCTGCTTTCGTGCTGCTTGTTGATGTTATGAACTCCGAGTCCTAACGTTACCGGAGCTGAAGGTGCCACACGCTAAAATGTCCGTGGGGACCCGGCGCCAACCCATAGATAGTTCCAACTCAACGAATTACGTAATCCACCACAGTTGCACTCAATATTTAAATAATGTTAGTCTAAATAAATGTAGACAGATACATAATAATTTCAAGCAGAAAACGAATCTTTCCATTAAGAACTGACAATCAGGGAATTTAAACATGGTTGACATTGTTTTTTTGTGTTTATATTAAAGAAAGGAAAAGTCTAGTGCTGGCTGAGCATATTGTTTGTTTGCATTAAGTTAATACTTTGACAAATGTAGCCTATATTTTTCAGTCAGTTCGGTCTTTGTGTGCCAAACATTATTTAAAGCTGTAAACACTATAAACCTTTTTTATATGTGAATGAGAAGAAATGAGAAGCATGTTTAGATTTGAGTGTTATTTATTTCTTTTATAAAAATTTATGTATATCGAACCGAACCGAAAACCGTGACCCCAAAACCGTGATACGAACCGAACCGTCCCACACCTACCGTTTATCATAAAAATGCAGTGCCCCCGAAATACAAAAAAAAGCCCCCGAAAATCAATTAAGGGGGGCAAAAAAGCCCTTAAAAAAAATAGTTAATTTCTAACCCTGGGAGTGGCTATTTATGTTCAAAATAATTGACCTGCCAAAATACGTTATGATCTAATGAGGGAAGACATTGAAGCAAACTGTGTGCAAGTCCACTTGCCTTATTTAAAACCAATTCTAGTATGTTGTTTCTACAGGCCTCCTAGTGGAGATGCTATGTATATGAATGGGTTGTGTGAGATGTTTGACAAGATATCAGATGAAGATAGAGAAATCTTCTTGTTAGGTGATATGAATGTAGGCTGGATGGTGAAGTCATGTCCCAACAAGAATAAGTTGCTCTCTATGTTAAATGCTTGTAATCTGTCTCAAATTGTTGCATCTCCAACAAGAATAAGTCTAGGCAGTGATGGTATTATTTCTGGGACATGCATTGACCATATTTATACAAATGTTTCTGAACAATGCTCTAAGGCTGTCTCTGTCCCTGTAGGGTTCAGTGACCACAATATAATAGCTGTCACTAGAAAGACAAAGGTTCCAAAACTTAAAGCTAAAATCATATTAACACGGTCCTATAAAAGATTTAATGAAGATTCATTTATTGATGAAATATCCAGTATAGATTGGAACATGGTGTGTAGTGAGGATGACCCTGAAGCTGCCCTGGATTTATTTATGTCAAGATATATGAGTGTTGTAAACAAGTATGCTCCTTTAAAAGAATTCACGGTCAAAAATAGATCTGCCCCATGGCTTGACAGCAGTCTCAGGACCCTAATGAAAGAGAGAGACATGGCCAAAAAAGCCTCAGTTAGTTCTGGTTCAATTGATGACAGGCATAAATACTGTGCTTTACGCAATCAGGTGACAAAACTAAACAAGGTAAAAAAAAAGGGACTTTTTTAAACAAAGGTTATATGATGCGAGAAATGATAGCAAACAAATATGGAATGTTTTTAATGAAATGATGGGTCGAAAGACAACTGTGTGCACACCCTTAGTGGAATCAAATGTATTTGTTCTCACGAAACCAGGTGAGATTGCAAATCATTTTAATGATTATTATGTGGGTAAAGTATCTAAACTAAGGCATGCTATGAATATGTCAAACAACCGGAAAACAAATGACTGTATTAAGTATATTATAATGAAAGACAAAATGTGTGAATTTGAATTTCATCAGGCTGAAGTCAGCGAGGTGGAGCGGTTACTCCGCTCTCTTCCTGATAGTAAGTTAGCAGGCCTAGATAACCTGGATAGTAAAGTGCTGAGAATGACTGCTGGTATTATAGCATCTCCTATATGTCATATTATGAATAGATGTTTGGATGTGGGTCTATTTCCAAAGATGTGGAAGGAGGCTAAGGTTTTTCCTTTACCTAAGGACACCAAAGCTGCTTTTAATGAGGGAAATTCTAGACCTATAAGTATTTTACCTGTCTTGAGCAAAATCATGGAAAAGTTGGTGCATTCACAGTATTTTGTTTCAAACAAGCTTGCAACAGATTCTCAACATGCCTATAGAGCTGGTCACTCTACTTCTACTTTCTTGATACAGATGACTGATGACTGGCTTAAAGCTATAGAGAACTCTATGTTGGTGGGAGCTGTGCTGTTAGATTTTAGTGCTGCATTTGATGTGCTGGACCATTTTCTATTGGTTGATAAACTTAAATGTTATGGTTTTACCTCTTCTGCTTTAAAGTGGATCCTAAGTTATTTGTCCTCTAGATCACATAAGGTGTATCTAAATGGCAGCCTGTCCAGTAGCAGAGGTCTAGAGTGTGGCGTGCCGCAAGGAAGTTGCCTAGGACCTTTGCTCTTCTCTGTATTTACAAATGACCTATCTTGGGCTACCAAATGTGCTACAACAGTTCTTTATGCAGATGATTCAACATTGTATTACGCGGCACCATCATGCAATGTACTTAATGAAGTTTTGAGTAGAGAACTTAAAGTTGTGCATGACTGGGTAGTATGTAATAGACTTGTCCTTAATATCTCCAAGACTAAATGTATTGTGCTGGGAACAAGGCACAGGTTATCTACAAATCCAAAGCTTCATTTAAACTTGTGTAATTCAGCAGTTCAACAAGTTGAAAGTACTAAACTCCTTGGAGTGATGCTGGATTGCACTCTGTGTTGGTCTCAGCATATTAATTATATTGTTTTAAAAATGGGAAGAGCAATTGGTATTTCCAGGAAATGTGCTTCTTTTGTTGCCCGTCCCCTTTTATGTCAGATAGTGCAAAGTTTAGTTTTATGTCATCTTGACTATTGCTCTGCGATGTGGTCATCTGCTGCCAGTGGTGACCTCAGGAATCTCCAGGTGGTCCAGAACAGGGCAGCACGGTTGGTACTGGGCTGCTCACTAAGGTCTAATGTGAGCCGTATGCATGCCCGCCTCTCTTGGCTTAACGTTGAAAATAGATTGTCTTTTAATATACTTGTGCTGTTCAAGTTGGTCATGAGCAGTACGACTCCTGTTTTTATACATAATCAGGTTGTTTTTAGTAATACTGTGCACGAGCATTACACTAGAGGTTCCAGTAGTGGGCAGCTTGAATTGCCAGGTCCTAGAACCAGCGCTCTGGGGAGATCTTTTATTTTTAGAGCATTAACTCTGTGGAATGGCCTGCCTCGGAACCTCTGCTGCATTTACAGTAGATTCACTTTTAAAAATAATCTTAAATTGTTTTTAAATTGTTTTTAACACTGTAAAGTAATTTTTTTTTGTTTTACACTAATGTAATTTTAGCTATATTAATTGTTACAGTAGGTTCATTATGCATTGTGTGTACTGACTTTTAATAATTTTGTTTTTTGCAATAGTGATTGTTTTTGTGTGTTTTTTTGTGTGTGGACCCCAGGAAGACTAGCTGGTTGCTATCGCACCAGCTAATGGGGATCCCTAATAAAATCAAATCAAAATCAAATGTTAGCCTAGCTTAGCACAATGAATGGAAGCCGACATGACCGGTTAGCCTTCGGGAGAGGTGTTAGTTGGACAATGCCTAGGCTAACCGGTCATGTCCGCTTTTCATTGTGCTGTACTAGGCTAACATGCAGCCAGATAGCGTTCTACTGAACGTGCACAGAGGAAACTGGTATCCATCTTCTTGTCTCTCTCTGGAGAAGACTATAAGCTAATTTCCCAAAATGTTGGCATGTTCCCTAAGTATATTTGATCTCTAGTAATAAATGATATACTGTTTTCCAACTTACGTATATTTGATCTTAACGCAGTGTGGAACTTTTGTCTCCAACTACCGGTAGTTAGAGAAATACACAAACAAACATTGTTGTCACCCTCGCCGTCGATCACTAAAAAAAAAATAAAAAATGCAAGTGATTAAAAAATAAAATAAAAATGTCCTTCCTCTGAACGCAGTTTTTTTTTATATATATATCTAGAACATCCACTCCAGAAACTGTTCTTGACGCTTAGGTTTTTATGTCATTTCAATCCATCACTCATTGTTCCCCTCTCCTCTTCCGCTCTGGGCTCACTCCATCGCTGGGCTCTAGCAAACTAACAAATCATCGCTGGTTGATGTGAAATGCATGACTGCCAGTGCGCAAGCACGGGAATGTCCACACAGACACTACTCTGGTATACTGAGAAATACAGAGAGCCCCCTGGTGGTGAGAGGCCTAATCAGCATTGTTTAAACCTGTTTGGCAAGGGCTTAAATGTACCGGACATTCATTTGGAGGTAAAAGTTCCGCACATCAGATTTAAGTAATAAATTATATACTGTACAAGCTTTCTTGTCACAAATTCTTGTAATCCCCATTCCCCATTGATAGTGTTGAACATGATGCATACTGTATGTTGAACACAGGGTGTTTTAAAAATAAAGGTGGGAATGGAACTGACTCTCAAAGTGAAATCTTAACTTTAACGTTCCCTATATATATACATATTAGGGCTGTCAAAGTTAATGCTTTAACTTTAGAGATTAATTAAAATTATTTAAAGCATTAAAATAAATTAATCTAGATTAATCTATGGAGTGAAAAATCGTCAACGTTCTGAACTTTCAGCACAATATATGCTTGTTCTTTTTTTTAATCGACTCATGCACCTTTTTGAAAATCATCTGACATGAAGATGGAACACATTTTTGCTGTTAATATGATTTATATTACTGGTAGTTCATACAAGACATTATCTTCCTCTAAGCCAATCTGCACTGTTAGCGCCGCGGATATAAGAAAGGGGAGTCAATGTTGATTTTGTTGAAAATTTGTATTTCACAGAAGAGAAACTGTATTCAAAGAAAGCAATTAAAATAGTCTTTGAATCTAAATACTTTCTTTGTGTTGATTTTACATTAATTCCATGATTTTACCCAAGTAAATATCTGTTACAAGTTTCAGTCTTGAGTAGAAAAATGCTATTTTTATCTAGATTAAATCAATAACAGAAAATTGTGAGATTAGTTAAAAATGATCTATTGACAGCACTAATATATATATATATATATATATATATATATATATATATATATATATAGAGAGAAGGTTCAGTGGTTAAGCCTCCTTTTTCTGGAACCCCTGCTGTCCTGGGATCGGATCCTAACGGAACCTTCTCTAAATCCGCCGGCCACAGAGCCTTTGTCTACCATGCTCCCTACCTGGGGAACAAATTACCTGCCGTCGTCAAGGGCGCCTGCTGTCGAAGCTTTTAAATCCTAGATTAACACATCCTGCGCCAAGAACAAGTTACACCGTTTTTGCCCGCCATGCGTTGAACGACTTACGCCGTTTTTGGGATCAATATTTAATTTTTTCGTCATGGCATTCATAATTCATCCAGCCAACCTCCGGACTCCAGCGGGACCCTGTATGAGATTGCAACGCCTCAATACCGCCGCCTGGTGGATGGTCGGGCGAGTTACACTCTCGCCAAAACCGGAAGTGCCGATCGGTGCGTCGAGGAAATCCCTCCGGCAGTCACATCTTGTTACGGGACTCCAGACAAACACTATAGTGCATTTCGATCGCTTTCTAAACTTAATAATCAATATGATTTCGATATGATGTAGGAGATCGGCGTCAAATAATTGGGATCTTTCTCCTCGGCGCACGGTAAGAGGACACTAATGTTATTTTCAGCCCGTTGTTTATTAATTTCACTGCAAAACATCTGATCAACGTATCAACCAGTGGAGGTTTCTCTATGACAACATGTGAAATACAAATTCACTCATAATTCATAATTATTATTAATTTACATATACCTATATGTCATGTACGAAGGTCTATTGACCATACAAGATAGTAATCTGGGCAGGTGTTACATGAGCAAAAAACAACCCCCTCAGTAGAATAATGCTTCTCAAACAGTCCCGGGTAGGCAGATAGTAAACAAAGACGTTTTCAAATGGTAAATAATATTTATTGTGGTGGGGCTTGAAACCCACGGCTTTCCCCAAAGGGAGGATGATGTTTATTTTAGAGGGGATTTAAACCCAGCACACACACAAAGGGAAAAAGGAAAGGGGAGACAAACAAGGGCAGTATAAATAAATAAACAAAATTAGCGTCCACCGATGCTAAAACGTACCAAAGGTACAGGTCCACGCAAAGTGGCAATGCATACAGCCTACCAATATATATATATATATATCTACGGCTCCACTTGAATGAAGCAACATCCAAGAGGGCAGTGAAGTGTCAGTCCACACTCAGTGGGAACAGGCACTAAGGCCAACAAGAGGACACTCACCCAGCTGGAGAAGTGGCACATAGGCCAACAATATATATATACAAACACAACAGTAGTTAACAATGGCAACCTCACTCTTCCCTAGTCGCTATCAATTGACAGAATGAGGCGCCGAGATGCGTGTGTGCCGTCAGGTATTTGACTACCCATCCCTCTTGAGCTGATTGCCATTCAGCTGTCATTCATTAGCAATCAGCACTCTTCAGTAGGGATGGGCAGCACCTGACAGGGAGAGAAGAGACAGCATTAGCTCTCATGTTTACCCACACACACACATCATATACAAAACAACACATTAAATATACTAACCTGATGTTCAGAGGGTGTCATAAATACAGTAATAATGGTAATGACCAACCCACGTACCCACGGTACGTCACACCTCCCCCCATAAGAGCGAACCTGTAGGGTTAGCAAAACATTATTACTTATTACCCAACATCAGATTAGTACCATCCACCAGGAAAAACAGAAACAACAAGTCAACAAAAACAGCTTCACATATTGATACCTTCGTATAAAGAGAAAAAGTTGAAGTGAAGAAAATATCACAGAAAATACAAAAATATAATTTTCTCCTGCCAAATCTTTCAAAAATACTAACTACTCGAGTTACCAGGGTTGTTGGGCAAACATTGTTTAAAAGGTGCACTACAGTTTTCGTGAGAAGTGAATAATGTCCAATGGTACATTGTAAACATCCTGTCCTCTAGAAAGCTTCCTGAAAAGTTACTACCTCACTGCTGTCGCTTGCAAAGGCAGGCCTGCAATTTTGTCAACAAACATACTCTAGGCTCACATTCGGTTCACAGTGCCCAAAAAAAAATTATTTCGTTTCAATCTATGATAAAATAAGCTAGAATAAGTATCAGTCTCTTGCAGACTCTGCAAACAAACCACCTTCCTCCGAAACTGCATAGTGCACCCTTAATTTAGCAATCAACTCCAGAAGGAACCAATAAAACAAAACCTTGCCTATATGATCTTGTGCAGCTATTCTGAAAGAATACTGACGCTCCATCCCCCTGCTCCATCGATCCACTTTAGCATCGTTGAGCATTACAGCAGAAAAAAAAGAAATAACAAATTATAAATAAAAATCCACATGTAGAACTCTATTTTACTAGGCTCTATCGACGAGCTCCGCATTATATACAAAGCTCTATAATGAACCGCCTCAGATTCTGATGGGTAGGTCAAAACATGTCCTACCTAAGTATTGCAAGTTTGCGCTAATTTCTTGAATAGATCAACAGAAAGCTGAACGGGTCTTGACAAAGGGGTGGGGTGAAAACACAAACTGTTGCTAACACACAGTATCAAATTACCCATTTCTCTCCAAAGTCGCCTGTCATATCCTTTAGTCGACAAACACCCGGTCTAGGTGTGCAACACCCCCTCTATCACAAAAGTCCGTTACCTACTAGCAGTAGCGCTGGGCACTGCCGCAAAACAACTCGATAGGCAGGAATCACTGTGCCGAGCAGTGATCAATGCTTGACGAGTCTGTGGTAGCGAAACGCCAGCATCTTTGGGAATTACCAGCGTCCCCTGAACGCTACTTACAGCAACCTGTTCCATCCTTCCAATAGATGGCCCCCTGTCCTCAGCGATAGCCTCGCTACTGACAGTCACTCAACGCCAAAGCTTGAGTTTGCTTCCTGTCTCGTGCCTTGGTGATAACACAAGCAGAAAAAACATTGGGGTGATTATTAATCAATTCATCACAACACAAGTCAGTTAATGGAGCGTTTTCAACCTCCAACACAGGGATCACACTCTCCCCAGCAATCTCGTTTAAAACAGCCATCACCAAACGCACATGGTCAGCTACACACCCAGCCTCCACCGCTTTAGAGCGATCAACTGCTCGGGCGACACTGCTTGACGGATGTAAAAGTGAGGTGGCAGTGATACGTCTTCCATCTCTCCAATAGATGGTTCGGGAATTACCAGCGTCCCCTGAACGCTACCTTCTTTTTTCAGAGAGCTATTCTGGTCAGAACATGACACCGTACCAATCAACCCCACACCTCTTGGTTTCTGAGCTGACGCTCTTCTCTCCTGTCGCTTCCTCAGCGTATGACATGCTTTTACCATATGGCCAGTTTTCTTACAATAGTTGCACACCACCGCTCTCTTAGACGGCGGTGAGCGTGGCTGAAATTCTGACTCACTCATGAATGGGCCACCTCCACCACATACAGTAGGACGTACAGAAACACGTTTGCGTGACCATTCAAACTCATCTGCCAAAATCGCAGCCTGCCGGAGGGTTGACGGAGGTTTGAGGGTGGTGGTTGGCCCATGTAAATAGAGCACAGCTTCGCCTGGCAGGGTGGACATGAACTGCTCCACCAGTACCAATTCACGCAATGATGCAAAGTCTTTCACCTCATACGCAGAACACCACCGATCAAAATTAAGTCTCTCCTCCCGGGAGAACGCAACATGAGTTTGGGAAGGAGACTTACGGCGGTCGCGAAATTTCTGCCTGTATGCTTCTGGTACCTCTCCGTACACACGCAAGACAGCGCTTTTCACGTTCTCATATACCATGCCGTCTTCATTCGATAATGACAAGCACGCCTCCAGAGCCCCACCAGTGAGTTTGTATTGCAATAAAAGCGCCCACTTGTCCTTTGGCCAATGGAAAACCCGCGCCATGTGCTCAAAATCAGAGAAAAATGAGTCCACCTCAGACTCCTGAAAGTCGGGAACTAAAGGAATATTCTGCCCAACATCAAAGGGTGCCTGGGGGTCGGAAAGTACTGGAGAGGAAATGGTGCTATCCTGAAAGGGGGGAACCAAGGACATGTGCTGGCTAATGTCAAAGGGTGCCTGGGGGTCGGAAAGTACTGGAGAGGAAATGGTGCTATCCTGAAAGGGGGGAACCAAGGACATGTGCTGGCTAATATCACAGGGTGCCTGGGGCCCGGAAAGTACTGGAGAGGAAATGGTGCCAAGTTTAGCGTCACCATACTCCAACTCCAGTTTCCTCATCGCCAATTGAAAATCCCTATCAGCCACCTCCTTCCGCTCCAGCATGTCTCTTACCTCATTCCTCTCTTCCCATTCTCTCATCTCCTTCCTCTCTTCCCATTCTGCCTTCCTCTCCTCCCATTCTCTCTCCTCCTTTCTCTCTTCTCTGTCTCTCTCTCTGTTTCTCTCTCTGTCCTGCCTGTCTCTCTCCTCTAGACAGGGTAAATGCAGCTCAGCGCTTAGTGTGCTCAACTCACCAGCAGAAGTAATAGAACCATGGTCTGAACCTAATGCAGAGTCAAACAGGTCACTCAGGTCATAACTCTCATGATCAGACACACCAACATCCTGATCACAAACCTCCATAGCTCTACTCATGAAAAAAAAAAAAAAAGCAAATCTATCCTCGGCACTCTGCACTCTGTACTCTGTATACAGTTTATGAAAGAAAGCAACACACAATACTACCCACAATACTACAATGAATCAGACTTCAATAAGCCCCACAAAATAGCCACTCACCTATAGTACTCAATAATGTCCCTGTGCAACACTCAACAGCCACATTATGCAGTATGACAACCTGACCAATTCGATTTAATATCCACACCTAACATTCATGAAAACAATAAATGTCGGTTCTAACCACCTAATTAGGATCACACTGGGTAACACTAACTACCCCGTCTAAACTACTTCCCTAGAGGAATGAAGGCTACACCTATCTTCAGTCGCTTACCGATTTCATTGCACACTCCACCGGAATAGACGACGCGTGCCCCCCTCCCCCTAACCAAAGCAGGTGATCCACCCTTTACCTATGTGGAAAAAAATAGAATGGTTAAGAGCATAACTTACAACAATGGTTTACAACAGTCAAGTGTGCAGCACAGAAAAAATATATATATAATAATAGAACTCACCAAATGAAACAACGCAACCTACCTGACACGCTCCAATCGACAAGTCCACATGTCACATAACAACAAGGAACTATACAATTGTGCAAACTAACGAGCCCCCATGTCATGTACGAAGGTCTATTGACCATACAAGATAGTAATCTGGGCAGGTGTTACATGAGCAAAAAACAACCCCCTCAGTAGAATAATGCTTCTCAAACAGTCCCGGGTAGGCAGATAGTAAACAAAGACGTTTTCAAATGGTAAATAATATTTATTGTGGTGGGGCTTGAAACCCACGGCTTTCCCCAAAGGGAGGATGATGTTTATTTTAGAGGGGATTTAAACCCAGCACACACACAAAGGGAAAAAGGAAAGGGGAGACAAACAAGGGCAGTATAAATAAATAAACAAAATTAGCGTCCACCGACGCTAAAACGTACCAAAGGTACAGGTCCACGCAAAGTGGCAATGCATACAGCCTACCAATATATATATATATATCTACGGCTCCACTTGAATGAAGCAACATCCAAGAGGGCAGTGAAGTGTCAGTCCACACTCAGTGGGAACAGGCACTAAGGCCAACAAGAGGACACTCACCCAGCTGGAGAAGTGGCACATATATATATACAAACACAACAGTAGTTAACAATGGCAACCTCACTCTTCCCTAGTCGCTATCAATTGACAGAATGAGGCGCCGAGATGCGTGTGTGCCGTCAGGTATTTGACTACCCATCCCTCTTGAGCTGATTGCCAATCAGCTGTCATTCATTAGCAATCAGCACTCTTCAGTAGGGATGGGCAGCACCTGACAGGGAGAGAAGAGACAGCATTAGCTCTCATGTTTACCCACACACACACATCATATACAAAACAACACATTAAATATACTAACCTGATGTTCAGAGGGTGTCATAAATACAGTAATAATGGTAATGACCAACCCACGTACCCAAGGTACGTCACACTATATATATATATATATTTTTTTTTAATTATTATTATAATTTTTTTATTATAAATGTTTTCCTCCAATGAATTTTTTTTTCTTCAAAAATTGCCAAAATGTTCAGCTCTGAGCAGGCCTGCACTGCAGTAATTATTCGTGCAGAATATCTGCACAGGTTGACCCATTGTTAAATAAATAATAAATAATAGCCAATCAAAATAGGCTATTAATGTCATCTAAGCACGGTCTGTGCAGTTAAACTCTTGACATTGAATGGAGGATTTAATGATTGACAGCCCTTGACATCCAATACACGGAGGTTGAATGATTGGCAGCCTTGCAAATCCAATCAGAGTATGGCTCCTACGTCTGCAGCTCTGTAGCTACACAGCTGTTTCTCCCCTCGCGGGATTGATTGATTGATTGATTGAACGTTTTATTAACAGAGCACTGAGAGCAGCCACGTTCGAAACCTCTAGTGTATCTAACATTTAGCACTTTAATAGCAACTTATTTTTTGCGGCGGGACATTTACTGAAGACCAGCACAACACACCTGTGGATATTATGATTTAACAAGTCTATCTGTCCAGGAGGATGACAACATTATTGCAGGTACTGTAAGCAGGCAGCCTAGCAGTTTCTAGCTTGGATGATAATAACTACTAATGTTATCACGCTAGCTTGGATGCTAGCTAACGTAATTAAGCTTGTCATGGTTCATGGTGAGCTGTTTATGTTATAACGAGACAGCAAATGAATGAATTAATGAAAACTTTATTTGGGTGAATCGCTTGGGTGACTGTCTGAGTGACCACCTGTCGGGAGTCAGAATCCCAAAAATGGAACGTGTGTCACGCATCAACAGAATAGCGGATTTCAACAGCATCATCACGCAAATGAAGGATCGATTAGATCACAAAAGACTGCTGTTTGATGATATATATATATATTTTTTTATCTCAGTTGTTGTAAAACGAAAGCCTGCAGTGCTTAGCCTGGACCAGCCGAAGTGTAGTAGTTCTAACTTCACGTGGGAGACAAAAGCCAAACATCAATTTGATGCAACAAGCTGGCTCGCGATGCACTATTGTTTACATTTCCTATGGGATTAATGCACGCGGCTCGAGTCGCACTCGTCACATGGAGAAGCTGCACTATTCAACGATAGATGAGATCGATCGAGATACCGTCTTTATGGGTAAGTGTCTTCTTGGCTTTAGAATGTCAGTTTGTGTAACGTTACTGTAACCGAATTGAAACCGCATCATAACTCCTACATCGACCATGTCACTTTTCAAAAGGCATGAATGAATGAAAACTTTATTTAACAGATTGCAGAATGGGTACAATATACAGTACGGCTCAATACACATAATTATTAAGGAGATGCAGACCAGATAAAGACTTTCGTCTTGTTTACATCAGGGTCCCCCATTTTCAATTCATAGTGAAATGTATCTTGTGTTATTAGGAGCCCTGCTAAAGTTGGTAGCTAACGTTATATTGATAATGTTTCAATATTATCAGGTTGATATTATTAGGTTGATAATAGTGTCAGTGTTTCAGATAGCAAGGTGGAGATTTTTGTTAACTAGTAGAGCTTTGGTTGAGAGAGATTACAGTGCTGTCTCTTAAAACTCATAAACAAGTATTGAGCAAGACGAGTTAGTCTGTTGTGTTGTGCGTATTGTATGGGGGGGATAATGATGACTGTGTGTAACTAGGAGGGATATGAGGACTGTGTGTATGTGGCACTGAATTGATGTAAACAAGACAAAAGTCTTTCTCTGGTCTGCATCCCCTTAACAATTGTGTGTATTGAGCCGTACTGTATTGTACCCATTCTGCAATCTGTTAAATACAGTTTTCATTCATTCATTCATTCATTCATTCATTCATTCATTCATTCATTCATTCATTCATTCATTCATTCATTCATTCATTCATTCATTCAACGTTATATTGATAATGTTTCAATATTATCAGGTTGATATTATTAGGTTGATAATGGTGTCAGTGTTTCAGATAGCAAGGTGGAGCTCTTTGTTAACTAGTAGAGCTTTGGTTGAGAGAGATTACAGTGCTGTCTCTTAAAACTCATAAACAAGTATTGAGCAAGACGAGTTAGTCTGTTGTGTTGTGCGTATTGTATGGGAGGGATAATGATGACTGTGTGTAACTAGGAGGGATATGAGGACTGTGTGTATGTGGCACTGAATTGATGTAAACAAGACAAACGTCTTTCTTTGGTCTGCATCCCCTTAACAATTGTGTGTATTGAGCCGTACTGTATTGTACCCATTCTGCAATCTATTAAATAAAGTTTTCATTCATTCATTCATTCATTCATTCATTAATTCATTCATTCATTCATTCATTCATTCATTCATTCATTCATGTGTAGAAAGAAGAACTATAACATTCTCATTATCAAAGACCACAGTCTTAAACACACGCACACACAAAAGATACATGGACTATTGTTATTGGACACAAGCCACACACATGGACCCTGCACTGCACCATAATACACCTGTGATTATAGTATGCTTGTTATTACACACACGCACACGCACACGCACACACACTCTCTCTCTCTCTCATTCAGTTCTGTTGTGTTAATATAAACCCGCCGTGGTCTCTCTGTCTCTCTCTCTCATTCAGTTCTGTTGTGTTAATATAAACCCGCCGTGGTCTCTCTCTGTCTCTCTCTCTCTCTCTCTCATTCATTCATTCATTCATTCATTCATTCATTCATTCATTCATTCATTCATTCATTCATTCATTCATTCATTCATTCATTCATTCATTCATTCATTCATTGTCCTTGTGTTACATAAAACCCATCTGTGGCCTCGTGCAGAGGAAGGTGGTAAATACATGTTAGATATTCCAATGTACAGTTTTGCATACCATTGACTCAGAATGGTCTGTTATTGAAATCGTCACAGCAGTATAGTTTGTTTATACTTCAGTATGACAAGTATGATATTTAAACATGGTCCCCAAAATGAATGGAAGCGAATGAGGAGCCTGGCACCTGGGAGGAATGGGGGTGTTGCAGCATTGGGGATGTATAAAAAATATAATTTAATATATAATATAATAATTTGTGCTTCACCTAAAAATTTGGTCAGCAGACTCCACTGGTATCAACTCATAGTAAATAAAGCTGTTACTGACGATCAAGGAATTATAAACAACCCCCCCCCCCTTTCCTTCATGCATGATGAAGCATAATGTATACCGATCATATGCATTTGAATTTTTTAATATAGCGTGTATAGGAAAAAAACGCCAATCAATAAACTATATAATTATGCTTCAGGGCCTATAACTACTGTTTTTGGAATTACAGCAGAAAAGATTAAAAACATACTTATATTCTCGACGCTAGTAACACAACAATGTATGAATGAAGAAATATAACGTTCCCACATCCTGAACAATAGATAATCGATGTTGAATGGGCCATAGTAATGTCAATATAGCAATACAATTAAAAAAGGTATAGCCCTGCAAAGAAGGTAAACATCTCCATAGGATTTCAACAGTGACAGACTGGCTATAATGATGGATATAACCCATGGCGCCCAATGTGTTAAGAGACCCATCTTTTCTCTCTTCCCTTCAACATTCCCTGATCTCACCTGGTCGGGGACTGACCCTTAGATCTGTCTAGTTAGGGTGTCTAAAATTTTAATTTGTTTAACCTCTGTCTCAACCGGCCCCATGGAAGAGCTGCATACCCCCTTCTGTCTGGCCTGCAGCGCTGAACCTTACCTGCTCTGCCCTGACCAATTCTGAGTTGTCTCTATAGTTATTTCTATATAAAAAGCAGTAAATGGCATTGTTTTGACCCCTGGTAAGAGTGTATGTTATTATTTGGCAATTAAAAGGTGAGGTTAGCTTTCAAAAATATCATTTATTCAAATAGAATTTATTTCCAAAATGATAAACAAAATTTGAAACATTAATAACAAAGGGCATGTATGAAAAAGTGCTATACAAATAAAGTTATTATTTTGAGTTTCATATACTATTGAAACAAGGATTTTCTTAGCTTTCTAAAGACATCACATCATCTTATAGCCAAAATAAACAAGATAATGTATGTCACTGAACTGTGTAAAGAAAAGTGTCCCAGTAGCCTTTTTTACTTTACATGCCTATATTAAACATTTAATGTTTTCAGAACTGTGCAAAAAAATTTAAATTAAAAACGTGTCCCATTTCACTTGTTATATTTCCACATTTTAGTGTTCTTCAGCTCTTTTTTTCATTCAGTGTGATAAATCCAGTCTCTGTTGAGCTTTAACAAGTCCATCAAAGTCAGGTTGCATGTCTGAGGTGGAGATGCGAAGCACAGCTGCCAGATGTTCATCAGTGAGAGAGGATCTGTACCTGGACTTGGTAAACGTCATGACTGAGAATGTCTGTTCACATATAGGTGGATCCAAAGAGAACCAACATCTTCTGAGCATGTCTCCTCATGTTTGGAAAGTTCTCCTCCTTGAGAGCAGAGTAGAACTCTAGCAGTGATGCTGACTTAAAGTGCTCTTTCAGTAGTGAATCAGACTGCAGGTCAATGAGTTCAAGCTGAACATCAGTGGGTGCACTATCAATACTGCAGGTAAAGGGAGAGGAAACCAGCTGCATTTCATCCTCAACTTTTTTGAAATCTTAAACGCCTTGAAAATTCATCATGCAGTGCTCCCAACATGGATGAGTACCTGTGCCGGTGATCAGCTGATGGTTTGACTTCTTTCAGGGTTTTCATGTGTTTGAGATTGTTGCTGCCTTGAAATTAATTGCAACTTTGTCATGAAGGCTTTCACATGGCTATGCATTTCATGAGCAAAAATGCCCTTGCCCTGCAGTTGTGTGTTCAGTAGGGATGGGTACCGTTCACATTTTAACCGATACAGTACCGGTACCTGTGAATCGATACCGGTACCCAACGGTACCTTTTTTCTGTACTTTAGTCTCAAAAAATGTAATCTACCTACCTCAGTTGTGAAAAAAGAAATCCAAACTTCAAATAACCACACTTTCGACCGTTTTCGGCTTGCCCCGACTGCTTTGTTGTTGAATCAAGTCAAATCCTAGGTAAGCGTATATTGTGCGTGTGAACGTTGACATGAAAAAAAAAAAGTAAAAAAATAAATAAAACATTTTTTTTAAAAGAAAATATTTTTTTTCTTTTTTCTTTTCTTTTTTTTCTTATCATGTAATCTTTCGCGGGCCGGTCAGAATCATCCCGCGGGCCGTACAATGCCCAGGTCTGCTCTAACCCCTGTCCCCAACTCTCTGAGTGGTAGTCTCGTAGTGATGAGTCTGCGTGTGTGTCCTACACCCCCCCCCCGGGTATCTTCTCTCAAAAGACTACACTCAAGTTAGGTTGCGCCAAATCCTTCCGTCAATTATCGCCTTTTTTTCGACTCGATGGGCTGGGATTTCTATAAACTCATATTTCACTAATAACACTTAAAATCATTGGTAAACAAACGTAGTGCTGAAAAAATTCTCTTTACTTTAAAATACTATCTTTACTCTTGGCTACATTTGTAGAAGAAAAACGCAACATTCTATGTAGAGATGGATTTATGGCGTGATATCAATCTCATACCGGCACCGGACCGTTCTGGCTTAATTTAGACTTTTGATGATGTGGTGAGTCTCTGTAAGGGCTAAAATCCACTCCACGATTTCTAAACTCCTTTGTGAGTAGTGATCTTGCGATGCTCCCCGTGCTATCATGCAAGTGGTCTCCAGTTTCCTGTGCTACTAGCGCCAGCTGCAACAGAGCTCAGATCTGTGACACAGTGGCCAACAGAACAGATGGATGGAATAGCTGCGTGTCCATGCTGAGAGTAAACAAACTTGCTCCGGGTGCTTCTGTGGATATAGCAAGGCCGGCGAAGAAGTCCAAGTTGGTTAAGCCCAATCGGCCGGTATCGGGCCGAGATTTATTTCACGTCATAAATAGATCAATATAGTCTGTGTGAATAAATGTTTCTTTTTCAAATGTAGCCAAGAGTAAAGACCCTAACCCTATCGATTTGTTTCTCTGTTTGTTTGCTTATAATGCACATTGCATGTTTCTCTGTTGACTGATTGATTGGTTGATGATATACTGATCTATTGATCCATCTATTCATCCATGTT
Organism: Notolepis coatsorum; assembly: GCF_963971535.1. Classification (NCBI taxonomy): domain Eukaryota; kingdom Metazoa; phylum Chordata; class Actinopteri; order Aulopiformes; family Paralepididae; genus Notolepis; species Notolepis coatsorum. The sequence goes on from NC_140171.1 coordinate 62,347,267, forward strand.
CCCTTTCCTCAAACCTTCACTCTCTCCCTCCCTGCCTCCCCCGACCCCTCCCTTTCCGTCTCTCTTTGCAACAACAACCCCAGCCCAGTAACAAATGAGGAGCATGAATAAATCATGAATGGCTCAGATGTTACAAACATGATGCAACGGTTGTGTCTGTCTTCTCTCATTCTCTTGTCATTCTGGGACGTATGCAAACACACACACACACATGATTACCTATGCACGGTTCATAGTTAAAAGATGATGCATTAAATATCTCAACGGTACACCTGTGCCGTGATGTGTTTCTTTTCATGCTATTCCGAGATAATTTAACATTTGTTAAAGGAACACTGCAACTTTTTGGGAAATTAGTTTATTTGCCATCTACCCTGGAGTTAGACAAGCAGATACATACCCTTTCCTTCTCTGTGCATGCATTACACTCCAAATACACTCAAAATACAACCCCAAAATGTTCCTGTAAACATGTTGTGACCTGTGTATTTACCACGTGGAGAAATAAAATAAAATTTACATTTTTGTTTTCTAAGCAGATATATACTCTGAACTATTTTTGGCCGAACCACTGCTGCCTGAGTGCAGTGATTTCATCACCTCAAAAGCCCTGTTGCTTTTTGAAAAATGGGTTTTTTGAGGTGATGAAATCACTGCGTTGTTGAGTTCTATTTGGAGTGTATTTGGTGACTGTTGGGAACTAGCTACACTGGCACACCTACTTCCAGTAAATGACGCTAAGCTAGGCTAACGGTGCGGCTGTTCCCTAAGCCTAATGCATGCACATATAAGTACATATACACACAAACCGACACTGCACAGTACTGATAAATCACAAGGGCAAAGGGCCTTGGACTATATAGTCTGTTTATAAGGCTGTTTCATTTCAGGAAGGAGCTTATTAGTCCTTTTCCGTTGCCAGGCAACGCCGTTTCTCTCACAACCGCTAATGTAATGCTGAGTCACAGGTGTGGATCCAAGTGCAGATAAACACCAGGTAGGACGCAGATGATGTGGCAAAACCAACAATGGGACCACAGGACCAGCAGGTAGATAGAGAAAAGCAGTGAGTGGTAGAAAAACAACTTACTAAAGGTTGTGGCTAGTAACAATCAGGACTGGGTTGCACCAGTTATTACTAAATCCAAGCATTTAGTCTTTACTAAAACCTAGTTGTTCAAAGTAGATGTTTTAGTAGACGTGGTGCAACTGACTCCAGAACACCTTGAACAGACTGACGAAAAAGTACTGACTGACTGGGGGAAACAGACATAAGTACAAAAGGTGGCTGATGAAAAATAGTAACTCAGTTACTCTACTAGTTACTTCATTTCAAAGTAACTTCGTTACTTTACTAGTTACTTACACCCAAAAGTAATGAGTTACTATGAAAAGTAACTATTTAGTTATTTAAAAAAAAAATAAAAAAAAAAAGATTGCTCCCGAGTCCCATGCCCCAGATACTCAAAATCGGTTGATCAACTTGACAGTTTCCATTCACATCACTGAACTCTGCTAATCAATGTGGTCTAGATACAAACACAAATCTGACACAAACAAATGTTGTCCCGAGTCGATATAATAAGAAGTGCGCCGGTTGAAGGAACAGCCTTGATGTCGCCGGAGCGTTTCATTATAACCATCTTGCAACGTTGTTTAAGATATCAATCAAAGCATTGCAATGTTAGAATAGTTAGGATATCAATTGTGCATGAAAGGACTATATTTATATTGTTTGATTAGTATTATGAGATTCCCTGGCAGATTTCGTACAGTCAAAATCCGTTGATCAACTTGAGTTTCAGTGAACACACATTGCACTCACCACAGTCTGCGGTGGTCCGGTCGAGATGTAACGTTAGTCCAGCTGACTCCAGCAGCCCCTCAAACATGTTCTTTATCTCGTTTCCATGTTGTATATTAATTATCTCTCCAAGTAGTTGCTAAATGGTTTGTTAGTTCGTTACTGCGTTCTTTTTATGTAGATTCATAGCGAGCGTCCTCCTGACTTTTGTTTACTATAGAGAGCGTCTATTACTTTTCCGTAGCCGCATTTCTGGTTTCCGCATTTCTGATTGGCCAGTGGCCACTGACTGACGCTCTCTGGTCAGAGAACGTCAGAGAACGTCAGTCAGTGGCCAATCAGAAATGCGGAAACCAGACGCTCTCTATTATTAAACAAAACAAACGCAGGCGAAATCAAACAGGAGTCAGGAGGACGCTCGCTATGAATCTACATAAAAAGAACGCAGTAACGAACTAACAAACCATTTAGTAACGGTAACAGCGTTACTGAATTTTAAAAGTAATGCGTTAAGAGTACTAGTTACGGCAAAAAGTTACTTCGTTACTGTTCGTTAGTCCCAACACTGCTGATGACTGATTGACGACAGCATGGTGATACACTGAGTGCACAAGGGAGACAACGCTCGGACATCTGCAAGACCTGGGTGGTAACACACGAGAAGGGATTAGGGCAAGACAGAGTTAGTACTGGAGCCGGACGGTTACAGCAAACATAGCAAGGATTGTTGCAAATAAACATTGAATGGAGTGGGAGCATCATTGGGCCTTGTGCTTCCAGTCTAATGTATTTTCATGTACTGTGGTGTCATATTTTATTTACTTGAGGTATACTGTACCCCAGGAGGTAAGAAGAGAGACAATGTTCCATCACTAATCCATTTCTGTATTTACGACACTATAACTACTTTCAAAGATGTCATAGCCTACATATACATACAATTATATTCAATATACAAGTCTAACCCTCTCTCTCTATCCCTCTCTCTATATACATAGGCTATATTTTGCTCTACTTTAGAAGTGGGGTAGCTACTGTGTATCAACTGTACCTGTTCCTTTATAAACTGTTCTGATCTTCTGTCATGGCTGTGGGGCCAAGCGCTGCCGTGATGGACAGAAATTGGACTGACAGCTTTGCCCAAATGCTCCCGTCGGCGTTCCCACAACCATTCCCACATGCTTTCTGGTGGAACACTGAAAGCCTTTCCTGGGGCAACACGGTCCAGATGACATGTGGAGACACAGACGCGTGGAAATGTATGCATGGAGAGATACAGATTGATAGAAGGACGTATACACACACACACACACACACACACACACACTGTCATTCAACACACAGAGCCGTCCCAAGGCATGGACGAGCAGCTGAGTGGCCACAGGGGCCGTGCTCTAGTAGGTCCAGATCACACACACACAGCCATGTGTAACAGATGGTTGGACTGTGGTGTGGGTCCCCAGGGCTTGTGTGTCCTATACCTGCAACATGTGGAGATACCTTGGGCAAGGAAAAGGGGGCGGGGCTAAGGAAGACAAATACACAGACAGACAAACCAACAGACAGGCCGAGATTTTTAAATCCGTCTGAAAAGTTGTCATGATAATGGTCTCACTCTGTGCTGCAAGAATAACTCAACATCAGTTGAAAGGAAAGGAGAGAGTGGTATGGGAGATTGCTGGATCTGGAAAGACCTTCACACACACACACACACACACACACACACACACACACACACACAGACAGGCACGCACGCACGCACGCACGCACACACACACACACACACACACACACACACACACACACACACACACACACACACACACACACACACACACACACACACACACACACACACACACACACACACACACGCACGCACGCACACTCAACTAGAAAACAGAACGTTACGCAATCCGGTGTGTTGGGTATTTAGATGAAAGGATCGATGGAGGCAGGGGGGGGAATACCTTTTGATGGTGGGACATCACACCCAAGCCTGTGTTCCTCTAAGCACCTACACACTGTGGCCTGTGTCACAACATGAAGGGGAGAGGGGATACAAAGGCTGAGATGGACATGAAAAGGGAATGTACTGTATGCTAAACACATAACAAACCTGCTTTTGCCTGCACTTTGTGCTGCTGGTGTGGCGTGGGTGGGAGGAAGCAACATTGTGCCGTGTGTGTGTGTGTGTGTGTGTGTGTGTGTGTGTGTGTGTGTGTGTGTGTGTGTGTGTGTGTGTGTGTGTGTGTGTGTGTGTGTGTGTGTGTGTGTGTGTGTGTGTGTGTGTGTGTGTGTGTGTGTGTGTGTGTGTGTGTGTGTGTGTGTGTGTGTGTGTGTGTGTGTGTGTGTGTGCGTGCGTGCATGTACACACATACAGACACCTACACAAAGAGACCCTTTCATCGTGGTTTTGTGAAATCAGTGCAAACTAGAAAGCAATTCACTGAGTAAATGACACAACATGACAAGGTCACGTGGAACACCTCTCTTCCTCCCACAGGATCAACCCAGAGATGGTAAGTCCAACAGTACTATAATGGACACTGAGTGCAGGCATTTGGGCATATTGCTGCTCTCTGTCCCTCCTACACAGCCCGCAGACGAGGTGTTCAATTCCAAATTGCTAATTTAAATAACGTTGATTTGAATCCCTATGGTCCTTCACTCTCAATGGTGGTGCAGTTGTTGTATGATGTTACCTCTTAACATGCAACGGCCCACATGTGGGCCCTCTTGAGGACGATTTTCCCACCAGCACTTTGGCGACCTCTAGCGCAGCCGCGGATATATAGGCGAGGCGACTGAGGCAGCCGCCTTATGGCCCGCGGGGGGTCTAGGGCCCGGGCCCGGCCCGGGACTGAATGGAGTTGCCGTTCGTTCGTGGGACTGGATGACAGACTGCATTGCGCCATGCCCCGGGGCCCGGGTCCTATGTTCCCCGGGCCCCCTATGTTTCCCATGTTCCAAAAGGGTTCTATGTTCTCCGGGCCCCCTATGTTCCCCCTATGTTTTCCCGGTAGCGATAAAGGCTCGCCCCAGGCTCGCCACAGCAGTGGATGGATTTAAAAGATAGGGCACTTTTATAGATAATTTATTTGTATCGCAACGGAGTCATGGATCTAGTCGTGCCACGTAGCATTATGTCGAATAAATTCAAATAGAATAAACAAGTCTAAAACAAGCTGGCCCGAGCTGTCAAGAGCTGTCAATCTCGCCTCAGGGCCCGTGGGGCATTCCAACCGCCACTGCTCTAGCGGCTTGGGTGTGCATATTTTTTAATACAACATATATATCGAATTAAAGCCCTATTTGTTGCCTGTCGATAGCCATTTCAGTTTCGAGTTACATGCCGATATGTGAGGCGTGTGCCGGAGTACACGGTATTGTACAAATACCACTCCCAACTCTCGAGCCTGTAACTCCGTTAATTATTTGGCAATCTCGAAGATGATTGGACAGGGTTGTAACCAATGAGTAGGGCTTTCCAATGGTACCCCAGGTGGGAATGAGCGAATCAGGGATCTAGGTGAAAAGTCACAAGCCAAAACAGGAAGAGAATTCTCTGTTGAATGCATTGAAGTCTATGAGAAAATCATTTTCTGAGCCCTCTCATCTTTTACCAAAACCGCTTCTAATCACTCATTTCTGAACAGATGTATTTTCAGCCATACCAATGTTTTTGGAAATACTACTTCTTGACTACTAACTACTACAGAAAAAGGTGAGTAACAAGTTTTTCTAAACTCAAGTTCAGGCCTATGTTACTCTATTTCATTAGCACTAAAAGTTAGTTATCTTTTTTTGTATCAGAAACTTCAGAATGTCATCTTTCAAAAGAGACCAGGCTCATGCATGTGCTAAAGTATAGTATTTTGGTTTGCAAAAAAAGTATGCAGTCCTCAAAATCGAAAACTAAAATGGTCAATTTGGGGGGCGCCTGTTAACACTTTCAGCGCCAGCCGTTTTAGCCATCCTTATACTCATTGGGCCACCGCTGTAAAATATAGGGATTTTCACTGTGCGTCACTGTGTTTGCAGGGCTATATCTATATTCTATATTATAGCTATGGAGACAATACTATGGCTCATTTGACAGTAACTATCCCTCGTTCAACATGTGAAAAAGAATACATTTTTTCATGTATACGTTCACGTGTTATACCATGGTGAATATTGTATAGTTTCAGAGTGATCCTGGCTAATTCCTGGTAATTGCGTTATGGAGCGATATGTGAATATAGCTAAAAGCGTTCGCGTTGCTCACCTGGACACGCTACTATTTCCAAATCAAAGGTATATAATAGGTATTATGTTTCATCATGAATGCATGAAAGGGGGGGGGGGGGGTCGTTTTTTGATGCTTTGATCACCAGCAATGGCATTCGTTTTGAATACTACATTGATTGGCTGGATCAAAATGAAATAATTGTAGGATCAAGGTGGAATTGACGTCAGATAGTCCTTAGATCAGGGTTATTCCAAAAAGAATACTCCAATTGTCTGATCGTGATTTCCAGTATTGATGTCGATCGGGTCCCTGCCATGAAGTGGCACAAGATATGCCTCAAGTGTGCTGAACGCGTTTCAAAGTGCTCGGATGAAGCGATTTACTTGGCTTGGTCTAGATTCTCCACCCGGACGAAATTAGATGTGACACACAGTGTGAAATAAGGTTTCAAAGGGTGGGCGATACTGCCACCTAGCAGGATGCGGCCGGTATTGCACTCTCGGGATCTCAGAATGATTTCCTATATGGTAACACCGAGGTTTTGGCGCTCAACCGCTGCCGAGATAACCTGAGGCGCAGAAAAGTGTTAAGAGGTGAGGTTTTAACTCGGTCTCCTGTGTGTGTGTGTGTGTGTGTGTGTGTGTGTGTGTGTGTGTGTGTGTGTGTGTGTGTGTGTGTGTGTGTGTGTGTGTGTGTGTGTGTGTGTGTGTGTGTGTGTGTGTGTGTGTGTGTGTGTGTGTGTGTGTGTGTGCGTGTGCAGGGGGGGTTGACAATTAAAATGACTATCCACACACCTGCTTGAGCTGTCTACAGGCTCACATGGTGATGGTTAGAAGGTATCTGGTTTTGTTGATCCGCATTATAACTTATAAAATATAATAATAATAATAATATAAATATACAGTAGGGGAGAGTGGGGTGATTAGTGCCAATTTTTACTTAAAGTGCCTTTAAAGCAAGGGGATTACAGAAATGCCCTCAACTAAAATATGTACATATAGTTTAGGATGTTGTGCATCCCTGGGGACAATCACTTTGGATCTTAAATAAAGTGTTTCATTTAAGTGCGGGCTAAGTTGTGACATTAGAGAGAATACACTGGGGTAAATTGTGGCATTGATCATTTTACGTAAAATAGATCATTTGAATCTCAAAAGCGGTAAAAGCATCCTGCAGATCTTCATCTCCTTTCCAACCTGACGTATAATCTTCCCCTAGTTGCACCTCTTTCACTGCTCTTTCCAACTTCTCAAGAGGAGTTGAAACCCTCTTCCGTTTGTATATCTGCATGGCATGATGGATTTTGGTTTTAAGAATATCACATAGTTTTAGTGATCAAATGTACAATAACAATAAAATACAATAAAGTAATATATATGGGTGGAGGGGGGCGGTCAGGTGGCGTAATGGAGATTGCGTTCGTCACCAACCCCGGAGCGGCTGGATTCGCCTGTTCGAATCCAGCTCACAGCTCCGGGGTTGTCACCAGCTTGGCTGGCCGTTCACACTAATTCAATTGGCAGTATTAGAGGGTGGGAGAAGCTGGCGGGGTGGGTCCGGGTCGTTGTAAACAGCGAATCCTACAGTTCGGTCAGGGCGCCTGCTAAGCGCGGATAGGATCTAAGTTGGATAGTGTGATCCTTCCACACGCTACGCCCTCTCAGTGAGAATCCGCGCTGCCAGGTGAAAAGAAGCGGTTGATTGGCTGGACGTGTGTCGGAGGAAGCACGTGGTAGCCTCCACTCTCCCAGACCGACTGTGGGGGGTAAGTGCGCAGCGACCAGGAAGGGGATTGGGAATTGGCATAACGACTAACATTGGGATGGGAGAAAATCAGAGGAAAAAGGAGGGGGAAAAAGATCAATAAAAAAATTTAAAATAAAGTAATATATATAGTTAATAATTATAAGTTGGGGCAACTTAACAAACAGAACACCTGGCACAACTTAACCCAGGCCCTTTGGCACAAATCACCCCAAGCCTACCATTTTGAAAAAAATGCATCCCCTAGCTGTTTTGAGCTATATAGACTCATGGTGTAGCTTACTAAAGCACTAAAACATGTGTGAACTGCTTTCAAAGTTGTCTATAATTGTTCAAACACAGCAATAAAAAAACCTTGATCATACAAATTTTACTTTGGAGGGCAAAAAAAAGTTTTTGGAACTTAAATGTGCTTACCTCTCAAGCCAGCTGTCTCCCTTCTCTGCAGGTTGAGTGAAATTGATGCCTATTCAAAAATATGTTGTCACCTGACCAACTTCTTCTATGGTTTTCTAGATAACAGGGGTGGCACTACTTGCCCCTTGGCACTACTTACCCCACTCTCCCCTACTGTTAACAGAGATCCTAACAGTAAATATATACATACGAGGGGGAGGGAAATGTACATTCGGAGGAGGTGGGTGGGTGGAAGGGCGTGGGTGGGAGGGTGTGGGAAGTAAAGGCGGGAATGCAAGAATGAATTAGAGATGATTTGACAGCTAGCTAGTTGCTAATGCTAATGGTAACGTAGCAGTTCGTTTCAAAGTATAGTTAGCCAGCATTCACCGTTGGACAGTAAGAAGTGGAAATGGTTCTTGACTTGAGTTTGGTGATCAACATAGCGGTTTTATTCCCCTTCTTCCTCTTTCCACTCCACAACACAACAACGGACCTGTCACAGGTTTCACACATTTCTCTCCAGGCTGAGCGGGCTCCCCTTATTCTCCTATTCGTCTTTCACTTTCAACAATACATTCTGCCATGTCCAAGCCCACTGCATACAAGACCACAGAGACCCTGTTGCCCCGCTATTGTTCTATTAAACCTCTGTTGTGTGCAGTTACTGCCATCTAGAATGCTGGCTAAGAACAAATAATGTGGGTGAGGAAATAAATCAAAGTGCTTGCGCTGCACACATAGGAAACGGAAATGCTGCACTAATAATAACATTAATTATTCTAAAAGTTATAATTATTTAGTCACGTTAGTGTCACATGTTCTCCATTAACTTGACGTCAGGAGAAAAAGCTTTGTTGATGACCATATTTATTCATCATTTTCGTTGACTAAATTAACACTGGTGACCTCTATAGTATAGTTACAGAGAGGCGAGTGTTAATCAAATGTAAATTTGTGGATCTGTTCCCATCTTGTATTCATGAGTACCGAAGACGTCACTTCCGGAATGCCAGCCGCCATCTTTGTGACCTACTTTATTAGCGACATCAACACAGCACATCTTAATGACACAGAAAGACAGCGATATTTGGAGAAGACGTCGATTATTGGTTGCGATCCATATTTATAACTTTCAACTTTATTTTGTCCCTTAAAATCAGCTGAACGTCTGCCCCAACTTACTTTTCCCGACATCTACATCTATCTTGTACATAATCCATCCCCATTCACCGGAGCCTGGAGGCTTTCAAGAGCACCGATGCTTATCAATATTCCGTTGCAGGATGGGTGAACGACACCAAGATATGGCATCTGGAGACAAAAAATATATATGTAATCACAGGACGTGTAAGTAATTCAACAACCATTATCAACCGTGTAATTCTGGTGGTGGTTAACGTTAAGTCTAGAGTGCTAATGTTATGTGTGCTAGTGACATTATGCGACTTTCCATGTTGACTGCCAGAACGTTAAGCCTTAATACTAGTCTTTAAAACAATAACGTTAGACTAACGTTACCACACGAGTTCAAATATTATATCGTTATGTATTTGAACAATTTTGTTAACAGTTGCAGTTTAGGTGAATTGAATGATGGGGTGAAATGATGAATTGAAAATGGGGGACCCTGATGTAAACAAGACGAAAGTTTTTCTCTGGTCTGCATCCCCTTAACAATTGTATGTATTGAGCTGTACTGTACCCATTCTGCAATCTGTTAATAAACTTATCAATCAATTAGGCAGTTTAATATTTTATTCTGTATTCTGTTTTCTAATAATACAAAGTTCTCTAGTGTAGTGCCGAGAGATGGGAGTCGGGGACAGTGGCTCAAGGCAGAGTGAATAGCCTTTATTAAGCACAGAAATACAACATGCTACTGCTACGTTGCTTGCAGTCGACTGACTGACTGAGAGAATTGCCGAATACATATATACATACACAAATGTTCTAGAACATTGGCCATGACATCATACGGTGACATCAGCCATGTTCTAGAACGTTTGGCTATGACATGGCCACAAATGTTCCAGAATGTTTGGGCGGAACTAATGTTCCTAACCCTAGTTCCGTGGGTGAATTATGTACAATTAACAATCGCTACACTAGGCTATATTTATTTTTTACTGACCGGTCTAATAAATAAATAAATTTCACCACAGGCAGGTGTTCTCAGGTTAGAACCGCACTGTTTTGTTTAGGTCCTAGTCTGGAGTTGTTCTCAAATGTTCAAAATAACATGGCTCACTTTTGCATGATCTTCATCAGATGGGGTCTAGAAAACGAGGACACTGCCAGAGAGGCGTACCTGATGACGATGCAAGATCGCCATGCAGACCTCACCGTTGCAGCATCTGGGCTTATCATCAATCCAGAGCTGCCATGGATAGGTGCATCACCAGATGGCGTGGTGACCTGTGCTTGCCATGAGCCTGGCATGTTGGAGATTAAGTGTCCTTTCAGTGCAAAAGGCTGCACTCTAAATTAATGTGCCAAAGACTCACGGTTCTGCTTGACTGTCACTGAGGAAGGTTTGATGAGCCTAAAGCTAGATCACAGTTACATGTATCAAGTGCAGGCCCACATGCGTGTAGCGGAGGTAACATACTGTGATTTTGTGGTGTGGACACCTCAAGAACTTTTTATACAGCGTATCCTGTTTGATGGCACATTTTTTGATAATGGGTATTTGAAGGTGGTTGACTACCAGAGCTGTTGGGTAAATGGTTTACTGTGCCACGCCTCTCAGCCAAAGACTTGGAAATGTTTAGAGTGCAAGAAGCAAACAAACAAGAAATAAGCTCCACAGATAATAACATAGGCCCTTCGGGTATCTGCAGGTTTCAACAAGTTAATTGAGCCAATACCACAGAGTCGAGTTCACCCTAGAATGGCTGATATTCCATACATTATTCCATATACAGCCATAGAAAAATCGATGTAATGTGCTATTTAATTCTAATTCATCTAGTTTATTGATTGATTGATTGAACATGTACCTTGGTCGTGTAGTGTATCTTGTAGACCAGGCCCATTGCAAGTTGCTGTACTCTGTCGTCTACTCTAAGCCATCCTAGGTTGTCAAAATGGGCAGGGGTGAGGTGGGTTCTAGGAGTAAGGTCAAATAAATTCTGAAAGAAACTATTCTGTCTTTTGGTCATGTATTTGTGTAATGTGGACACATTCATCTGACATCACTGAATCATATATATTCAAATACCGTAGATTGTGCAGATATGGTTTATTTAAAGCCAGATTTACAGTAAAGGGCACGTTTATTACCTTAAGAGGGAAACTTGTAATAGATCCATTTCACATGGTAAGCAACTACTGCCTGTCTATTCTGTGGGCACCACAGATGGGCAAATATTACAAAGAGCACAGCAAACTGTTACCATCTTGTCAACAGAGGTAGGTTGTCCTTGAGCGGCTGTTTGGCAGAGCGACAGCGGGATGGTGGTCTGAATGATGGTGTATTTGTTCCTGACCAGGCCAATGACTCTTTCCACATGGATCCTAACGGCAGCAAGTCCCCTTGTTGCTTCTAGTTCCAGGGGGTGCAGTTGCTGCTTGCCTCTGGTGAATGCTGGAATTTTCAACTGTGCACAATACAGGCCTACCGTATCTTTGACATTGAAGCCTCTATCTGCAAGAATGACATCTCCTGGTGATATTTTCTCAAGATGGATGTGCTTGTCGCTTGTGCGTCCACCCCAGCCATTTGACACAAAGGATATAACACCTTGGGGTGTTATTGAAATCAAGAATTTTACAGTGTTGTGATGCTTGTACTGAGAGTATGTTTGTGCATGAGTTCTCAAGTTCTTTGGCTTCTCTATGAATATTTCAAAACAGTCGATAGAAGTGCAGTTTTTAAAATTATCCCTGAAACACATGGGCAGACTGACCTGAATTTGTTCTTTTGATGGCCAAAATATAAGTGGTGACATTCTAACATACATTACATCTAATGTACTATTAAATATTCTGACAACACTTGTCTTAGACATACGAAATAAATAGACAAAAAAATATAGAGGTAAATTAAGCCTCATTCTCATCAGTGTTAACAGAAAGCTATGAAAGGGAGTCAGTCTGGGACTAGGTTTCAGAAATCCTGACAGGAAAGTAAAGACAACCATTAATTTAGCATAGCTTGGAAGGCCTGTGAGTTCCAGTACCATGTCATCATTTCCTTTAAAGGCCTCTTCGTTCAAAGACAGCCCATCAACGTTGTCTTTTAGACTAACCTCTGCCCTAAGTCGTGCACACTAATTTGTCAATGCCTTGACTGTAGCTTGGCAGGCTGCATTCGAGCATGGCCCCACTATGCCTGTGAATGGCTTGGGAGTAATTGTGCTCATCCTTCATGCATTCTGCCCGTACTTGCATGGTGTTGTCATGCTCAGTGTCATCGCTGGTGCTGGAGGGGGCCACAGTCTCATGGTCATCACTGCTAGGGGCCATTGTCTCAGTCCTTTTCCGTTTAATCTGCTGGGTATGCTCAAACCTACTGTTGGCATAGATGGTTTTCTGCCTTTGTCCAGCTGAAGTGTGTGCAAACAGGCTAGGTACATAATCAGGGCTCATGGGGTTCTCACTTTTTCTGCCTAAGCAGACAGAGAGACAAGAATGGTAGACTATTAAATGTGTGCATACCATCAAAATATTGACCAAAAGGTAATGTCCCTTTCATCTTTTTCTCAGAATTTGTTCTCTCTTATTCACATATATATATACTGCAGGTAAGTATATTGTATTGTATATTTAATTAAGTGCAGAGGTAAGTAAGAGTAGCTTTACAACTGGGTTTAATAACAGTTTCCTTTTTGACAAGTAGCTATGTGATTAGTGTAATAAATCCAACCACTACACAGTCTGAATCTATCTCAAATTAGCATGTGTTTGGATGACACTGCTAACGTTAATTATATAGCAACTGAAGTTAACCATGTTTAAGTGTTTCAAGTGTTTCCCTGAGCTAAAAGATTAAAATAATAATTAACATTAGATAACGTTAGATAGATGTAGGATGCCAGTGGTCCCTTCTGATTGAAGCCAACCATTTATTGCGCCAATCTAACTCCTTCGGGATGGAATACAATTGTAGTTCGGGGTTTCTCTGACGACTGTTGTTACAGCCAACTGCACAACATATCCCGGGCATATTGTATGAAGTTGTATGAATTTTAGTTGTGTTTCGCGCAACTTCTCTTCTCTAGTTGTGGCGCGCAGGAGTACCTCTCTCCTCATTCACCTGTCGGACACAATACAGGACACAAAGATGGCCGCGCTAAATCACTGTGACGTCATATGGCCCAGATGAATTGTACAATAAGTGTTGAAAAAAAACAATAAAAAAACAAAAAGAAAATGTGCTCATTTCCAAATGAGAATCCGAATACAGATAATTGTGTTGGTTAAACAGATACAGATAATGACATTTCCGCAAATCCCTACTAGATAGGTATCCAGATGGCCTCCCTCACTGGGGGACCACATCTAGATGAAGGTTGTGTTGAACTTTAAGGCACCAGAAATCGAGATAAGTAAGGAGAGGGTGGACTTCCGGTATGGAGAACGTGGTGTAAGACGTGTGTTTCCCTCTCTCCCTCATGTTTTTTTAAATTTCGCTTTTTAAGACTCCAAACTTTTGCGATTTTTTATACATAAGTAACGATACATTTAACTAACTACTTGGCTTCACAAGATGACATCCAGGATTCCAAAACCAAGATAGGGCAACGTGTCGAAAGAAGATGAAACTGACGACAGCGTCGGCAAGGCCTGGCTAGCTACCCTGCTTGAGGCACACAAAGAAGCTATCACTTCCGAGTTTAGGAAGGCCATTTTTACTTTGGAAAATAAGCTGGACCAAATTCAATCAGACGTGACCGACAACAGACAGCGTGTCGAGTCTCTGGAGGAGAATGCAGAATTTGTAAGCGAAAGGATGGTGGCACTGGAAGCTACATGTGCCGAACTGACTGCTAGCCATGCTAAGCTTAAAGCTAAAGTGGAGGACCTCGAGGCTCGAGGGCGACGGAACAATCTCCGGATCATTGGACTTCCAGAACTAATTGAGGGCCCGCGTCCAACGACCTTCTTCGCCACCCTTCTATCCCAGGTTTTGTGTGCAGAAACCCTCCCTACCCCTCCGGAATTGGACCGTGCCCACAGGTCGCTAGCAGCTAAACCGAAGCTAGGTGAAAAGCAGAGTCCCGTCATTATCCGGTTCCATAATTATCAAACCAAAGAACGGGTCATCCGTGAGGCCAGAAAGAGAAGGGCAGAGATGCAGTACAACGGTAAACAAATTGCTTTCTATGAGGATTATACCCCGGGCGTGTTGGAGCAATGAGTGAGGTGATGGCACAACTTTACAAACATGGGCTTAGGCCTAGCCTTCAGTACCCAGCCAAACTGATGATTACGGAGGAAAACAGGGACAGAGTATGCTCTTGATGACTGTTGACGAAGCTGAAAGGTACCTCAAGGCTAAGCTCACCTAGCATAGACTGCTAGCTAACAAACACCTTGTTGCTAATCGAACCTAGCACCGGCAGCAATGGACATGATTGTGACATACAACATGGCTGAAATGATAGACATTGTTTGGACTAAATTGTTTAGTCACAAAAGACTTGACACTCATGCTAGTAACGTTAATTAGACTGATTTTTTAAAGATAATTTCATACTATCCAAATAGCCAACTCTGACTTTGTTTACATTCACATTTACATTTAGTCATTTAGCTGACGCTTTTATCCAAAGCGACTTACAAGTTCTGTACGACAAGTCATCAGGAAGGGTACAACTCAGCTGAGTAACAATGTTCATCAAAGTGTTGCGTGTTACAGTGTAGGTTAGTTTATTAGGACAAGGTTAGTTATAGTTAGGGTTAGATATATATTTAAAAAAAAAAATTAATTTCAGATAATGGTTGAAGAAGTGCGTCTTTAGTCGACAGCGAAAGATTGGACGGGTTTCGGCTGTCCTAACTGGGGTGGGTAGTTCATTCCACCATTATGGGGCAAGGACTGAGAATAGGCGACTTCTCTTTGATGACCCTCCCGGAGCTTGGATAGGAGTAGGTCTGAGGCGGCCAGAAGATGCAGAGGGTAGGGGTCTTGAGGGTGTGTAGTTAGAGACCATTGACCGGAGTTAGGCGGGAGCGGTTCCCTTTGCCGCACGGTATGCTAGGTCGAGGGCCTGTTTCTATGTGCACACGGCACGCTCCTTTTACTGTTTGAAGGTCACAAGACCAATAGACCAGACCGAATTGACTAGATAATGAAGGTTTTATATACATGTGATGTTTCAGTAGTACTCAGTGTGCTGAATGATACATATTAGATAGACTGGGTTTAAATTTATTAGACCAATTAATTAGATCCAACAAACACCTCGTGGCATTTCAAGGTACTCAGTGTGCTGAACGAAGCATTGCTCCCGCATGACTATACATATAGATAGACTGTTACAAAGGGTCAGATTAAACCGAATATATATATTTATTGCTTGAGATCCCTTGTATAATATTTGTATATCGTTTGATATCCCTTGTATATTCTTTGTATATATACACGGAATATCCCTTTACCTGGGTACAAACCAGACCATAATATTCGCTCTCCTATTGGACAGCGACCCCTAGGCGCCAACGACCATACCCCCAATGGCAAGTTCAAAGGCAACGCCAAGGCATGTCTCAACATGTCCAGGTTTGCGCAGTAATACGAGACAGAACTGAGGTTGGCACTAGATAATTCACCTTACGTATAAATACGGCGCAGGTGGAAACAGCAGCAGTTCGTTCATTACTAGTAAAGCCTTCACCACGAGTCAACGACCAAGTGAAGTGAGCAACATTGCGTCTAAATAGAGCACTTAGAACATGTGCGAATAGGATAGTAAAGTGTCATAGTTTGGTGAAGTAACGTCAAGTTCAACCTAGTTTAATGTGAAGGATAGTGCACAGGAGAATCTACACCGGCGAATGCAGAACCATTTTCTGGTTGGATTATATTGCTTTGGTACCGTGACTGCTGGAGCAGAGAACCGTCTACCCCACTATCGTGTGGGATCTACCCCTGTGAGGAGCATCCCTCGAGCCCGCCTCTAGGAGGAGGCTGGCTGGCTTTCGTCCATGCTGTCGAGCATACTGGATTATAGCTGTTGCTTTGTCTACGGATCAAGGGAGTACTGTACCGACTCCCGTAGCTGGAGCTTCTTTATTCCGCGTTGACCCAGACTTTGCACCCGAACATTCCTCTACCCTGCCGGCTTACACCCGGAGGGAACCCCCCAGTGTCTCCAGCTGGTACTAGTGTGCCTTATGTAATTGCTATGCTACAGGTGGCGTCAGTTTAGACCCATCTTACTATTCTCATTGACTTACGCTCTTGACCTACTTTACGTGTGTTCTTCGCCTTACAAGCGCAAGTATAATTCTCAATCTGTAACCTACCGTTGCTTGCTCTAATAATAATAAATCCCTCTAACTAGAACTTTATGTGTCATTGCCGTATTCTTGTGTGGGTGTTCACCATATATATTCATGTACTGTATGGCCAGTAATTAAAGTACATAACTAAGTAG
Organism: Notolepis coatsorum; assembly: GCF_963971535.1. Classification (NCBI taxonomy): domain Eukaryota; kingdom Metazoa; phylum Chordata; class Actinopteri; order Aulopiformes; family Paralepididae; genus Notolepis; species Notolepis coatsorum. Next base: position 62,364,071 of record NC_140171.1, read on the forward strand.
TTGTAACTGAGGGGTACAATTCCCTGACTGTATTGATAAGTATGGTATCATTAAACCACTACCGCTTGATGTACTTTAACTTCTGGCCATCCAGTACACGATATCTAAGTATGATGAACACTTTCCCACATATGAAACCAGGTCCACACAAATATAACAGTCGAAGGTTTAATATAGCAAAAGGTATATACAACATTCACTTAATTACATTTATGATTTGAATGCACTTGTAAGGCAAATGAGTATTCGTAGGCAAATCAACACTGAATGTCCAATCTCTGGTTACGCAGGAAGCAAGTATACAACCTGGTTCTTTAGGGAAACTATAGCGATGGTACTTAAGGATTATAGCGGGATACTAAAGGGGTCCTGCTGGTTGTAAGTCAGTAAGGGGGGGGGGGGGGGGTTTGGAGAGCCGTCAGCTGCATCCCATCTGGCCAACGATTCCTGGGGAGAATTCAGGTACAGAACACAGTGCCCGCAGGATCTTGATCCACAGATGAATACACTTGGGCCCTCCTGTAGACGGTAGCTGTAGGCTGTAGGTCCACAACGAAGGAGAAGCGAGGCGGCCTCGGTCTGGGTTGAGCGCCGTCTCACCTGGGCTCCTCTCGGGGGTAATTCCAACACTCACCGGCGTTGGCTGTTATCCGCTCCACAAATCAAAGCACCCAAAGCAAATAGATATTCCATGCCGTATAGGCTCAGCAGTCGTCCGGGTAGGTAATCCAATGTGCAGGTCCACTCGTCCTCGCCCAGAACTCCTCGGATGAAAGCACCACGCGTGGTCTGCCCAGCCTGGTTAAGACTCTAGATAACGCGAGGAAACGATGGGGGTGCTGCTCACTTTAGAACTTTAACCGAACGATGCACCATACATAATAGACTATTATTACTTAATAGAAATACGTCCCACTCGACGGTACAGTGCCAAACTATGACAATTCAGCTATGAATTTACACGAGGTCTCAATGCCTATTCTGGGGCCAAAATAGGCCATACTGCACCACACGTGGGTCGTGGGTGAGGCTTCACGTCTGTTACTAAGTTGGAGGGTAAAGGACTAATGGACTAAAAGAAAGTTCTACTTTACTTGCGCCCTATTTATATGCACGGTGAACAAATAGTACCATTCGTATTTCGGTAGCCGTATTCCTACGCGGAACCGGGGCTAGTTGGGACATGTTCGTCGGCACTATTGAACTTGACTCAAGGGGCCTGTCTGCTGGCGCCAGGTTCTTGTCCAATGAGAGAATGAACTATTATGGGCTGTAGTAGACTAAATGGATATTCAGTGTATATGTACAAAGAATATACAAGGGATATCAAACGATATACAAATACTATTAAATATATATCCATAAATAAATATATATATTCGGTTTAATCTGATCCTTCACAACAGCCGCCCCCTAATTAGTCCCACCTAATTAGCTAAGCAGAGACAGATTAACCGCACTGTCTACCACTCAAGGTCCGCTGTAAGGGTCAGTCAACTCACAAAGTCGTGGGGTCATGGTCGTCATCGATAGTGTCTGGGAGTCTTGGCAGTTCTATTAGCCTCGCCACGGGTCGTGTGTAAGTTCGCCCTTGGACGAGCACTTCAGCTGCTCGGACCTTGCCATCGGCACCGGTGATCACTTTGCTTACGCGGCCAGCCGGCCACATAGCTCTGGGTAGTGACTGGTCGATAATCATGACGACTGTTCCTTCTGTCAAATTGTCTCTCTCTTTTACCCACTTCTGGCGGGTCTGTAGAGACGGTAGATAGTGGAGTAGGAAGCTATTCCAAAACTTGTCAGCCAGTACTTGACTGTACCTCCACATTCTTCGGCCGTTCGCTTCTTCAGGCCTGTACATTGTCTGGGGTAGCGCGGGGTCCAGCCGCCCCATCAAGAGTGTGTTGGGGGTGACTGGGTCGACATCTGCTACATCACTTGAGACGTAACCGAGGGGCTTGGAGTTCAATACTCCCTCGATCTCCGTGAGGACTGTCATTAGGACTTCTTCCGCCACAGTCTGGGCCCCAAGCACGGCGTACAGGGCTGTCTTTATAGAACGTACTTCTCGTTCCCAGGTTCCACCGAAGTGGGGTGCGTTCGGGGGATTAAACTGGAAGTCAATCTGGGATGGAGCGAGGTGGGTCTTAAGTTCTGGGCCCATAGCTTGGAAGCTCTCTCTCAGCTCTCTTTCTCCGCCTTTGAAGTTTGTCCCGTGATCAGACAACAATGTAGACGGTTTTCCTTTCCGCGATGTGAATCTTCGGAAGGCCATAAGGAATGAGTCTGTGCTCATGGTTGGAAGGAGTTCGATATGTATCGCTCTGGTGGTCATGCATTTGAATACAATACCCCACCGCTTCTCGGTTCCTCTTCCTTTCTTTATATACAACGGGCCAAAACAGTCCATGCCTGTGGCGTGAAAGGGCTTGTCGCCGAGTCGGAGGCGACAGGGAGGTAGGTCAGCCATCCGGGGTATGCTGGGCTGCGCGCGCCACTTTCGGCAGTCTAGACAGGTTCGCTGGAAGCGTCGCACTGCTTCTCTCCCTTGAAGTATCCAATAGCGACGTCTGATCTCCGCGAAGACTCTCTCTGCTCCTGCGTGGTGCACATCCTCGTCGTATTTCTTTATGATCAGCTCTGTGACCTTGTGTCGGCTGTTCAAGACTATCGGGTACTTAACGTCATCCGGTAGGTCGGGGGCTCTCCGCAGACGACCACCCACTCTGATGAGATTATGGGCGTCACTCTCGGGTGCCAGGTGGAGCAGTCTGCTGTCTGATGGGACGGGCTTTCCTCCCTGTAGACAGTCTAGCTCATCGGGGAACGAGTCTCTCTGGGCTCGTTGTAGTAGAAGAAGTTCTGCTTCTTCGTAGTCAGCTGCTGAAATGTCAGTGGTGGGCTGAATCTCTGGGTGGTGCCACAGGAATGTCTTTATCTGCGCACTCTGTAGGGTGAGGCAATCATCTATGTTGGGGGCTGTGGAGTGGACTGTGCTCAATCCACAAAACATAGGTTTCTTGTTTTCAGCCTCCTCTTTACTCGCTTCCCGTGGGGTGGGCGTAGGCCACTCTTCTTCCGGGAGCTTGAGGAACTCTGGTCCGTCACTGTAGATGTTGTGACGGGTGAGGTCATCTAGGGACATTCCCCGGGTGATGACGTCAGCTGGGTTGTGTTTGGTGTCCACATACCGCCAGCTCGCTGCTTCTGTTAACTCTTGAATCTCTGTGACTCTGACTCCCACGAAGACCTTGTATCTGCATGAATCAGACTTGATCCATGTGAGTACTGTCGTAGAGTCTGACCACAAGATTGTTCTTTGCACCGGGATGGTGAGTTCACGTTGGATTAACGTGGCTAGATGCGCTCCTGCTAGGGCTGCGCAGAGCTCTAGACGCGGGATAGATTGTTGCTTTCGTGGGGCTATTCTTGAGCGAGCCAGGATGAAAGCGGTGTGTATCTCTCCTCCCTTCTCTTGGGCACGCAAGTAGGCCACAGATCCATAGGCTACTTCGGAGGCGTCGCTGAAGACGTGTAGATCCATCTTGCATGTCTCTGGCCTCACTGTGGGTGGGAAGTAGCTGCGGCGTATGTTGACGCCTGGGAGTGAGCGGAGTTCCGTCTCCCACTCTCTCCATGTGGAGGCAAGGTGTGCGGGTATTGGGTCGTCCCAGCCCTGGTCCTTGTCCCATAGTGCTCGTACAATCATCTTTGCCCTGGTGGTGTAAGGTAGAATACATCCCAACGGGTCATATTGTCTGGCGAGTGTTCTGTACACACTCCGTCTGGTGGTCGGTATCGCCGTCGACCTTCCCTGCTCCGTGGTCAGGGGTTTGTGTCTATAGTGGAGCGAGTCTGTTTTGAAGCGCCAGACTAGTCCTAGTGTCATTTCTTGGGCTTCTCCTGGGATGGTCGCCATCCAGGTCTCGCTACTGGCTGCCTTGTCCGCGGGGGAGAGGCTGCGCAATACTTGCGGGTCGCTGCTGGCCCACTGCCTGAGATCAAAGCCGCCTTTGATCAGGGAGGCGCGTAGCTTGAGTAGGAGAGCCTCGGCTTCTTCTTGGGTCGAAACGCTTTGTAAACAGTTGTCCACGTAGAAACTGTTCTTCACACTGTGTCGGACCTCTTCATCTGCTGCTGGGTCCTCTGCGACGTGTTTCTGCAGTGCAAATGTAGCACAGCACGGGCTGCATGTGGTTCCGAAGGGGAGGACTTCCCATTGGTAGATGGCTGGGTGCTCATCTCCGATCCTCTCTCTCCATAGGAACCGCAGTAGGGGCTTGTCCTCCTCCACTAGTCTCACCTGCAGGAACATCCCTTTGATATCCCCGCTGATAGCCACCTTGTCCTGGCGGAAGCGTAGTAGCACGCCTAGTAGAGAGGGGCCGAGTGTGGGGCCGGGCAAGAGCTCTTTATTCAGATTCTGGGATCCGATCTGGTAGCTGCAGTTAAACACAATGCGATCCTTGCCGTTGTGGTGGACCTTGTGGTGCGGCACGTACCATGATTCGGTCGTCTGATCGGCCTCTTTAATGTCAATCTTCATTACGTGTCTCGCTGTGATTAGCTTCTCAATCTCAGCGCGGTACACACTCTCTTGAGCGGGGTCTTTGGCTAGGCGCCGCTCTGTGTTCAATAGATACCGCTCCGTAGCTTCTTTCGTGGCGTGAAAGGTGGGCATTCCCTCTCGCCTCAGGAGTGGAGTTGCGTATCTCATCACTCCGCCGACTGTGACTCTCTTTGTCCCTTGCTCGAGGAGGTTTATGGCGTAAATGTCTTCTTTAGAACGAATGTCTTTCTTTTCGTTCTTAAAGGGCATTGTCTCTAGTGTCCATAGCCTCTCGACATGCTGCAGGAGAGTGGTGTCTTCTTCTGTCACTCTGGAGTGGAGGCAGCTAGTGGCTGCTGTTCGGTTGAGAGATTTAGCGAGGGGGCCTTGTAGTGTCCATCCTAGGCGGGTCTCGACTGCTGCAGGACAGCCTCTGGGTCCTGTATGGACCCGGTCTATCGGGACTATGAGGTCTGCATGGTCGGAGCCTATCAGCAGGGTCGGGGTGGCGCCGTCTATGAGCGGGATAGGTAGTTGACGCAGGTGCACATATTTATCCATCAGCTTGGCGATGGGGTAGGTGTACTGTGATAGTCCTATTTCTTGGCTGGTGAAAGCATTTGTAATCCTATACCGTCTCTCTGGCTGCCCGCTTGCTGCGATAGTGAAGGAGACATTCTCGCCTTTTATCGTCTTTAAATCTCTTCTTATTGTCCGAATCGTCATCTGGTTCTCGCTCCCCCGCAGTCCCAGCTGGGCCGCAGCGGATGCGAGGAGAAGGGTCTTCTCTGACCCGTCATCAAGGACGGCGTAAGTGTCCATGACTTTATCTTGGTGGCTCAATGTTACACGAACTACCTTTAAGAGCACCTGGGCGCCGCTGCTGCTGGCGGGGTCAATGTACATGACACTTGCCTTTGTGCTGCTTGATGGTGCAGGTGCAGGCTTTCTTCTGTTACTGTCGTGTAGGACATCTAGGTGGGCTCCGTCACACCGACTGCACCTCTTCTTTAGGCGGCACTCGGCTGCCATGTGACTGCGCGCACATCGGTAACAGCGCCTGTTGGACTTTATCCATTGACTCACTTCTTCTGCATTCATCTTCTTGAACAGGTCACATTGTGACAGCCAGTGTTCCTTCTCGCAGTACGGGCACACCATCTTCCACTTCTCTTTTCTCGAGGGGGTACTGTGGTTCTTACTGCTCGGTACTGATTCTGATTGGTGCATGACAGTCACTGATCTTCTTCCATCGTTTACTCTCCTAGGTCCCTCTCTGGAGCTTGGTGTGCTCCGCACGAATGTATCCAAGCGTAGGCTGCTGACTTCTCTCGTCAGGAAGTCGGCTAAATCGAGGAGGGATGGTTCGGGACCGTTAGGTCTCTTTGCCGCCTAAAGCGCTCTTGTCTGGCGGGCGGCAGCTTCTCTAAAATCCTCTTGACGTTAGAGTTGGCTTATAGCTCGTGCATACCCTTTTCTCGTTGCGCTCCCAGCATCCCTACCAGGGACTGCACTTTTATAGACAGGTCGTCCAGTGAGCGATTGTCTGTTGCTGGGGGTAGGCGGTCAATATGCCTTATCTCTTGGATTACGTAATCCCATATACGTCCATATCTCTGGTCCAGCGCTGCTAGAGCCGCGGTGTATGGGGTCGTAGAGGTGGCATAGGCTAGCGCTATATTGTGCGCTCGGGGTACTTTCAGGTGCTTCAGTAGTATTGCATACTTGTGGCGTTCGTCAACGACATCCACTATCATTGTCTCTAAGCACATCCGGAGCTCCGTGTACTGTGCTCGATTCTCATGGGTGAAGTCTGGAAACGTCGGTGTGCCAATGTATGACGCCGTGGATGGCTGGCACATCGGTGAGCGTTGGGAGAGAGGCCTCCTAGGCGAGTCTCCTCTTGCGCCTCTCTGTGGGCTGGTACCGGCAGGGTACCATGGCCCGCTGGTCCAGGTGCTGTTCCTCGGGGCTGGTCGTGCGTCATGCTCACCCGTGAATAGAGTCGGGGGTCTGTAGCGCAGCGCCGCGGGGGTATAGCCTGGGCTGTACTGGACCTCCTGGTCCGGTGGAGTACTGTGCTGTCGTCGGGCTTGGTTCTCCTCCTCTCCCTCTTCTTCTTCTGTCAGGTCCTCTAGATCCTGTAGTCGTTTATTTAGCCTCTCCGCAGTGTATGCTGCTCCTTCCTTGTAGCTGGGTCTCGCTTGGACCGGTCGGGGAAGGGGGTCTGCGGGGGGTATAGGCTCTCTCTGGTGGTCAAGTTCAGGGTCGCTTGGTCGGTTAGGGGATGCTGCCCTTGACTGTTGTCTCGACGAGGCCCTTGAACCCCTGGCGGATGGAGAGGGTGTTGCCCTGGTGATCAGCTGCTCCATTAGCTGCGCTTGTAGTCTGTCGCGCTCGGCTTGTAGTCTGTCGCGCTCGGCTTCGCGCTGGATGAGAGCGATGTCGCGCTCTGCTTCTCTTTGGGCACCGTCAGCGGCGCGCTGGGTGTCGGACCGGTCTCTTGCCATATTCTCTTCCGTCTGAAGGCGTCTCATCTCCAGGCGTATGTGCTCTTCTTCGCTCCGCTGCTGTGTTTGGAGTCGATCGCGTTCACCCTGAAGTCGATCGCGTTCACCCTGGAGTCGATCGTGTTCGGTAGAGGCTGTCAGGCTGACGAGGAACGCCTGTGACAGCATCCTCTCCGCCTCGCTGGGGGAAGACGCTTGTAGAGGTGAGCCGCTCCTGGCTGTACTCGTTGGGGAGTCCTGGAGCTCTATCTCCTCGGCGCTCTCCTCATCTTGTTCCGTGCAGGGTTCCACCTCTGGAGGGTTGTCTTCCTCCCGGAGCTGGTCGGGGACTACTTCTTCGGTATTGGCGGGGGGTAAAGGCATGTCTGTTCCCTCCTGGTCCCCACCGTGAGCTTGGTCAGTTACATTAGAACCCACTAGGGCCTCTGTGGTCGGGGTAACCTGGTTGTTAAGGTCAGACATAATTTTACTTTCTACTTTTACCGCGTTTACCGTCTGTAGAAGGCTAGGTAGTTGACTGACAGCGTAATCCTCTAAGTACTGAGGTGTCTGTCGTCTGCGCCGCGGGCGTTCTACGTTAGGAGGACCGTTTCGTGGAGTGTTCATCATAGACCATTTCAATATTAATAACACTATATTAATATTACACTAGTTACCCTCCGGCTCGAAGGACCAATTGTAACTGAGGGGTACAATTCCCTGACTGTATTGATAAGTATGGTATCATTAAACCACTACCGCTTGATGTACTTTAACTTCTGGCCATCCAGTACACGATATCTAAGTATGATGAACACTTTCCCACATATGAAACCAGGTCCACACAAATATAACAGTCGAAGGTTTAATATAGCAAAAGGTATATACAACATTCACTTAATTACATTTATGATTTGAATGCACTTGTAAGGCAAATGAGTATTCGTAGGCAAATCAACACTGAATGTCCAATCTCTGGTTACGCAGGAAGCAAGTATACAACCTGGTTCTTTAGGGAAACTATAGCGATGGTACTTAAGGATTATAGCGGGATACTAAAGGGGTCCTGCTGGTTGTAAGTCAGTAAGGGGGGGGGGGGGGGTTTGGAGAGCCGTCAGCTGCATCCCATCTGGCCAACGATTCCTGGGGAGAATTCAGGTACAGAACACAGTGCCCGCAGGATCTTGATCCACAGATGAATACACTTGGGCCCTCCTGTAGACGGTAGCTGTAGGCTGTAGGTCCACAACGAAGGAGAAGCGAGGCGGCCTCGGTCTGGGTTGAGCGCCGTCTCACCTGGGCTCCTCTCGGGGGTAATTCCAACACTCACCGGCGTTGACTGTTATCCGCTCCACAAATCAAAGCACCCAAAGCAAATAGATATTCCATGCCGTATAGGCTCAGCAGTCGTCCGGGTAGGTAATCCAATGTGCAGGTCCACTCGTCCTCGCCCAGAACTCCTCGGATGAAAGCACCACGCGTGGTCTGCCCAGCCTGGTTAAGACTCTAGATAACGCGAGGAAACGATGGGGGTGCTGCTCACTTTAGAACTTTAACCGAACGATGCACCATACATAATAGACTATTATTACTTAATAGAAATACGTCCCACTCGACGGTACAGTGCCAAACTATGACAATTCAGCTATGAATTTACACGAGGTCTCAATGCCTATTCTGGGGCCAAAATAGGCCATACTGCACCACACGTGGGTCGTGGGTGAGGCTTCACGTCTGTTACTAAGTTGGAGGGTAAAGGACTAATGGACTAAAAGAAAGTTCTACTTTACTTGCGCCCTATTTATATGCACGGTGAACAAATAGTACCATTCGTATTTCGGTAGCCGTATTCCTACGCGGAACCGGGGCTAGTTGGGACATGTTCGTCGGCACTATTGAACTTGACTCAAGGGGCCTGTCTGCTGGCGCCAGGTTCTTGTCCAATGAGAGAATGAACTATTATGGGCTGTAGTAGACTAAAGGGATATTCAGTGTATATGTACAAAGAATATACAAGGGATATCAAACGATATACAAATACTATTAAATATATATCCATAAATAAATATATATATTCGGTTTAATCTGATCCTTCACAACAGTAGTGGTTTAATAATACCATACTCTCAATACGGTCAGGGAATTGTACCCCTCAGTTACAATTGGTCCTTCGAACCGGAGGGTATCAGTGTAATATCTAATATAATATTGATATTAACCATGGCCAGCGGTGAACACTCCCCAAGCGGCTCTCCCAAGCTAGAACGCCCGCAGCGCAGACGTCAGCCACCTCCCTATCTAGAGGAATACGCTGTCAGTCTAATACCTAGCTTTAAACAGACGTTAAATGCGGATAAAGCGGATAGTCAAAGCATGTCAAAACCTACCGACCAGGCGACCCTGCCAGTAGAGAACCCAGTGGGTTCTAACGAAACTGACCAACCTCACGGGGGGGACCAGGGGGGACATGACATGACTATACCCCCAGACAACGTCAACGGAATAGTCCCCGGAGAGCTCCAGGATAAAGAAAGCGCTCCAGGGACAGAAACCGACACACCACCAGAAGAGAAGCGCGCCCAGGAGATGGATCTCGAGGCGCGCCCAGAGAACAGATCTCCAACGAGCACTGTCAGAAGCCGATCACCTCCGTCAGTGTCATCCCCCAGCGAGGCGGACCAGATGCTGGCGCAGGCATTCATCGCCACCCTGGCAGCCTCCACCGAACGCGATCGACTTCAGGGTGAACGCGATCGACTTCAAGCACAGATGCTTAGTGAGCGCGAACAGTCTTCCATGGAACAAGAGCGCCTCCGGGCGCAACAACTAAGTGAGCGCGAACACTCTACCATGGAAAGAGAGCGCCTCCAGGCTCAACAGACGAGCGAGCGCGAACAAGCTGCAGACCAACGAGAGCGCCTTCACGCGCAACTCCAAGCGCAAGCCCTTAGTGAACGCGAACACTCTGCAACCGAGCGAGAGCGCTTCCAGGCGCAACAAAGGAGTGAAGACGACCGCATAAGACTGGAGACCAGACGCCTTCAGACGGAAGAGAACATTGAAAGAGGCCGCGCCGATGCACAGCGCGCCGCCGCCAATGCACAGCGCGACGCCGCCCATGCCAGTGCCAATGCACAGCGCGACGCCGCCAATGCCCAGCGCGAAGCAGAGCGCGACGCCGCCCATGCCCAGCGCGAAGCAGAGCGCGACCGGCTGCAGGCGCAGATGATAGAACAATTGATTGCCATGGCGACACCCCCTCGGAGATCATCACGACAAGGGTCTAGGGCACCTTCCCCTACCCGACGAAGCGACCCGGGACTCGGCCAACAAGAGGATCCTGTCTACGTCTCCGACCCCCCTCCCCGACCGGTCCATACGAGACCCAGCCACCGGGAAGAACCGGCCTACGTAGCCGAGAGACTGACTAGAAGACTCCAGGACCTAGCAGAGGAAGAGGAAGAGGAGGAATGTCAAGCCGACCAGCAGCAACGTACTCTGGACCAGGAGGCCCAGTACAGCCCCGACCAGCAGCAACGTACTCTGGACCAGGAGGCCCAGTACAGCCCCGACGTCAGCCCCGAGTCACTGCACTACAAACCCCCGACCCAACTCACGGGTGAGTTTGACGTACAGTCAGCACCGAGGAACAGCACCTGGGTACCCGGCCCCTGGTACCCACCAAGTACCAACCCACGACAACACGTACGGGGAGACTCGCTCAGGAGGCCTCTTCCCCTACGCTCACCAATGTGCCAGCCATCCATGGCATCGTACCTTGGCACACCAACGTTCCCAGACTTTACGCGCGAGGACAGAGCACAGTACACGGAATTACGGATGTGCTTGGAGACTATGATGTCCGACGTCCCCGATGAGTCGTACAAATATGCCATCCTCCTCAAGCACCTCAAGGTGCCCAGAGCGCATAATATAGCGCTGGCATATTCCAACTCAAGCACCCCATACTCCGCGGCTCTAGTGGCCCTCGACCAGCGTTATGGACGCATATGGGACTACGTGATACAAGAAATAAGAGATATCGACCGCCTCCCCCCAGCCAAAGACAATAGATCATTGGATGACCTCTCTATCAAGGTACAATCCCTAGTAGGGATGCTGGGGTCCCAAAAGGAGAAAGGAAGACATGAACTATATGCAAACTCTAATGTGTAGCGAATACTGGAGAACCTCCCTCCAGCCAGGCCATGTGAGCGGATCGGAGCGTGAGCGGCGCGGGGAGCGGAGCGGGCGGTTTTGACGTGAGCAAGGAGTGGGTTTTAAAATGGGTCGGCGCGACGTCCGGAGCGAGAGTTCTCCTCCGCTCCAATCCACTCCGGGACGCTCACACAGTGGTTTAACACTGATGTAATAATATACATGTAGTACAATGCCAAAGCAACAGATGGCGATGTACAAACATGAAGGCCATTTTCAACCAATGAGAATTTAGAAGGGTGAACCTGTGATATCCTGTTCAGGCTTCACTCCTCCTCCTTCACTCACTCCTGTTAGAAAAGTATCGACGCCATTGTTGTTGTCGTTAGCTTACATGCTAACGTTAATGGAAGCGACCATAGCATTGTGGCTTGGCTAACTATCATCGCTTAATAGAGCTAGTGAATGGATAAACAACGTTATTTAACATTGCAGAATGGGTACAATTACAATGCTGCTCAATACAAACAATTGTTAAGGGGCCCAGATGGTGTAGACTGTTGTAGTTTGAGCTAATTTACACCATGCTCCAAAAAAAAATAAAAAAAAGCCGAGCGATCTGGCGCGGGGAGCGGGGAGCGCTCGATTCAAGGTGAGCGGTGAGGGAGCGGAGAGCGACTTGGGGGCGGGGTCAACATGAGCGATTAGCGGAGCGGACCAAGCTTTAAAGAGCGAAGAGCGGATTTCTCGGCCGCGCCGATCCGCTCACGTGGCCTGCCTCCAGCCCGCCAAGAGCGCTTTCGGCGGCAGAGAGACCACCGCGACCCCAACGGCCCAGAAGCATCCCTCCTAGACCTAGCTGATTTCCTCGCCAGGGAGGTCAGCAGCCTACGACTGGACACGTTCGTGTGGAGTGGACCAAGCCCAAGAGATGGACCTCGGGGATCTAATGATAACCGCCGGTCTGTGACTGTTATGCACCAGGCCGAGTCAGTGCCGCAGCACGAGAACCACAGCAACCCCCCGACCAAGGGGGAGTGGAAGATTGAATGCCAGTACTGTGAAGGGGAACATCGGCTGTATCAATGTGACACTTTCAAGAAGCTGACCACTGACGAGGTGAGTCAGTGGATCAAAGCCAACCGCCGCTGCTACCGCTGCACGCGCAGCCATATGGCAGCTGAGTGCCGTTTAAAGAAGAAATGCAGCAAGTGCGACGGCGCCCACCTGGAGGTCCTGCACGACATCAACAAGCGTCCGCCAGGAAACCAAAGTGGGCCCGTCACGGTGATGTATCAGGCCGAGGCGGTGTCACCACAGACCAGGCCTGAAACCACCCCCTGGTGTCCCGACTGTCGCAGCAGACACGGGGACCGACAGTGCCACCAGTACTACCCCGAGTCGGCGCCACCACCGTCGAGTCACAACTCCCCCGCCAGAGAGGAACGGGAGATCGTCTGTACCTACTGCGACGGCGGACACTGGCTGGCACAGTGCGCCGAATACAAGACACTGAACCCCGTCCAAGTTGATCAGTGGCGTGAGGCGGCCCAGGCGGGCGCCGCTCACCGCGCATCACTGTGCAGGGCCCACCAGCAGAAGATCCAAGGCAACCCACCAACAGGAGTGCTCCACATAGACCAGCATAGCGGGACCCCCCGAGTGCTCATCAAAGTGGTCAGAGTGCTCCTGAGTTACGAGGACAAGGTCCTGGACACTTACGCCGTCCTAGACGATGGGTCTGAAAAGACTCTCCTCCTCGCATCCGCCGCAGCCCGGCTGGGTCTGCGGGGTGCCAAAGGAACAATGACAATCCGTACCATTAGAAGAGACCAGAAGACCATAAAGGGTGAAAATGTCTCCTTCAAGATAGCAGCGGTGGACCAGCCCGAGAAGCAGTATAGCATCACCAACGTCTTCACCAGCCACGACATAGGCCTGTCACAGTACACCTACCCCATCCCACAGCTGATGGCGAAGTACGAGCACCTACGCAGACTACCTATACCGCTTATCGACGGCGCCACACCGACCCTGCTCATAGGCTCCGACCACGCAGACCTCATCCTCCCAATTGAGACGGCCCACATCGGACCCAAAGGATGCCCAGTCGCGGTTCAGACCCGACTGGGGTGGACGCTCCAGGGCCCCCTCTACGGACTTGACAGTCAACCCACGTCTACACGCTGCCTGCACACAAAGGTGAGCGACACCGGCCACTCTCTCGTACAGCCCGTTGAGAGGCTATTGACATTAGACGAGAGGCCTGTGAGAGAACCGTGGGCCCAAGAAGAGGGAGTTCCGAACTCCACCCCCCTCAGCTGCGCTCCAAGCGACGTAGCTGACCTCGAACCCAGCACCCCAAGCAACTTCTTGATGGGGCGGCCGGAACCGGCCCCTCCTCAGACGGGGTACAGACCGAACAAGAGGAACAGACGGAGGATGTGGAGACGCAGCCAAGCACAGATCAACCAGTCTCAGGCCCGCTTCCTCCTAAGCTCCCCTACTATCCCTTCCAGCCCGTCAGAAGCGGGTCAAGGACAGGGACAACTTAAAAGTGGACACAATCGTTATGATCATAGACCAGTCACTACCCCGAGCTGCGTGGCCGGCCGGCCGCGTAAGCAAAGTGATCACTGGTGCCGACGGAAAGGTCAGAGCGGCAGAAGTTATTGTCCAGGGACGGACCTACACCCGACCCGTGGCGAGGCTGATAGAGTTGCCAAGGCTCCCTGACTCCCTTGATGACGATCATGACCCACTGACTTTGTGAATTGCCCTACTCCCCACAACAGACATTGAGTCGTTGACAGGACTATTAATCTGTCTTTGCTTTATCTAATTAGGTGCAGACTAATTAGGAGGCGGCTGTTACAAAGGGTCAGATTAAACCGAATATATATATTTATTGCTTGAGATCCCTTGTATAATATTTGTATATCGTTTGATATCCCTTGTATATTCTTTGTATATATACACGGAATATCCCTTTACCTGGGTACAAACCAGACCATAATATTCGCTCTCCTATTGGACAGCGACCCCTAGGCGCCAACGACCATACCCCCAATGGCAAGTTCAAAGGCAACGCCAAGGCATGTCTCAACATGTCCAGGTTTGCGCAGTAATACGAGACAGAACTGAGGTTGGCACTAGATAATTCACCTTACGTATAAATACGGCGCAGGTGGAAACAGCAGCAGTTCGTTCATTACTAGTAAAGCCTTCACCACGAGTCAACGACCAAGTGAAGTGAGCAACCTTGCGTCTAAATAGAGCACTTAGAACATGTGCGAATAGGATAGTAAAGTGTCATAGTTTGGTGAAGTAACGTCAAGTTCAACCTAGTTTAATGTGAAGGATAGTGCATAGGAGAATCTACACCGGCGAATGCAGAACCATTTTCTGGTTGTATTATATTGCTTTGGTACCGTGACTGCTGGAGCAGAGAACCGTCTACCCCACTATCGTGTGGGATCTACCCCCGTGAGGAGCATCCCTCGAGCCCGCCTCTAGGAGGAGGCTGGCTGGTTTTCGTCCATGCTGTCGAGCATACTGGATTATAGCTGTTGCTTTGTCTACGGATCAAGGGAGTACTGTGCCGACTCCCGTAGCTGGAGCTTCTTTATTCCGCGTTGACCCAGACTTTGCACCCGAACATTCCTCTACCCTGCCGGCTTACACCCGGAGGGAACCCAGTGTCTCCAGCTGGTACTAGTGTGCCTTATGTAATTGCTATGCTACAGGTGGCGTCAGTTTAGACCCATCTTACTATTCTCATTGACTTACGCTCTTGACCTACTTTACGTGTGTTCTTCGCCTTACAAGCGCAAGTATAATTCTCAATCTGTAACCTACCGTTGCTTGCTCTAATAATAATAAATCCCTCTAACTAGAACTTTATGTGTCATTGCCGTATACTTGTGTGGGTGTTCACCATATATATTCATGTACTGTATGGCCAGTAATTAAAGTACATAACTAAGTAGTGGTTTAATAATACCATACTCTCAATACAGTCAGGGAATTGTACCCCTCAGTTACATAGACTATAGGTAAAATTGATTAGGCCAATTAATTAGATAAGATAGATTAGATAAGATGATTAGACTTATGCGTACGTATTGGATACATGTTTCTACACTACCAAATGTGGCTAATCTATACATATTTTTGGGTACACATTAATATCACTGAGTCGTGAAGCCCTTGCAACTGCATAAACCTCTTAATTTCTATTATTTTGTATTGTATTATTCTCTTTCTCAACTTTGTCAAGGTTTCACAATTGCTATATCCCCTGGCTACAATGGGTGATTCTTATACTTTAGTTAGAGTCCTTACATGACAGTAGGGGATAAAGACGTTTCTCTTTATGCTATGACTGGTTGGAAGCTATTTTGCTTATGTTCACTTAATGATACGTTAATCAATGCTCGCTGAGTGCACTTCAATATACTCCACGCACTCTAAACTTTATATGGATCACACTCCTGAGTGAAAGCCACTAGAAGCACTTTTACTTTGATGTTCTATTGTTGTGACCCGAGTTATAAAAAAATTTCTGATTCACTTTTTCACACAGTTTAAACTGGTATTATAAATATATTGGATACTTTTTACTGGGAAGGGGAGATAGGGAGAACGGAAGTAGGGATGGATCCTCCACCGGAAGGAGCATATCCTGAGAGATACACAGGCTGTTACTCATCCCCTAGGGACCAAGGGCTGTACCCCCGGGTGAGTATGTATGTGTATGGATGTGTGTGTGCATGTGTGTGCGTCGACCCCCTCCCTGTTCCCTTTTTTCTTTATCCCCCCCTCTCTTTCTCCCTTCTTCCACTATCTCCTCTTTTCAACTCAGATACATATGCAATTATTAGATCATTGCAGTGATTGGCAGATACATCCGCTTCGTCTCATGGAATGTAAAAGGTATGAACAACTCTATCAAAGCAAACAAGGTACTTAAGCATGAGATACTACACTGCATTAGACTTGACCAAATCAGATTCTCTCTAAAGGGCTCCCTAAAAGCATTCCATGCGACCTTGCAACACATCGATACCCTAACTATCAATGAAGAAACTGAGAAACAATAGCACCCTTAACTAAACTTTCCTATCTTTTATTACTATCTTATTTCTGATATTGTATCATCTATTGGTCTCCCCCCCCCCCTCCCTGTCCTGGTATGTATGTGTGTGAATGAGAGCCCAGGGAAGAGGGGTGGGTAAGTGGGGGAGGGAGGGAGGGAGGAACAGGGGATATAACTGCAGAACATCGAAATGTTCAATAATTAGCAGGAAGGATACTATGGGGCGGGGGTTAAAATGTGAAATAATATTATTATTGTTTTTCTTTCCCAGTCACATCCATGTCTAAAGTATTTTTCTATTTATTTATGAGTATTGCAGATATGTTTACTGTCAACCTCCTTGGATGGGTTGGGGTGGGAATGGGGGATAGGAATGGGGAATGGAAAAAAAAGAAAATGGAGAATGTATAATGTACAATTGTAATGTTTAACTAAATATTTTTCCTGCAATAAAGAAAGTTATAAAAAAAAAAGTAAGTAGATGGTGATAACAAATAGGCATATTATGCCAGGGAGAGAGAGAAAATTGGTGTTTTCCGTGAAACGTGAAAGCAACCTAATTGTAACTATTTAGCTGTTTATGCCAATAAACCTCTGTTAAAAAGACAATACCGGCAGCCTGTGTGTCGAATATTATAGCAAGGGGAGATTTAATTTGAGTGACTTTATTTCAACAGCCAACAACACAGCGCAGAGTCTATCCTGAAGGAATACAGGATAAATAATTATAGTCAACAAAGTCTAACAATAAGTGTATACCTTGTGTTTTAGCAGATTTAAGCCTATACGCCATCCACACTGTCACTGATGTTGAAAAGGGAAAGGAGTGGAAAAATAAGACTTGAAAGTTGTTTGAAAGACGATCAGGCATAGGTACGTTGTTTTCACTGACCTTACTGTATTACGCCAGTACAAGCCATTCAAATCTGCATGTCAAACTTCTGCATTCAATTTCTGGGTGCACTTGTTAATAACTCCAGGGCTCTCCCGGCTGATGTGTCAATTTGAATGACTTGAGGAGTAAAACAGTAATGTTAGCAATGACTTTGTGGTTTTCACAAGGGTGAATTAACTATGCCTACCCACGTTTAAGTTCTCTCACCCCTCTTCAACATTAAGTATTTTTTACCCAGGGACAGTGCACATTAATCAACATATTCAGTTTCCACATAAATGTAAATGTGCCAGAATTAGCTAATGAGCTTTTCATCTGTAGACCCGGCCTACCATGCATGTCTTTATGGTGTGGGAGGAAACCATGGGTACCTGGAGGAAACCCACGTGAACACAGGGAGACCATGCAAACTCCACACGGAAAGACCCTTTGAAAGAACATCATTGGCATCAACAGCATTTACAGTAGTAAGGACGGCTGAGATTTGCTAAATCATATATTTTTCATTATATATATTTTGTATACTCTAATAGGCTTGTTATTCTCTTTTTTTTATTTATTCCCTTTTTATGTTATGAACTCCACTAACCCAGCAACACGATCCATCAAGGCACCTACGCAGCTATCTGTCATCTTCATCTATGCCAGGGGTCAGCAACTCGCAGCTCTGGAGCCACATGCGGCTCTTTAGCCACTCTGATGTGGCTCCCTGTTGCTTTTTTTCTTTTTAACACCTCTTATTTTGGAGATCGAGGTGATACTGTGACACTGAAATAAAAAAAAATACTCTTCATAAGAGTTTGAGGTTTTCCTTTGTTATAACAGGTAAAAACAGCAATACAATGTCAACAATTTCCTTTTTGTTGTTTTATAATTTCATAAATGCAACAAACTGTGTGCTATAAGTATGAAGTATAATGCATCGCAAATTACTTTGGGTATACAATCGTCAGGTGTTTTATGCAAAATGTGGGGTATGCTTGGGGATAACTATGTATACAATGTCATTTTAAGGGTAAATAGGTTTTGCAGCTCTTTTTTTGTGGGAGTGGGAAAAATGACTCTTTTGATAGTAAAGGTTGCTGACCCCTGATCTATGCTATGCCTCACCCTGCTGCTTCATCATTGAGAGAGACATAAGCCTGGTGTGTGTGTCTGTTTGTGGCAACTGTGTTTCTTTCAAACCCCTGCAATGTATTCATCAAAATTAAGCTTTTTTAGTTCGTTTTTAGCTGTATGTGTTAATTTCTTCCTACATATAATTGTGTTGCTTGTACAGATACATATGCACACACAATGACATCTCTGCACACCCCTACCATAATATACTGTACACCTATGACGACAAAGGGACAATCTCCACTATTGGTAAGAAGTCAAAATTAGACCAGTTCTGTATGCCAAACTGAAATCAAAGCAAATTAATTTGTATAGCCCAAGATCACATGGAATAGCTCCCATGGGGTGTACAAGTATTCTTGTACAACTCAAGAAGAAACATCACAATAGATTAAAAACAATTATAAAAAAACATTAAATCCAAATATGCGACACTCCCAGACATTCCCCAATGAAGTTAAGGAATGACTCACTAAAAACCTAGCAATTCTCCACTTGCACAATCTGAATGTAGCCATTTCCGGCTGACTTCCGGTTGCCAATAGCACTTCCTGTCCCATCCAAATACATTGGTTTTAGCTACTTTTCTCCCCTTATTTAAACAACTTTGTCGTCACAGAGAGGCAATGAAACGTTTGTATTATTATAGTATAGAATGTATTTAATAAGCAAACGTTTGTCAGCAGGGTTTTTGGGCTGTATTTCATGTAAAAACGTTTACTGTTAGTTTCCTTGCTCAGCCAGCATTAGCTAACCGAAGCTAGTGGTTAAACAGGCCGGATTAGCTTTGAGCTAACTATCTTTCCCGACCCATGTATTCATTCCATTCTAAACATAACGTTAGTTTACAAAACATGGCCCGTCTATATAACATTGAGGAACAAATTATATAGACGGGTAATGTTTTGAACAACTAACGTTACGTTTAGAATGGAATGCATCGGCTAAGATCCGTTAGCTCAAAGCTATTCCGGCGAGTTTATCAACTTCCTGTCATTTAGAAATATGATTTTATAGTGAAAATCATTACCAAAATGTCCGGAAAAACCTAACGGGAGCATTATAGACGGTCATACAAATGTACAAATGCTATAAGGTGGCAATAAATGCACTATAAACAATACTTTATGCATCGGCAAAGATCCTTAGCTCAAAGCTATTAAGGCTAATGCTGGCTAACAAGAGGCTAGCGCAAGAAACGACGCCGCAAAGTATTGTTTATAGTGCATTTCTTGCCACCTTATAGCATTTGTACATTTGTATGACCGTCTATAATGCTCCCGTTAGGTTTTTCCGGACGTTTTGGTAATGATTTTCACTATAAAATCATATTTCTAAATGACAGGAAGTTGATAAACTGGCCGGAATAGCTTTGAGCTAACTATCTTTCCCGACCCATGTATTCATTCCATTCTAAACGTAACGTTAGTTGTTCAAAACATTACCCGTCTATATAATTTGTTCCTCAACGTTATATAGACAGGTCATGTTTTGTAAACTAACGTTATGTTTAGAATGGAATGAATACATGGGTCGGGAAAGATAGTTAGCTCAAAGCTATTCCGGCCAGTTTATCAACTTCCAATGTCCATGGTTCACATAGTTGACTTTATGTTCATAATGTTCATTGAGCTTGGTAATGTTTAGTTCTGACCTATAGAGGGCGCTCTAGGTTTTACTCCTCAAGAGCGAGACACTCGGGGGATCTTGTCAGTGCACTACGGAGAAGCAGCGGGAGTATTGTTATTGTGGTAGTTCTAGCCATAACAGCAGGAATGTGTCTGTAAGCTTGAAGACGTTCATAAAGAGTCAAACCAGGAATCAATGTGTCGGAGCCTTCATTCTAAAACTTTACACTGGCGACGAGGAGTAAAAGTTATATTTTTGTATAACCATGGCTGCTGCATTACCATCGTTCCCTACTTTTGATACAAGTGACGATCACAGCTCATCTATACGTTGGAGAAAGTGGATACAGCGTTTTGAAAATGTCATTGTTGCGTTGGATGTCAAGGATGAAACAAGACAACGTGCGATGCTTCTACATTATGCAGGGGAAGGTGTACAGGACATTTTTGATACACTGTCAGACACGGGTGACGCAAAAGACTATAAAAAAGCTAAAGATAAACTGAGTGAGTATTTTTCCCCTAAACTCAACGTCACATACGAGACTTACAAATTCAGACAAGCTATACAATTGGCTGGAGAAAGTCTCGACTCTTATCACACTAGGCTGCGACAGCTAGCAGCAACCTGTGAGTTTTCTGATGTTGGAAGAGAGATCAAGACGATGATTATCCAGACGTGCACATGTAATAAGCTGCGACGTCAAGCACTACAGAAACCGGAGATGACGCTGACTGAGTTACTATCACTGGGTAGAACCATGGCACTTGCCGAGACTCAAGCATCAGGAATGGAGCAAACACGACACAGTTCGGCTCAAGGAAACATGAGGGAAGATGTCTTGGCTATGAATATGGGGAGGGGAGCTACAAATAAAAGTTGCTATAATTGTTCTGGCACTTTTCCCCATCGTGAGGAAACACCGTGCCCAGCGAGGGGGAGAATGTGTAACACCTGCGGTAAACAAGGACATTTCTCAAAGTGCTGTCGTTCCAAACGACCACAAGGGGGCACCAGAGCACCATGGGAAAAGAGAGATCGACATGAAGTGCATTATATGCACACCAGTGACAGGGAAATCACACCAAACTCAACACATGCAGACAAAGAATCTTCTGAGGAGTATCTGTACACACTTTCTCAAACTAGATCAGACCTCCCACATGCAAACATAAAGGTTGGTGACTGCAAAATAAATGTAATGCTGGATACAGGGGCAACTGTAAATATCATTGATGAGGCAACTTACCAGAGACTGACATATAAGCCCCCACTCACCAAATGCACTGTTCCCATATTTCCCTATGGCTCTCGTAAGCCACTACCTGCCCTGGGAAAATTCACCTCGCTGGTGGAGTCCAAATCACAGTTCACAACTACAACATTCCATGTGTTACAAGGAAATAATGGCAGTTTACTCGGATATGACACTGCCAGTCAACTTGGGCTAATCAAGATTGCTAATGCCCTTCATACATCCCCAGAGCAGCAGGAACAGCTCACATCTCCACAACAACCGGTCGACAGACAGCCCACATCAGCTTGCAAACAGACAGAAGCGAATACAGTGGATGATATCCTCACTGAGTACGATGGTCTATTCCATGGATTGGGCAAGTTGGATGGGGTTCAAGTCAAGTTACACATAAATAAAGACGTTTCTACTGTCACACAACCTCATAGAAGAGTGCCGTTTCATGTGAGGAAGCGGGTTGAAGCTGAACTACAACGCCTGGAGGATCTCGATGTAATTGAAAAGATTGATGGCCCCACTCCATGGGTTTCTCCGATAGTTGTTGTTCCAAAGCCGAAAGACCCGGAAGGTGTGCGTTTATGTGTGGACATGAGGGTACCAAATTGTGCCATCGAAAGAGAAAGACATCTCACACCCACAGTAGATGACGTGATACAGGCACTCAATGGAGCCAAGTTCTTCTCAAAGCTGGATTTAAACAGTGGATATCATCAGCTAGAACTGGATCCATCCTCACGATACATCACAACATTCTCCACTCATGTAGGGCTACGACGTTACAAGAGACTGAGCTTTGGGGTCTCGTCGGCTGCAGAGGTGTTCCAAAATGCCATTCAACAGGCCCTGGATGGCATTCCAGGAGTCATCAACCTCAGTGATGACATTCTGGTTTTTGGGGAAACCAGGGCTGCCCATGATCAAGCTCTCAGGGCAACCTTTCAGCGACTGAAAGAAAAAAACCTGACTCTCAACAAGGCCAAGTGCTCATACGCACAGACCACTCTTGACTTCTTCGGATATACGTTCTCAGATGGAGGTTTCTCTCCAGATCCTAAGAAGGTTCAGGCGATTCATGATGCTGCTGCCCCGACCAATGCACGTGAGATATGCAGTCTCCTTGGCATGGCAAACTACAGCGCCCGATTCATAAAGGATTTTGCCACCATAACTCAACCCTTGCGAGACCTGACAAGGAAATCTGCTCATTGGACGTGGACCGAAGAATGAATGAATGAATGAAAACTTTATTAACAGATTGCAGAATGGGTACAGTACAGTACAGCTCAATACATACAATTGTTAAGGGGATGCAGACCAGAGAAAGACTTTCGTCTTGTTTACATCAGGGTCCCCCATTTTCAATTCATCGTAACATATATGACATACATGACATACAGATAGACAGTACTGCTCCATCTATACATTTATGACATACCAGATTTGCAATTACAGTACTGTTTGTGATACAAAAAGAGTCCAGAAAGAAAAGAGTATATACATTAGGCGTGGAAACTGTACATTGGATTGGGTAGGTGGGGGTGGGGGGGGACTGTACATTGGAGGTGGTTGGGTGGGGGGGGGGGGGGGGGGTTGGTTAGGAGTGGGGGGGGGGGGTTGGGTAGGAGTGGGGGGGGGGGGGGGGTTGGGTAGGAGGGGTGGGTGGGGGACACTGTACAACTGTACAAACAACACTGTACATTGGATTATTGACAAGACCATACTTGGTAATTTACTGTACATTGGAGGGGGTTGTGTTCGGACATTTACAGGGGCCAGTTTCGGGTTGCAGTCTCCCTTAGGTGTTTTTTGAGAGTGTTTTTGAAAGTGGGTAGTGATTCACATTCCTTTACAGCTTTGGGTAGGGCGTTCCACATTGATGTGGCATAATTGCGAAACGTGTTTAGTCCCTTGTTTGAGCCGAATCTGGGTTTAACATGATTTGTGGAGCTCCCTCTGGTGTTGTGATCGTGGTATTCACTGACCTTTGGGAAGTATTTTGTCATGTACATGGGTACCTTGGTCGTGTAGTGTATCTTGTAGACCAGGCCCATTGCAAGTTGCTGTACTCTGTCGTCTACTCTAAGCCATCCTAGGTTGTCAAAGTGGGCAGGGGTGAGGTGGGTTCTAGGAGTAAACACCAGAGGTCTCTTAATGAGATGAAACGCAGCCTTACTAGTGACGCTGTGATGACCTACTTTGACCCACACAAACTAACTGAACTGGTTGTTGATGCAAGCCCAGTAGGTCTTGGGGCTGTATTGGCACAAAGGAACAGTCCAAATGAGCCGGCCAGAGTGATAGGCTATGCAAGTAGAGCACTGTCCCCCATTGAACAAAAGTATTCACAGACAGAACGTGAGGCCCTTGCTATTGTCTGGGGCTGTGAACATTTTCACATATACCTCTATGGTGCAGCCTTCACACTTGTCAGTGATCACAAACCATTGGAATGGATTTTCAATAACCCCAAATCCAAACCACCTGCTCGTATAGAGCGTTGGAGCCTGCGTCTGCAACCATACAACTACACAGTCTGTTACAAGGCTGGCAAAGACAACCCGGCGGATTACATGTCGCGCCACCCGGCACAGGTATCACACATCTCTCATGCTATGTCAGACGACGAAAGACAAGCTGAAGAATACATAAACTTTGTCACTGAAAATGCTGTACCCAAGGCGATGACACTGGCGGAAATTCAGGATGCAACCACAACTGATCCCACTCTACGTGAAGTAATTCGACTCATTAAAGATGACTCTTGGAGGTTGCTGTCTGACAAACGGGACTCTATTGATGGAGTTGACAGATCTGCTCTTGTGTCGTTCAAGAAAATAAAAGATGAACTGACAGTGACTGCTAATGGTGACACTGTACTGCGTGGCACAAAGATTGTCGTCCCCCACTCTTTACAAGTCAGAGCAATATCACTTGCACATGAAGGCCACCAGGGGGTGGTCAAAACTAAGAAGCTGATCAGGGAGAAAGTCTGGTCCCCTGGAATTGACAAGCAAGTGGAGGCAATGATAGCTGGCTGCATCCCATGTCAGGCTGTTGTGCCCAACCACACACAAGAACCCCTCTGCATGTCTGAACTGCCATCGTCACCATGGGAAAAGGTTAGTGTTGATTTCTGTGGTCCATTCCCCTCTGGGGATTATCTTTTGGTAGTTGTTGATGAATATTCAAGGTACCCAGAGGTTGAGATTCTTCAGTCCACGTCAGCCAGGGCCACTATCCCTAAACTCGACAAGATATTCTCAACACTGGGAATTCCACTGCAGGTCAAAACGGATAATGGCCCCCCCTTTCAGAGCTCGGAATTTGCAGATTTTGCAACATATTTGGGTTTTAAACACAGAAAGATAACTCCATTGTGGCCTCAGGCGAATGGAGAGGCAGAGCGGTTCATGCGCACCTTGGAGAAGAATATACGGGCTACACATGTTGAAGGTCGTCCATGGAAACAGACTCTATATGCATTTCTACGCAACTACCGTGCCACGCCACACTGCTCCACTGGGATGGCTCCAGCTGATGTGCTGTTTGGTAGGCCTCTGAGGATCAAGCTACCCACGCCTGCTGTCCACTATCAGTCTCCGACTGATGCAAAAATACGACGAGCAGATGCAATGGCGAAGGACAGGATGAAACATAATGCGGAAAGGAGGCGCCATGTGGTTCCTTTGGCTCTGAAGGCTGGTGATAGAGTTCTCTGTCGTCAAAAGAAGGAAGGGAAGCTATGCCCTGCTTACAATCCCCACCCATACAAGATCATCGCGATCAAAGGCTCCATGGTGACAGCTAAACGTAACAATCATGTCATCACCAGAAACTCATCCCACTTTAAGAATTTACCTAAGGTGGATGATCACCACTCTCAATCAGCTGACATGCAAGGTGTCATAGACTGGACTGAAATAGATCCTCACTACACTGCAGAACGTGTATGCCCTGACAGCCCCAGGCCACAGCCACCTGGTCACAGGTACCCAGTGAGGGAAAGCAGAAGACCCCCATCATACCTCACTGACTTTGAATAATGTGCATAATGTAATAATGTTCTAAAATACATTGTTGAGTTCAACTAATGTGTAGTTATTGTTAAAGAAAAGAAATGTAAGGAAAGGAGGGTTGTAATGTCCATGGTTCACATAGTTGACTTTATGTTCATAATGTTCATTGAGCTTGGTAATGTTTAGTTCTGACCTATAGAGGGCGCTCTAGGTTTTACTCCTCAAGAGCGAGACACTCGGGGGATCTTGTCAGTGCACTACGGAGAAGCAGCGGGAGTATTGTTATTGTGGTAGTTCTAGCCATAACAGCAGGAATGTGTCTGTAAGCTTGAAGACGTTCATAAAGAGTCAAACCAGGAATCAATGTGTCGGAGCCTTCATTCTAAAACTTTACAAAAATCATTACCAAAACGTCCGGAAAAACCTAACGGGAGCATTATAGACGGTCATACAAATGTACAAATGCTATAAGGTGGCAAGAAATGCACTATAAACAATACTTTGCGGCGTCGTTTCTTGCGCTAGCCTCTTGTTAGCCAGCATTAGCCTTAATAGCTTTGAGCTAAGGATCTTTGCCGATGCATAAAGTATTGTTTATAGTGCATTTCTTGCCACCTTATAGCATTTGTACATTTGTATGACCGTCTATAATGCCCCCGTTAGGTTTTTCCGGACGTTTTGGTAATGATTTTCACTATAAAATCATATTTCTAAATGACAGGAAGTTGATAAACTGGCCGGAATAGCTTTGAGCTAACGGATCTTTGCCGATGCATTCCATTCTAAACGTAACGTTAGTTGTTCAAAACATTACCCGTCTATATAATTTGTTCCTCAACGTTATATAGACGGGTCATGTTTTGTAAACTAACGTTATGTTTAGAATGGAATGAATACATGGGTCGGGAAAGATAGTTAGCTCAAAGCTAATCCGGCCTGTTTAACCACTAGCTTTGGTTAGCTAATGCTGGCTGAGCAAGGAAACTAACAGTAAACGTTTTTACATGAAATACAGCCCAAAAACCCTGCTGACGAACGTTTGCTTATTAAATACATTCTATACTATAATAATACAAATGTTTCATTGCCTCTCTGTGACGACAAAGTTGTTTAAATAAGGGGAGAAAAGTAGCTAAACCCAATGTATTTGGATGGGACAGGAAGTGCTATTGGCAACCGGAAGTCAGCCGGAAAAATGGCTACATTCAGATTGTGCAAGTGGAGAATAGGGGCTGAAAAGCACCACAGAGAGAAACCTCAGTTAGGCTGTTCAAAGGGGATCCCCCAACTGGATGTCGGTGATAATATAGTGTTGCAATGGATGATAGATGGATGGAGAATAGAACAGAATAATTGATATGAATGTATATACAAGTAATGAAACACATATATACATACATGGTAGCAGTAGTAGTATTTTTCTAATTAAAATAAATAGAGCTAAGATTTTATTTTTTTTAAAGCATAGGAAAATTTAGGGCAATCTAGATTGGATCCATCGTGCCTGTGGTAGTCAGAACCGGTTTGAGGAAGAATAGTGGCTGCTGTTGGCGCTATTAGCCACATCAAGGACGGCGCAGGGAAGTTTACACCACCTTGACCATCACACCATCTTGACAGGCCCAACAGGGCGGGACCAGAGAGACAGAGAGACGGGGAGACAGGGACAGGAGTTAGAGAGCTCCCATGTTTGCAATGGGCAGACATCAGAATCAGAAAGGTCTTTATTGCCAAGTTAACTTTTCACATACAAGGAATTTGCTTTGGATGTTACTGGTGCGACATTAGCGGACAGACATTAACAGACAGATAATACAATAAAGTGGTTGAGTAAAATAAAAATGAAATATGAGCTAAGGCACAATAGAATCATATATTTATGAAATAAAATATAGGCCAGGGCTGTACAAGAGGTTGAATAAAATTATGTGGGATATAAACTAAATTAAATATAGCTCAATAGATAGATATAGTACAATTATAACATTCCAGAATTGGAGGACATTTTCAGTCCCACCTATGAAATTCCAAACAATCCATGCAAAAAATACTAAAACATGCACTTGTTATGTAAATTGTACTTGTCCTGAGACAAAATGTAAATATGGTTGTAGAAAAAGTGGTTCCAAAATATTATTTAAAATACCAAATAGCTCTTGAACACCCCCTAAAATGGCACTTTTCTATTGTCCCACCTTCTTGATGACCAACTTGCATGTCCAATATAACATTTAAATATATGGTTTAAATCTACTTCTTTGGTATTAGATTGTTGATATACGTCTTTTGTAATTATAAAACCAATTTGTTTATTCATCAACATATTTTAAATAATAGTAATTATGAACTGAAGTTGTGTCCCACAACATGAGTGCAACCCTGTTACCGAAACCTATTTCACCTGATAGAGGAAAAAAATTAAAACAGTGAGTCACATGACACAGGAAATGACATCATCAAGCCATGGTGCTAACAAAATGGCCAGACCAAAGGTAAGTCCTCTCTTCTACTTTTTATATTTTTCTAATCTTTTCAGCCTTGATTGACTGTGTCACTCTAACCAATGCAACCCTGTTACTCATATTATCACAATAAGACAAATTTATTTCAAATGTGTCTTTCTTTATTCAACTATGTTTAACCTTGACATTGACAGTAACTTACATTCCTCAGCTAGCATCTTTTCCTGAGGTAAAAGCTAACATTAGCATTGATTTGCAACCCTGTTACTTGCAACCCTGTTACTATAATTAGAGAAACAGGGTTGCACTACAGTAACAGGGTTGCATCCCCTTCAGTTCAGCAGTATGTCTTTACACAAGTAGAACACAAACATGTGTAATTACTGACATTTCTCTGTAATTATTAGATGTCTTGTTCCATCTGTAACGAACGGTACTTACGTGTACTAGTAACAACTAAGTTATTAGTGCCTAATAGTAGTGAATGCAAACTTAATGTAAGGTGTTACCCAAATCATTATTTTATCAAAGGTTAATAGACATTTTGTTCTAAATGTAATTGATTTCTACAGAGTTCTTCCACACCATTGAGGACTGCTGAAAAGCAGAGGTGCTACCGTGCCAGGCGTGATGCTGATGAACAGAAGAGACAGCAGTACTTAGAAAAAGAGAGAGAAGTGGAGAAAAGATGTAGAAACAGGGAAGAAGAAAAGGCAAAAAGACAGCAGTATGAGAGAGCAGCGTGGAAGGAGGCTCATAAGAGGAGTGATGCCAGGAAAAGTGTACTTGAACTGTTGAACACCCCTCCAGTCAGCCCTGATGCTCCAGTCAGTCCATATGTTCCAGTCAGGCCAGAATCCCCAGTCAGCTCTCAACCTGGGACTTCAAGGTCAGGACATACGTTTAGGTCATTGAGGATATATATTTAAGTAAAGAAAGGTGAACTTTATCTGTAGAATGAACAGTGACATAGTGAGAAAAATTGTCATTACATTTGCTACAATTTTTTTTAAAGTGCTTTGGATAAAAGTGATATACAGTAAATGCACCATTTACCATTTTATTTACTTGATATATGTACGCAGTAATTATTAGGCCCATGTAATCCTGGTAATTACTTTGTTTGGTGCAAAACTACAATTGGGAAAAAGTCCATGCAAGTGAAATGATTATGTGACAATGTATTTATGTTTATATCTTTCTTTTAGGCAACGTGATGCTGGGAGAAGAAAATTGAGGGCTACAAAAGCAAAGTTAAACAGGGGGTTCCAGAAAGTACAGGATACGTTGAGGAAAGCTGAACAGAGGGCAGCAAAATACAGAAAGCGACTCCAACGTTTGAAAAAGAACAATCCATCTCCAAGATCCAAAGTCAACAAGTTGATTCGGCACATCTCGGGCACAACCCTAAGGAGAACCCTGTTGTTCCACACAGCTGTAGCTGAGGAAGTCTGTGACAAGTATGCACATTCAAAGAGAGAGAGTGACAAACAGGTCATTGCACCAACAAAGTCCTGAAGAAGTACAGGCTGCAGAGATTGGCACAGGAGGTTTATGGATTTTCAAGGAGGAGGTGGACAAAACTGGCAAATGAAAATGTCTGCAAGTACCAGAGGAAGAAACACAAGGGTAAAGCTGCTACACTGAGGTCCACAGTGAGATTGTTCTTTTCACGTGACAATGTCAGCAGGATCACAACTGGAAAAAAGCAAATGCTGACAAAAGAAAAAAAGAAAATGCAGAAAAGGTTACTGATGGATTCAATGAAGAACCTCCATTTGAAGTTCCTGGCTGAGCACACCAACCTCCATCTATCATACTCACTGTTCTGCACGCTTCGCCCCTACTGGATTGTGCATCCAACATTGGCAGATTGTGAAACCTGCATGTGCAAACAACATGAAAATCTATGCTTTATTGCCAAAAAGCTTCACCAGATGCACATCATTGACACATCCAATTTGGAGAGCCTGACACAAGCCATCACGTGTAACACCACAAGCAAGCAATGTATGTATGGGGAATGTCAGAACTGCAGCAACAATACCTGCAGTCTAAGATGGCGCCGCTACGTCCGGCCACCTGTCTGTGCGCTCCGTCGAGACTGTGCTTACTTTTGTTAATATTTATAGTTTTAAGAGTTTTGTCTGTACCAACAGTAGGTGCATTTAATGTGTATGACCGTCAGTCACTTATAGACATTGGATTACGGGAAACTTACCGACTGGATTACTCCCTGGATCAGCTCTCTGAACCGCAGCAATGGCCTGTGGAGATCCTGAGGACAATGGGACCAGATCCCGACCCCAGGAACAAAGGAATCATCAGGCGGCGAGGGAAGATAGCTGGAATCCGTAACAATCCGTGCAATCTGAGAAAGGTTTTGCCTGACTTCTATCAGCATGTGACTTGTAACACCAGAGGCGGTAACATTTTAGACCACTGTTACACGCAATTCAAGGGTGGATACAAGTCTCAAGCTGCTAGTGGCTTCGGGAAATCTGATCATGCGGCCATCTTGCTTTCTCCAAAGTACAAACAAAAAATCAAGAGCACACCGGTAGTCTCGCGAGAGGTGCAGAAATGGGATGTGGCGTCAGAGGAGACGCTCCAAGCTGCGCTTGAGTGCACAGACTGGAGCGTGTTCCGCGACACAGATAACATTAATGTCTACACGGAGACAGTGCTGGACTTTGTTCGTACTTTGGTGGAAGAAACAATCCCCACTACCACAATTAAAGTTTACCCAAATCAAAAACCCTGGGTAGACAAATCCGTCCGTGAAGCTCTGAAAGCGCGCACCAAAGCATACAACGACGGCCTGGTGGCAGGCAACATGAATGACCACAAGGTGGCACGATACAACGTAAGGAGGACAGTAATAGAGGCAAAACGGTGCTACAGGGATAAAATTTAACTCCAGTTTGAACAGGCTGACCCCAGAGCTATGTGGCAGCGGCTCAAAACGATGACAGACTACAAAGGCACCTCCCCCAAACTGAACAGTGACATCTCCTTAGTAAATTACCTCAATACCTTCTATGCGAGGTTTGATGCTGGTAATAACAACACCAGCCCACAAGCCACGGCAATGGGGGGGGGGGCGGGTCTGCTGCTGATGGAGACACAGTGTTCAGGGTAACAGAGCATGAGGTGAGGCGGACCTTTAAAAAAGTGAATATCAGGAAGACAGCAGGACCGGACGGCATCCCCGGCCGCGTCCTAAAAGTCTGTGCCGACCAACTGGCCCCGGTATTCACTGACATATTTAACCTTAAAACAGGCTGTCATCCCCACCTGCCTGAAGAAGTCCACTATTGTCCCTGTACCCAAAAGATCCAAGCCTGCTTGCCTCAACGACTACCGCCCTGTAGCTCTCACCTCTATAGCCATGGAGTGCTTTGAGAAGCTAGTAAAGGGCTACATCTGCTCCTCCCTCCCCATCAACCTGGACCCCCTGCAATTTGCATACCGCCCCAACAGGTCCACGGAGGACGCCATAGCCCATGTGCTGCACACAGCAGCATCACACCTGGACAAGAGGAAGGGGAACTATGTGAGAATGCTATTCATCGACTACAGCTCGGCATTCAATACCATAGTCCCCTCCAAACTCATAGCCAAGCTCAGGGATCTGGGCTTGAACTATGACCTCTGCCAGTGGGTCTTGGACTTCCTGACGGGCAGACCCCAGGTGGTGAGAGCAGGCAACTGCACCTCCTCATCCATCACCCTCAACATAGGGGCCCCCCAGGGCTGTGTTCTGAGTCCCCTCCTCTACTCCCTGTACACACACGACTGTGTGGCTCAGCGGAGTAGCAACACAATCATCAAATTTGCTGACGACACAGAGGTGGTGGGCCTGATCTCTGCAAACGACGAGAGGGCCTACCTGGAAGAGGTCAAGGTCCTGGCGGGATGGTGCCAGGAAAACAGCCTCTCCCTGAACGAGGTCGGGAGTCAAGGACGACAGCCCCCTCAGCATCGACGGGGCACCGGTTGAGAGAGTGAACAGCTTTAAGTACCTCGGAGCCTACATATCCGAGGACTTGACATGGACCACACACATTGACAGTGTTGTGAAGAAGGCACGACAACGCCTCTACTTCCTCAGGCGCCTAAGGAAGTTCCAAGTCAGTCAGAAGATCATTAAGAACTTCTACTCATGTACAATAGAGAGCATCCTGACTGGCAACATCACCTCCTGGTTTGGGAATAGCACTGCACAAGACCGAAGCAGACTACAAAGAGTGACACGTTCAGCCGAACGCACAATTGGAGGGGGGCTCCCCACCCTCCAGAACATTTACAACAAGCGGTGCAGGGGCAAGGCTAAGAGAATCATTAAGGACTCCAGCCACCCAAACAACTGCCTCTTTGAACTGCTGCGGTCAGGCAAGCGATACCGGAGTCTCAAGGCGAGCACAGAAAGACTCAGAAGAAGCTTCTATCCCCAGGCCATCAGGCTGCTCAACGAACAATGAACACTACACAACAACCATCAAATGCACATAGCACACACATCCACACACACACACTCACTTTAAACAAACACACTGTAGCACCCACTCCCCACACTTTATATTTATTGATAAAGGATTTGCACTACAACTCGTACACCTTACTGTAAATTGTACCTAAATTGTACCTCATCCCATTTCTGCTTTGCACTATATAGTATTGTATATTAGTACACTGCATAGTATATTGTATATTATATGGTAACTCAGTTACGTCTATTCTGCATCGAACATTGTACATATGTCTATACTGAACACTGTGACCTCATTTTCTACTTCTAATTTACATGCTATACTATGTTATTTGATACTTATCTTGTCTAGCACAGTCTCTGGAGCGTAACAGTAAGAAGCATTTTGTATAAAAGTATTCTGTACTTCTGTATGACAACTATTAAAGAAACTTGAAACTTGAAACTTGAAACTATACACTAACAAGTCACTACAGAGCCACCGATCATGTCTCCTACCTTCAGTGGGCCACTGTGGACAAAGAGCACAAAAATTATCGTGGAGCAGCCTCAAAGGTCACTTTGAAAAAATTATTTGAATGCTCCCAAGAAGAGCTGGTGGAAACTTTTCAGATTTTGCTCCAGAAGTTCAGGCGCCATCTCTACAACATCAGGCAGCAATATGCTTTCTCACGGGCCCTGAAGCTGAACCTCCCTGCAAATGAATGTGCAATCCATATAGACTTCTCTGAGAACTACAGCTGCAAGTACAGCACTGAAATACAGGCTGTCCATTTTGGTTCATCACACCAACAGGCCACTTTGCACACTGGGGTTTACTATGTGGGGGAGGCATCTGCCCCTACCTCCTTCTGCACTGTATTAGCATCCAGACTGAAGGGACCACCTGCCATATGGCAACACCTGCAGCCCATCCTGAGGGAAATCAGAGAGAAACTCCCAGATGTGAAAACCATCCATTTTCTTAGCAACGGACCCTGCACAGAGTACAAGCAGCGTGGTAATTTTTACCAGTTTTGTACTGAAATCTTCAAAAGGGGTTTTACAAGAAGATCATGGAACTACTTTGAAGCCAGCCATGGAAAAGTTGCCCCAGATCAGGGAGGGGCAACTGGCGGCCCGCGGGCCGCATGCGGCCCTCACCGACGTTCCATGCAGCTCCAGGCCAATAAAAAAAAAAAAAAAAAAAAAAAATTATAATTATATATATTTTTTTTTTTTTTTTTTTATTCGACTAAGAAGAGTTGGCAGTCGACTATGGCTCCTTTCGATCGATTAGTCGACTATTTGACTAATAGGGGTTAGCCCTAGTGTGGACATATTCAACGCTGTTGAAAGTGCCGCAGCAATATGGGGGTTTTGATAAACTGTTGGCTGTTGTTACCGATGGAGCACCGGCAATGAAAGGAAAACGCACAGGATTCGCCGGGCTTCTAAGGCAGAGTGGCGTTGAGTGTCCAATGCTGCACTGCATTATACATCAGTTAAGTTCGCTAACATAATTTCCATCTATTGTGGGTCACTAATAATGACCAATGCGAGTCGAGTGTAGTCAAATTATATGCGAGAGTCATTAAATCGTTTATTTTTTTTTGTATCTGATATAGGAGGCTCTCTGTGCCAAGAAGCTTGACTACAGCCATGTTATGGATTTGGTTACCACTAAACCATAGAAAGTTTGTCTCCTTTTTGGAAGAGATGGACACTGATTATGGCGACTTGCAGCTACACACAGAAATCCGATGGCTGAGCCATGGGAAGTGCTTGGAGAGGTTTTTTGCACTGCGTAAAGAAATCCCCACATTCTTGGATGAGCAACTGACGAGCGACACAAGCGCATACTGCACTAAACTCAGAGATACAGCGTTTCTCTGTGACATGGCCTTCCTCACGGATATCACTTCGCACCTTAAACTGCAGCTTGAACTGTGCGAGCTACAGTCAGATCCTTTTTTTCAAGCAAAGAGAAATGAGAGGGGAATTTCGTTTTGGAAACTGCTACCTGAGCCCCGCTTCCCACTCCTCAGGGACTTTGCTCTCTCTATGGCCAGTATGTTTGGGAGCACATACATATGTGAGAGCAATTTCTCAAACATGAAGCACATCAAGTCAAAGGAGAGAAACAGGCTGTCAGATGAAACATTATTTCATCTGATGCAGATCGCATGCACAAACATTGAAGTTGACATTCCTGCTATTGTGCGCCAACAAGAGAGACCACAAGTGTCTCATTAAAGACAGGGGGGGAGGAGATGATGAAGAGGTGTAGAGAGGGGACCATTATTATTATTATTATTATTATTATTATTATTATTATTATTATTATTATTATTATTATTATTATTATTATAACCATTATTGACCCACTGTGGGGCGAGGGTGAATGTCATGCCAGTTTGATAAAGGGTCAATGGGAGGCATGTAGTATTGCACTTTACTTTACTTGCACTTTACTTGTTTACTTTTGTAGTGTTCAGATAACACTATAACACAAACAAGCATTCCTGCTGCATTTCACTACAACAGTAAATCAAAAGTGCAATAATAAATTATTTTGTTTAAATGTATAAACTTTTATCCTGCTACTAAACAAAACATTCCTGAGTGCTTCATATCCATAACATGCATTTCAGTGTTATAATGTTTTGTTTAGTAGCAGGATAAAAGTTTATACATTTAACAAAATCATTTATTATTGCACTTTTGATTTACTGATTTAGGAATGCTGCTTTGTGTTTGTTGAGCAGTGGGCTTTAAGTTCATACATTTATTTTATTAGAAGGCTTAATTAGAATTGATCATTTTTGTATATATTTGGGGTTACACAGCAATACTTTTAAATCCAGCTGTTTATAAATTCATAAAGTTGAAATTGCATTACTAAATGCATTTGAAATGGAATAAAAACAAAGTTACAACAAATTATAATTGTTTATATACCTTATTTATCACATCTGTGACTATTATGGGCTATTTGAGTGATGGGGTACTACTGGCGGGACTGCCGATAAACAATGCGGCCCCCCAGATTGATTGTGGAAATTTTGTGGCCCTCACCATATACAAAGTTGCCCACCCCTGCCCCAGATGGTGTGGGTGGCACATTGAAGAGGAGGGCCGACAGGCTTGTCGCCCAAGGAGCTGATATCCCTACGGCACTGTCCCTGTACCAAGCTCTGAGTAAGGAACAATCAAAAGTGAAATTGTTTTACATTCAGGAGCAAGCTGTGGATGATGCAGTGAAAGAAATTCCAGCTGACCTTCCAGCTGTACCGTCCACTATGAGGCTCCACCAGGTGGTCACTCTTTCACCTGGGAAAATGCTCTACCACGATGTCAGCTGCATATGTTCTGCAACAGGGAATCTGGAGTGTGATTGCCAAAAAACCAAGAGCCTCAGCTTTAATCCCACAGATGACCACACAGAAGACCCCATACACAGCACACATGTATGTGAAGAAGTGCAGTGGCTCAGTCCAGGCGTTGTGGGGAAATGGTGTGCCCTGCTGTACGACCACACCATCTACCCTGGGATCATCCAGGAGGTGAATGAGACCCACTGCCAGGTGAAATGTATGCATAGAGTGGGGGCAAACCGTTTTTTCTGGCCATTGAGGGATGATCTCAACTGGTATCCCTCAGAGGATATGCTGACCCTCATTCCTCCCCCAGAGAACGTTACCTCGCGCCACATGGCTATAGCAAGAGAGGTATGAGATACTCTGGCCTGCCACGGAAAATGAAATCTGAAATTAAAATCAGCTTTCTAAAAGATTCATCAGTTCATTACTATTTTTGATATGCTCATTCAGGTGAGGAATGCAGCAAAAATGCCAGGTTGTTGGCCTGTTCTGATCCAGTTTGTGGTTTTGTTGAGATGTTTATTTTGTATCATTCCCAATATATCAGTTCATTACTATTTTTGATATGCTTATTCAGGTGAGGAATGCAGCAAGAATGCCAGGTTGTTGGCCTGTTCTGATCCAGTTTGTGGTTTTGTTGACATGTTTATTTTGTATCATTCCTACTCATCCTGTTGAGTCCAAATATAAAATATTATTAAACAACATTCCTGTGGTCCTGAGTATGTATTTGTCACATAGGCCTATATGTCATGATCTACAATCAAAAGCAATGTATTCATTCAACTGTTACTTAGCGCAACCCTGTTACTCTAATTTGAAGGCTGTTACCATATCATTTTTATTCAAATAATCGTACATGATTTTCTCAGCTCACAGTGGTTTAACCTATTGTAAATGTAATAGTTTGCATGATTAAATGCATAATGTATTTGAACATATATTTGAAATTAAATACTGAAATTAGTAAAAAGAAAGATGTGACTATTGAAAAGTTGGGCAAGATCGATTTCAAAGTTGCTTAAATGAATATAAGTGAAGTATTATCTGAAATTAAATCAGTGACTTTCTTTACTTAATTGTAAAGGATTTAGTGAAAATATTTTTAAATGTACTTTTTTCAGCTTCCTGAGTATTTGTAACAGGGTTGCGGCAAACATAGCACACAACAAATAAAACGTATCATAAAAAGTGTACCTTTGATGCCTGAGCTGGATGAATCCAATTATTTGATGGTTTAATACCTGTTTTTATGAAATACATAACAGAAAATTATCAAATAAAGGGTACATTTTTCAAAAGTATTGATGCCTAATTGTCCTCCAATTCTGGAATGACAATAAAATAGGAGTAGGCCAGGGCCGTGCAACTGGGCAGATGTGGTCAATTATACAATTATATACACTAGTTAGAATGAAGTAACAATACAGTGGGCAAGTATATAGTCCAGTAGGGTGTGTTAATGTAACACACTGGGGGGGTGTCAGTGAGGGTCCTGAGCCTTGTTGATGAGGCTCACTGCAGAGGGGAATAATCTGTTCTTGTGGCATGAGGTTTTTTGCCAGAGAGAAGTGACTCAAACAGGTTGTGACTGGGGTGGTAGGGGTCGGTCACAATCTTACCTGCACGCTTCAGAGTTCTGGAGGCGTACAGGTCCTGGAGGGATGGCAGATTGCAGCCGATCACCTTCTCAGCAGAGTGGATGACACGCTGCAGCCTGCCTTTGTCCTTGGCCGTGGCTGCAGCGTACCATACTGTGATGGAGGAGCAATAATACATGTAATAAGCATATATATATGCATTAGAGCTGGGCCGTTAACGGCGTTAACGTGCTGCGTTAACGCTATACTAGTATCGCGCGATAATATAATTAACGCATTAATCTAATTTTTTTTTATTTTATTTTTTTTACCTTTATTTACCCAGGGTAGGTTCTCTGAGCACAGATGCTCTTTTTCAGGAACGCCCTGCTTCACATTCACACAGTTCCATTCACACCTGGGAGCTGCCCAGTACAACCACAGTTGACACCATTGGCCACTGAGCAACTCCACTGCAGCAGTTGATTCAAGCCATGTCACATAGTTCAAGTTTGAAATGATTCTTTCTGTTTTGCTCCTGAGAGTGCTAGATACTGTACTGTACTGGTAATATTATTTATTTGTGTTAACTTCTGAATAAAACAATTTATTAAACACAAGTACATCTTATTGAACATTATTTTGATATTTCATTACCAATTATCATAGCAAAACAGCTTTTTCAAACAGTCTGTAATGCATTTTGGAAACGGGAGATGGGCTCATGGTGTAATGGGCCACCTGGCCTGAGAAACATAAGGAGGAAAGAAAAAGTAAGGACTTACTTCTGGTCATTATTTGGGTAGAACACACATATTTTGAATGCCTTCGGCAGTTTTTTTTTTTTTAGCCATTTTAATCTAGATTAATCTAGATTAAATCCAGGATTGCAGATAGATTAATCTAGATTAAAACAATTAATCTATGCCCACCTCTAATATGCATACATAGTAGCAATATAATCAAGGTATATAAGAAAACTATACAATTAAAGTAATAAATAGAACTAGGAACAAAGAGGCATATGACTACAAGCGCTGGTATGCAGGATGCGATACAAGAAGATGGCTCAGGGCCATTTTCCCCGGGGGGCAGGAGAACCACACAGAATAGGTTGAAGTAGAGTGGGCATGGTTAGACGTTGTAGGTCAGACTGAAAGCGGCATGAAGCAGAACCATGGCGCCGGTGGTGGTCAGAAACAGTTTGAGGTAGAGCAGTCTGCAATCTGTATGTCAACACACTATCACTCGATACATCCACTCAGAGAGACAGGGACAAGGGTTAGAAAATCTCGAGAAAACAAGCAGACATGGAAGCAAATAAACAGACATCCTAACTGAACTAACCAGATTAAACTAAGGGTCTATTCCTGACCAGGTGAGATCAGGGTAGGCTGAAAGAGAGAGAAAAGATCTTAAGCTAAGATTTAAAAACTTCGACAGAGCAGGCGCCCCTGATGACGGTGGATAATTTATTCCACAGGTAGGGAACACGGTAGGCAAAGGCTCTGTGAAGAGCAGATTTATTTTTTACCCTAGGCGATAGTAGCCCCGCATTTAGTGAACGAAGAGCACGAGCGGGCGAGTATCGTATAATGCAGGGGTAGGCAACCCTAGGCATGCGTGCCTGCACGCTGGGGCATTTTCATAGGCACAGGGGGCAGCATAATTTTTTTTTAAATAAACATTATAATATTTTTTTTTTTTGCTTTGAAATATTATAGTGAAATATTTTGCACTGTTGTCGCATTTATCTTGTTGAAATCCTCCCACAGGTTCTTTTTACTACCACATATTTAATTGAGACCATTTATTTGTTTATTATTTCAATTTAGCTGTAAATACATTGCTACATCATTCAGTAACATTTGCAGAGCCTTATAACAAAAACATTATTACGGTCACCATTGTGACCAGTGGGATTAATCAACAAATTGCATTATTTATTTTTCTATTTCATTGAACATTGCACATGTTAAAAGCCATTTTTCTGGTAATGTGAGTATTACCAAGTCAACTTGTGTTCTTAAAACAATGACAATAAACATAGTTTTATTAGGTTGAAATAATGTGGTTGTGTACTTATTTTTCTGTTAACACTTTGGTTGCCTAAGGTTAAATTAATGATATACCATAGATTGCCAGCGCTATTTGTCTATGGAGAAAGTCCCCTTCTTTGCAGGGCTATAACTTTTTAAATTCTATTGCTACATTGCCATTATTAGGGCCCATTCAAAGTCCTATATGTATTGTTCATTGTGTAGCAACGTTAAACTTTTTCATTCACATATTCATAGTAAAGTATGGTCTAATGTATAAGTATGTTTTCATCTCTTTCTGCAGCTTTCTCCAGAACGTGATATATAGCCCCAAATGCATTATATTGATGATGAAATACAGTTTGATGGCAATCAGCGCGATATAAAAAATTCCAACTAGACGTACTTCTAGAAGTTGCTACACGTCATCTGATGTTGACCGGATGGGCGAGGGGGCGTTTATAATTCCGTGGGCAGCGTTATACCAATCATCTAATGTGGGTCAAATGTTGATAATATCAGTTATTATCGAAGACGGTAACGTTACACGCTGAAACTCACCCCAGTCTCCGCGCGCCGTTGGGCGATCATCGTCGAGTAGAAATGTTATCATTATGGGATATATTATTACCCGGTCCATCTCCAGCTTGTATAATGGTATATACGTCCAAATCATGTTGTTTATCGAGTTATTGGCAATCGATCGCTATGTAGAGTGACGAGCTAGAGTCACGGGACATGTACCGAGTGGCCGGAAGCAATACGGACGTCTAGCAAAACCTCTAATGCGCTTCCTGTTAAGCGCTTGCGCCGATCGGCCACCAGATGGCGCTCCTGAACCGCCAGAGAGCTCAGTGGGTCCTGCTGGTGGATCTCAGGCCAGCGGAGGGACAGTATGAATCCGATCGCAGATTTTTGAAATATTGATATAAAGACGACGTACAGCGTCCCCCGGCAACTTTAGCATGGCCAGCAAAGACGTCTAAAGACGGCTCCCGGCAGTCAAAGTGTTAACTTATTATGGATTGAAAACTGAAAACCTTAATGCACAGTAACTGAACTCAATCTTTTTAAGTTCTGGTAACTTATTATTATAAATTTTTTTACAGTGTAGTCTTGCGATCAATCAAAACTTATTTACACGATATACCTCACATTCACCCTCCATTCACATATCCTGGTGTTCTCCTGGTGTTCTCCATTAGGCCTGTAGATGGAGCTATGACAGCACACGTACAGTACACACACCGATGGTGTGTGATGTGTCCAAAAATGAATGGGCAAATGTGAGTGAAATGGTCGCACTGTATGCAGCTGTTTGTCTGCATTGCACCCCCCCCCCCAACTCAGATTTAGGGTTGATACAACCATCATAATAAATATTGTTAATAATAACAATACCAATAATGATGTAATAATGTAAAAAGTATCATTAAAAAGACCTGATTATGAGAAAAAGAATTACGATGCATGGAATATTGTTGAGGCACACTAGTTACAACTATATTTCAAACAGGCACTCCATGTCAAAAAGGTTGCTGACCCCTGGTATAATGAGATCGGATAGATAGAGCGGTGCGTGAGGAGCAGCCTGGATGGGAAGCCTTCAAGCCAGTGTAGGGAGGACATAATTGGTGTGATAATTTCTTTTAGTTTTTAGTAGTTAGTATCTGTGCAGCCGCATTTTGCACAAATTGAAGATTTTTTACGCTAGAGTTAGGTAGGCCTGAAAAAAGCATGTTACAGTAATCTAAACGTGATGAGACACATTATATACACATTATATAAGTAAGTTACAGTATAGAGTGTTTGCACTGACGTCACGATTTGGTCAGTAACCCAGATGCGCAGCCATTTTGGCGTGACACTTTAATGTAAACAACGGGTGATTGAATAAATGAATGAATGAATGAATGAATGAATGAATGAATGAATGAATGAATGAATGAATGAATGAATGAATGAATGAATTAATTAATTAATTAATTAATTAATGAATGAATGAATGAATGAATGAATGAATGAATGAATGAATTAATTGCGTGATGAATTTTATATTTAAAACCATTTCAATATGTCTAAACCCAAAAAAAGTAAGCTGGAAGCTGCTCGAACATATAGAGAAGGACTTGGTCAGCAGGAAAGGGCGCGATATTGAGATAAACTCAGACGAATAGGTGATCAAGATCCGTACAAGCTAGCTCCTTCGTCTTGGAGTTGCGACCCCACAGTTTTGCCTTCTGTTGCCTATCCAGATATAGTCAACTACCTAGTATTTTCGCCAAGCAAGCCCATACACGGATGAAGATCTTAAGGCTTACAAAGGGTTGGATGCCTACAACCAGATGGTGTGTGGATGGGTGAGAGAGGCACAGTACCAGCTAAACAATGACATTATGTCTTGTCAAAGCCAAGGTAGGTGATTCAATAACGTTACTAGATCAACTGATCTTTACATTTAGGAAATTGTAATACCTAAGATTATTTTCTAATAGTCTACTAGTAAATTCTTTTTTATCTAAATGCTGATCCCTCATACAAATATAAACAATAAAACTCCACCTCTTCAATCAATTGATTAAATAAGTAAATTGATGAGTAGGCTACTGTATATTTGCATATCTCTGTTAGGATCTATGGGTCACAGTACTGTATATTTGCATATCGTATATGTCACAAATGTAACAGTACTATATACCTGTATGTCATGTATGTCTCTATGCCATAAATGTCATGATGTCATATATGTTGTATGTCATAAATGTCACTATGAATTGAAAATGGGGGACCCTGATCTAAATAATACAAACATCTTTCTCTGGTCTGCATCCCCTTAACAATAGTGTGTATTGAGCCGTACTGTATTGTACCCATTCTGCAATCTGTTAAATAACGTGTTCATTCATTTAACTCGTTTTTTATTTACAAGCTTATATTTGGTTGTCTTGTTGTCTTTTATGCAGGTACTCCATTCCCAACAAATAAGAGAAAAAACCCTGGAGCCCTGGATAATGGCTGAAAAGTCGGGTAGGATTGTTGGAGCCCACTGTACATGTATGGCGGGCCTGGGAGAGACCTGCACACATGTTGCAGCATTGTTGTTTCTCATTGAAGCAACAGTGAAGTTGAGGGACTCGAAGACGGTGACGCAGGAAAAGGCGTATTGGCTGTTGCCTACTGCTATGTCGAAGGTTGAGTACAAAGAATGCAGAAAGATTTACTTCACTGCAGCAAAGAGATACAAAGTAAAATAAGGGCTAAAAGTGACTGTGCTGGTCATGCACTACAGTCACTTGAGAAGGAAAAGGAAAGTGCTAGTTGTTCTACTCTTAAAGTAAACAAAACCCAACATCCAACCAGTGATGAATTAGCATCATTGTTCAATGCTCTTAGCACAACTGCCTCTAAGTCTGCTATTTTGTCGCTGATTGAGCCTTATTCTTTCTGATACTGCTGCAAGTGCCAGCGGGCAAGAACAAACCTGGTGTTACTGTGGCCAGGTTGAGTTTGGTCAGATGATTTTGTGTGACAATACAAAATGTCATATTCAGTGGTTTCACTATTCATGTGTTAATGTTGAGGTTGTGCCAAAAGTAAAATGGTATTGTCCCACCTGCCGTAGGCTCCCTCAGTTTCTGCCAAAAAGGGTCAAGAAACCTTGTAAATAAACCTAGGTTATTGTTAGACTAGACTAGAAGTCTTTATTTGTCATGCAGTTTTAACACACACGCGATGTTGGTATGGTTATGCTTATGCTATTTTCAGTAAACCGTTGTGTAGCTTCATACATTTGTATTGATGTCTTCATTTATATCCGATGTACAGCCTAATTACAAACAACTCCTAATAAGTGCTATTTTGATTTCTATTCTGAAGCTGATTTGCACACACTACACCCATGCTGTGATTTTTTATATGTTTATTTAACCAGGCAAGCAGGAGGATATTGTGAGTGGGTGACAATTGTGTGTATCAAATAATAATAATAGTTATGTTATGTATTATAAATGAGATATTATTGTTTATGCTGCTATTTTTATGCAATTTGTATTGGTGTTTTTTGTTTTGTTATTAAACACCTCACGTTACATACAAAACTGTCGTTTATGTTATTCAAGTGTTCTGATGGGAATGGCGTATTGTACCACACAACAATACTATTAACAATGACTTTACAATGATTTTATTTATCTACATAGCCTAAAACAAGACACTTCAGTTAAAATCAACAACTGGTTTATTTGTCACATGCATACCACAAGATATGCATGATAAAAAAGACATGCTACGTTCCTGATAATCTGGTTCCTATGTACACTACTATACAATTTACAATTTTAACTCTTAACTGATGGGCAAAGGTTCACCAGAGCACAACAAGACACTTCAGTTAAAATCAACAACTGATGAACAAAGGTTCACCAGAGCACAACAAGACACTTCAGTTAAAATCAACAACTGATGGGCAAAGGTTCACCAGAGCACAACAGACAAGTCCAATCTTGTCTATGGTACAAAAACTGTCATTATCCTTGCACATCAAGAAATCAATTGGCAATGTCACCCGCAAAATATAATATTTCTGGCGCACACTACCGATCAAATGCTCAACATGAATCCTAACATGAGCAATATTCCTTGTGGTTTCTAAGTCAATTGGAGCTAACTGCGACTTCCAGCGAGTAAAGGCTGGGATTTTTACCTGAGCCCTTATGCAACCTAAAGTGTCTTGAATATCAAAGCCACGGTCAGCCAGAACTAAATATGCCGCATGTCTTCCCCTCTTCTCCTCCCGTTTCACCCGCTCTCCTCTGTCGGTCCTGCATGGCCAAAAGGTCCTGCGTGGCCAGAAAAAGCTGAAAATGCTATAAATAAAAGTAAAAAAAATAAAAAATAAAAAATTTGCAAAACAAACTCGAATGTTGACAAGAGTCTTGCTATGGAAATCCTGGTTCAGTTTGGCCAAACACAAACGCCTCCTTTCCTGAGACAATTGTTTGACCTCTTCTCCTTGATTTGTAATAACAATTGGCAATCTGAAAACTCCAAATGTTTTTCCCGGTCCGACCTATGAGTGCAGCCAAGAACACTGCAATAATTTACCATTTTGAGCAACAATGACTTGACAAGTTGCTAGTTCGCTTCCAATTACCCGCTGTTTACGTCTAAAAGTTTCTCGCCAAGATGGCCGACTTCCGATTTGATGACGCACCGTGAAAACACTCTATATAAGTTAAATATATTTTTTATTATTAAAAGTCCAAACAGTAATCCAAATGTCAACACAATGGGTTGCCCCACCACCAAACATAAGAAATAAGAATGGATTATCTAGTTGATTGACTGAGTCTTGGTACAAGGACTAACACTAGACAACAGGTAACGTAAGGTTATGTATTTAACCAAGTTCTATGAATACTGGTGACGCTCAGCGTCATCTGCACGCACTTCACTTCGTGCACAAGCACTGAATAAAAAATTCCACAATGTACCTTTACATCCCAACATTCGTCTGGCCACACCCCTATCCGCTTACCTTCATAAGCAGATGTGTGGTCACCTACTCGCCTCCTTCCCAAACTTTCACTACAAGGCGAGATCAAGGGCCGCAG
This sequence comes from Notolepis coatsorum, assembly GCF_963971535.1. Lineage (NCBI taxonomy): Eukaryota > Metazoa > Chordata > Actinopteri > Aulopiformes > Paralepididae > Notolepis > Notolepis coatsorum. The sequence continues at coordinate 62,408,826 of NC_140171.1, forward strand.
TGGCGTCCTGACGCTGAGCGTCACCAGTATTCATAGAACTTGGTTATATACATAACCTTACGTTCTATTTCATACTGGCTGCCGCTCAGCGTCATCTGCACTACAGGAGCTGAGCGGGAGCCTGAAGCTCGACAAATGTACCCCACTGAGGCCCCCCACAACCATCAGACCGGGGAGGACCGAGCCCCCCGACCCTCCCTAATGGAGGATACCCTCCTTATTGGAGGACGGGAGGGAGACGGATCCGACCGTGCGAAGAGGAACTCAAGCAACTCAACGCACAGGGTGAGCAGATCGTGGCTTGACCCCACAACTACGCACACGCACAACCCGCATGCCACCAGGGAACGAACGGAAGGAACAACCCTCGTTACTGCCCCCAAAATCAGTGAGTCAAGAGCAAACTCAACCCCGTGGCAAGGCCGTAGCAGCGGAGCGCGAAGGAAGACCCAGACCCACTGAAGGGACTGGATCCCCTGGAAAAAGGGGGGCCCGGAGAGGTCAATGACGCCAGGCATCAAGACCCCACCAGGCGGTCACTTAGTGACACCGCCCCCCACATCGCCAGCGTATTTGGATAGGGCCCTTTCCCCCCAATAGTACACCGCCTGTCACACTGACCCTGCAACACAGGCAGTCAGCATGGCCGTAAAGCACTCAAAAAAGGTTAACCAACGGAAGCAGGCAGCGCACCGGGGAAACCAGGCAGCAGGCTGCAGACCTGAGCCTGGAGCACTGCGGACGAGACAGGCGCCAAAGGGGTCAACTGAAAACAGCCCCCCCGGCGGAAGGGGCGTATGCTGGCATTGTTGAGCACCATGACAAGGCCTCCATCAAAAAAAACCCACCCAGAGGGGTCGAGGCAGAGAAGGCTGACACGATTGGCAGACGTCATGAACGTGCAGGGGCACACTCAACCGGGTAACCCGGGAGTTGACTCTGCTCCAACACACCAGGGAATCAACCACCCTCTCGGTACACAGACGGTGGTTGTTCCTATAACCCCTCAAGAAAAAGGGTTATCCCAGGCCTACGGTTTCAACGAAACATTACTTCGGACCGAGCTCGGCGGCTCGGGAAGCACACAGGGTTACCAGAGGAGGTCCAGAAGACCACCCCAACAGCCCCCTCTTCGCCATGCGTGAGAGAGGAGCGAAAGAAAGGAGAACCAGCCCCTTATAATAGTGCCAGGTACAACATGTATCCAACAAAGGGTCTCCATAACGCCTAACCCTGTGACACCCGGGCCGACCCAGCATTTTTCCCCCTGAAAAAAGCGCAAGTCCCTCAGGGTACCAGAACAGCAGATCTGCATCCCCGGCGGACAACGGGTTAACTGACCTGGACCAGCGTGACCAGAACCAGTCCCGTGCCCTAACCACGCCGACATGCCCACTCCAGGAGAGGGGGCAGGAATGCGTGTTGATCTAAAACATGAAAAGAGGGCGCCACCCAGACGGTCCTATTTATACCGCGCTCAGTGGCCCACCCCCAAGGGCGTGAGACCCCTCTATCTATGTTCTGATCTATTCCGTTAACATCCCCCAGATATGAACGAGAATCCGTCGAGACCCAGTAACAGGCTCTCAGAAGAGGAAAAAATCCCCCATCCCAGTTGCCCTATAAAAACGCTGTTTTAATAACAAGCAACCAAGGCGTACTAGCCTACTGCATGATTCTTAACAGAAACACCCCGAGCCAACACTATGTATGCATCGGGACCCAAAACATATCAATGGACAGTCTAACCAGACCCCACATTGATCCTTCAAGGCGCCTGGGAGAATGACAAGAAGGTTGTCGTGCTTCATATTCTCCACTCTTTTTATTAAAAAAGAAAGAAATACCGACTGACATGAATCCCACGTGACGCAGCCGAGGATACATTTTTACATCCCGCCACCCTCACCACAGAGGAGAGACGGAACTCCCCAGAGAGACTTCCCACGTGAGCCATATATTGAAAAGTCACGGCAACATTGAGTCATGTGACCAACCGACTCAAGTTACACGTATATCGAGCGTAGTAGAACAGTAAGTTCCTACGCTCTGCCCCGACAACTTGACAACAACAGATCCTACATACGGGTCTAAACTCACGGAAGCCGTCGTCCAATAGAAACGTGCCTAGTGACGTTTGCTATGACGGGGGGAAACCCAAGACTCAAGCGCCCGTGATAGGTGCGGAGTCTGGGAAACCCTTCCCCCCCCCCCCCCTTCTTGCAAGCCGCCTAACAGCTTGGCCCTGACCGAATGAAAAGAGATTCCAATACCCCCCTGACCAATCAGAAGAGGGAAGGAGGGGTTTATACGGTACCCCCTCACAAGCCCAACCCTTGCATACGACAACAACAATAGCCATATGATACCTTCAGTAGCAATGCTAATGAATAGCGCAAGCTAATTCAATGCACGCTAACCACAGACACATCTGTGAACAGGGTTTATAGCAAGACCAAGTTGTGTGTGTGTGAATGTTCATACGAGCATTACTGCAAACCAACACAATAGTGTTGCAGCTCAATATCACTGTTTAAGCAACAGAGCACACAACTAACCTCTACCTTTATGTGGAGATTCAGGTCGAGGCTGAAAAAAACCTTTTTCAACCGAGTGTAGGCTGCAGGCCTTGCTTAAGCTCTAACATGAAAATAACGCTAGCCCTCCTATCAAACCCATACTAGCGAAAGATTCACACATTGCATCCCCATCATATGTTTGGTGAATAAACACACAGTTTGTTAACAAAAATACAGTCCCCCTTTAGGAGGGACTCTTTATTTTCCAACAAAAATCATAGATGGACCGGGAAGGGAACAGGGGGGGACCACAGAGGGAAAAAGTCAACTGAAGTCTTAGCGACGCCTGCCACGAGCCGCTCAGGGCTTCCCACCCCGTGGAGCCCTGGAGGGACGGTAAACGATCGGCGGCTGGTCTCGACGATCCCTACCGTCACCTCCGGGCGTAGATGGGCCGGCTGCAGTGGCGGAGGCACCCTCTCTCCTCCTGGCCTTCTTCGCTGAAGGTCCAGCAGTGGCGGTGGTAGCAGCGGCGGCCACGGCGGAGGAACCTCGACGACGCGGCGGCCGTCTGACTCCACCGGCAACATCGGGCGGGGGGAAATGAGGCTGGAGCACGGAGCGCTCCTCCTGCATCTCCCTGCAGGTTGAGGTCATCAGCTGCAGTGCCGACCCGAATAGTCCAGCCTCGGAGAGGGGTGCCGTCAGAAGGGGAGTCCTCTTCTTCTCCGGCACACGCGCCTGCTCCAGCCAAAGGTGGCGCTGGATCAGAGTGGCCAGGGCGCGCACTTTCCCAGCGGCTATAGCCTGCGGCTGAATCAGATGCAGGATGGCTCCTGCCGATAGGGCGAGCTGATCATGCTGTAAATCAGTCAGCTCCGTGCCGCCCGTCAATATCCCGGACATGAATCTCGCCAGCTGCGCGATGTTAGAAGTGGCAGCTAGAGATTGTGTTCCGGAGATAAATTACTGGTCGCTCCAAAATGCCAACCGCCTCGCCGATTTCCCTTGGGGAACCGGCTTCCATAACGGCTCCCACACCACCTGTTTCCTGTTTGCTGCACCTGGAGATTGCTCTTCTGCTGCTGTTGTCGTTTCTTATGATATTTTCTCAGTTTTTAAAGATTTTACGTCAATATACGTTTTATTCTACTGTTTGTAGTAGTAAAGTGATTTTAAGTGAAGGGTCGTTGTGGATTGATGGTTAAAAGAGAAGATACCTGGAGGATTCAGTTTTGGGCCTACCTGAGGTCTGTACTGCTCAAGCCTTGGGCCTACCTGAGGTCTGTACTGCTCAAGCCTTCTAACCTGCTGGGATGCCTCCCAAAACCGGTGACAAGGTCGTACCTGAAAAGGCTGCTGATAAACCACTGCCCAAGAAACTACTACGATCTAATCAACCTTGGTCGGAGAGTGTGGGTGAGTCGGGTGGCGTCGTGGAGGTGGATGCAGCACTGTTGGAATCAATCAACGCCAGACTAACCAAGTTGGATATCCTTGACTCATTACAACATGACATCCGTGAGTTGAAAACCAGCTTGGAGTTTAGTCAAAAGCAGATTGAGGACTTGATGAAGGAAAATGCCTTCCTTAAGGGTGTGGTGAACAAGGTACAGCAATCTGCTGTCTCTCTCACCTTGGAGAAGAAGCATATGAAAGAGACCTTACTGGGAATACAGTGCAGAGAGATGAGGGACAACTTGATTTTCTCTGGTATCAGTGAGGACAAAGCTGAGGATAAAGCTGAGCCGGGAAAAATTGTAAGAGACTTTATGTCAAAAAAACGCAAACTGTCCCCTGAGATGGTTAGGGACATAACCTTCTCTAGGGTTCACAGACTGGGCCGACATGTTGATGGAAAGACCAGACCAATTATAGCTCGGTTTGAGCACTACAAGCATAAGGAGTTGGTGAAGAGCCGTGGTACGGAGTTGAAGGGGTCCTCTCTGTGGTTAAATGACCACTTTCCTGTGGAGATCAATGACAGGAGAAAACAACTGTTTCCTATCATGAGGGAAAACAGGGCCCTGAATCACAGAGTGGCTTTGTCAGTCGATAAACTGTACATAAATGGACAACTGTATAGAGACTCAAAGGTGACCCCCTGGCTCTTTTAGATGGAGGATGTTGTGTTTTCATTTCATTTTTGTTTTTGTTTTCTATAAATTGCTATGACTACATCCAATACTGATATACCCTGCATTAAGTTAGGCCTTCACAAGGGCCTGGTTTTAGCTCATGTGAATGTATGTAGTCTGCGTTATAAGCATCAGGAGGTAGAGTGTATTGTCAGAGATAACTGTATTAACATCATTGCTATTTCTGAGACCCACCTTGATGAGTCTTTCTCTGATTCCAATGTAGCTATTGAGGGTTTCTCAGTTTTTAGAAAAGATAGAAATAAGTTTGGAGGTGGAGTGGCTATTTATGTTCAAAATAATTTACCTGCCAAAATACATTATGATATAATGAGGGAAGACATTGAAGCAAACTGTGTGCAAGTCCACTTGCCTTATTTAAGGCGAGACACTACAGGTGAATAGGGTAAAAAATTGAACTAATAGATATCACAATGAAACTTCCCCAGTTGATTAGTTATATTAAGACAAGACTTTTTTGTATTACAAGTTTTTGGCCTCTGTCGGTCCTGCATGGCCAAAAGGTCCTGCGTGGCCAGAAAAAGCTGAAAATGCTATAAATAAAAGTAAAACAAATAAAAAATAAAAAATTTGCAAAACAAACTCGAATGTTGACAAGAGTCTTGCCATGGAAATCCTGGTTCAGTTTGGCCAAACACAAACGCCTCCTTTCCTGAGACAATTGTTTGACCTCTTATCCTTGATTTGTAATAACAATTGGCAATCTGAAGTACTCCAAATGTTTTTCCCGGTCCGACCTATGAGTGCAGCCAAGAACACTGCAATAATTTACCATTTTGAGCAACAATGACTTGACAAGTTGCTAGTTCGCTTCCAATCACCCGCTGTTTACGTCAAAGTTTCTCGCCAAGATGGCCGACTTCCGATTTTATGACGCACCGTGAAAACACTCTATAAGTTAAATATATTTTTTATTATTAAAAGTCCAAACAGTAATCCAAATGTCAACACAATGGGTTGCCCCACCACCAAACATAAGAAATAAGAATGGATTCTCTAGTTGATTGACTGAGTCTTGGTACAAGGACTAACACTAGACAACAGGTAACGTAAGGTTATGTATATAACCAAGTTCTATGAATACTGGTAACGCTCAGCGTCATCTGCACGCACTTCACTTCGTGCACAAGCACTGAATAAAAAATTCCACAATGTACCTTTACATCCCAACATTCGTCTGGCCACACCCCTATCCGCTTACCTTCATAAGCAGGTGTGTGGTCACCTACTCGCCTCCTTCCCAAACTTTCACTACAAGGCGAGATCAAGGGCCGCAGTGGTGTCCTGACGCTGAGCGTCACCAGTATTCATAGAACTTGGTTATATACATAACCTTTACGTTCTATTTCATACTGGCTGCCGCTCAGCGTCATCTGCACTACAGGAGCTGAGCGGGAGCCTGAAGCTCGACAAATGTACCCCACTGAGGCCCCCCACAACCATCAGACCGGGGAGGACCGAGCCCCCCGACCCTCCCTAATGGAGGATACCCTCCTTATTGGAGGACGGGAGGGAGACGGATCCGACCGTGCGAAGAGGAACTCAAGCAACTCAACGCACAGGGTGAGCAGATCGTGGCTTGACCCCACAACTACGCACACGCACAACCCGCATGCCACCAGGGAACGAACGGAAGGAACAACCCTCGTTACTGCCCCCAAAATCAGTGAGTCAAGAGCAAACTCAACCCCGTGGCAAGGCCGTAGCAGCGGAGCGCGAAGGAAGACCCAGACCCACTGAAGGGACTGGATCCCCTGGAAAAAGGGGGGCCCGGAGAGGTCAATGACGCCAGGCATCAAGACCCCACCAGGCGGTCACTTAGTGACACCGCCCCCCACATCGCCAGCGTATTTGGATAGGGCCCTTTCCCCCCAATAGTACACCGCCTGTCACACTGACCCTGCAACACAGGCAGTCAGCATGGCCGTAAAGCACTCAAAAAAGGTTAACCAACGGAAGCAGGCAGCGCACCGGGGAAACCAGGCAGCAGGCTGTAGACCTGAGCCTGGAGCACTGCGGACGAGACATGCGCCAAAGGGGTCAACTGAAAACAGCCCCCCCGGCGGAAGGGGCGTATGCTGGCGTTGTTGAGCACCATGACAAAGCCTCCATAAAAAAAAACCCACCCAGAGGGGTCGAGGCAGAGAAGGCTGACACGATTGGCAGACGTCATGAACGTGCAGGGGCACACTCAACCGGGGAACCCGGGAGTTGACTCTGCTCCAACACACCAGGGAATCAACCACCCTCTCGGTACACAGACGGTGGTTGTTCCTATAACCCCTCAAGAAAAAGGGTTATCCCAGGCCTACGGTTTCAACGAAACATTACTTCGGACCGGGCCCGGCGGCTCGGGAAGCACACAGGGTTACCAGAGGAGGTCCAGAAAACCACCCCAACAGCCCCCTCTTCGCCATGCGTGAGAGAGGAGTGAAAGAAAGGAGAACCAGCCCCTTATAATAGTGCCAGGTACAACATGTATCCAACAAAGGGACTCCATAACGCCTAACCCTGTGACACCCGGGCCAACCCGGCATTTTTCCCCCTGAAAAAAGCGCAAGTCCCTCAGGGTACCAGAACAACAGATCTGCATCCCCGGCGGACAACGGGTTAACTGACCTGGACCAGCGTGACCAGAACCAGTCCCATGCCCTAACCACGCCGACATGCCCACTCCAGGAGAGGGGGCAGGAATGCGTGTTGATCTAAAACATGAAAAGAGGGCGCCACCCAGACGGTCCTATTTATACCGCGCTCAGTGGCCCACCCCCAAGGGCGTGAGACCCCTCTATCTATGTTCTGATCTATTCCGTTAACATCCCCCAGATATGAACGAGAATCCGTCGAGACCCAGTAACAGGCTCTCAGAAGAGGAAAAAATCCCCCATCCCAGTTGCCCTATAAAAACGCTGTTTTAATAACAAGCAACCAAGGCGTACTAGCCTCCTGCATGATTCTTAACAGAAACACCCCAAGCCAACACTATGTATGCATCGGGACCCAAAACATATCAATGGACAGTCTAACCATTGATTCTTGATCCTTCAAGGCGCCTGGGAGAATGACAAGAAGGTTGTCGTGCTTCATATTCTCCACTCTTTTTATTAAAAAAGAAAGAAACACCGACTGACATGAATCCCACGTGACGCAGCCGAGGATACATTTTTACATCCCGCCACCCTCACCACAGAGGAGAGACGGAACTCCCCAGAGAGACTTCCTACGTGAGCCATAGATTGAAAAGTCACAGCAACATTGAGTCACGTGACCAACCGACTCAAGTTACACGTATATCGAGCGTAGTAGAACAGTAAGTTCCTACGCTCTGCCCCGACAACTTGACAACAACAGATCCTACATACGGGTCTAAACTCACAGAAGCCGTCGTCCAATAGAAACGTGCCTAGTGACGTTTGCTATGACGGGGGGAAACCCAAGACTTCCAATACCCCCCTGACCAATCAGAAGAGGGAAGGAGGGGTTTATCCGGTACCCCCTCACAAGCCCAACCCTTGCATACGACAACAACAATAGCCATATGATACCTTCAGTAGCAATGCTAATGAATAGTGCAAGCTAATTCAATGCACGCTAACCACAGACACATCTGTGAACAGGGTTTATAGCAAGACCAAGTTGTGTGTGTGTGAATGTTCATACGAGCATTACTGCAAACCAACACAATAGTGTTGCAGCTCAATATCACTGTTTAAGCAACAGAGCACACAACTAACCTCTACCTTTATGTGGAGATTCAGGTCGAGGCAGAAAAAAACCTTTTTCAACCGAGTGTAGGCTGCAGGCCTTGCTTAAGCTCTAACATGAAAATAACGTCTAGCCCTCCTATCAAACCCATACTAGCGAAAGATTCACACATTGCATCCCCATCATATGTTTGGTGAATAAACACACAGTTTGTTAACAAAAATACAGTCCCCCTTTAGGAGGGACTCTTTATTTTCCACCAAAAATCATAGAGGGGCCGGGAAGGGAACAGGGGGGGACCACAGAGGGAAAAAGTCAACTGAAGTCTTAGCGACGCCTGCCACGAGCCGCTCAAGGCTTCCCACCCCGTGGAGCCCCGGACGGACGGTAAACGATCGGCGGCTGGTCTCGACGATCCCTACCGTTACCTCCGGGCGTAGATGGGCCGGCTGCAGTGGCGGAGGCGCCCTCTCTCCTCCTGGCCTTCTTCGCTGAAGGTCCAGCAGTGGCGGTGGTAGCAGCGGCGGCCACAGCGGAGGAACCTCGACGACGCGGCGGCCGTCTGACTCCACCGGCAACATCGGGCGGGGGGAAATGAGGCTGGAGCACGGAGCGCTCCTCCTGCATCTCCCTGCAGGTTGAGGTCATCAGCTGCAGTGCCGACCCGAATAGTCCAGCCTCGGAGAGGGGTGCCGTCAGAAGGGGAGTCCTCTTCTTCTCCGGCACACGCGCCTGCTCCAGCCAAAGGTGGCGCTGGATCAGAGTGGCCAGGGCGCGCACTTTCCCAGCGGCTATAGCCTGCGGCTGAATCAGATGCAGGATGGCTCCTGCCGACTGGGCGAGCTGATCATGCTGTAAATCAGTCAGCTCCGTGCCGCCCGTCAATATCCCGGACATGAATCTCGCCAGCTGCGTGATGTTAGAAGTGGCAGCTAGAGATTGTGTTCCGGAGATAAATGACTGGTCGCTCCAAAATGCCAACCGCCTCGCCGATTTCCCTTGGGGAACCGGCTTCCATAACGGCTCCCACACCACCTGTTTCCTGTTTGCTGCACCTGGAGATTGCTCTTCTGCTGCTGTTGTCGTTTTTTATGATATTTTCTCAGTTTTTAAAGATTTTACGTCAATATACATTTTATTCTACTGTTTGTAGTAGTAAAGTGATTTTAAGTGAAGGGTCGTTGTGGATTGATGGTTAAAAGAGAAGATACCTGGAGGATTCAGTTTTGGGCCTACCTGAGGTCTGTACTGCTCAAGCCTTGGGCCTACCTGAGGTCTGTACTGCTCAAGCCCTCTAACCTGCTGGGATGCCTCCCAAAACCGGTGACAAGGTGGTACCTGAAAAGGCTGCTGATAAACTACTGCCCAAGAAACTACTACGATCTAATCAACCTTGGTCGGAGAGTGTGGGTGAGTCGGGTGGCGTCGTGGAGGTGGATGCAGCACTGTTGGAATCAATCAATGCCAGACTAACCAAGTTGGATATCCTTGACTCATTACAACATGACATCCGTGAGTTGAAAACCAGCTTGGAGTTTAATCAAAAGCAGATTGAGGACTTGGGGAAAATGCCTTCCTTAAGGGTGTGGTGAAGGAGGTACAGCAATCTGCTGTCTCTCTCACCTTGGAGAAGAAGCATATGAAAGAGACCTTACTGGGAATACAGTGCAGAGAGATGAGGGACAACTTGATTTTCTCTGGTATCAGTGAGGACAAAGCTGAGGATAAAGCTGAGCCGGGAAAAATTGTAAGAGACTTTATGTCAAAAAAACTCAAACTGTCCCCTGAGATGGTTAGGGACATAACCTTCTCTAGGGTTCACAGACTGGGCCGACATGTTGATGGAAAGACCAGACCAATTATAGCTCGGTTTGAGCACTACAAGCATAAGGAGTTGGTGAAGAGCCGTGGTAAGGAGTTGAAGGGGTCCTCTCTGTGGTTAAATGACCACTTTCCTGTGGAGATCAATGACAGGAGAAAACAACTGTTTCCTATCATGAGTGAAAACGCTAGGTTATGACTATAACCAAGTTCTGTTAGTTATAGGTGACGCTTGGCATCACACTGCACTATCTCGCGTACGTGCATGCGTACTGAATAAATTCCACAAATGTACCTCTAATACCAGTATTAGTCTGACCACACCCCTCATCAGCTTACCTTCATAAGCAGGTGTGTGGTCACCTGCTCTCCTCCTTCCCAAGCTTTCCCCACAAGGTGAGGTCAAGGGCTGCAGCGGCCGTCTGATGCCAAGCGTCACCTCTAACTAACAGAACTTGGTTATAGTCATAACCTAGCGTTCTGTGCCGTTAGAGGCTCTGCTTGGCATCACACTGCACAATGGGAGGCCAAGCGGAGCCGCTGGCTGACAAATACACCCCGCTGACAGCCCCCCAAAACCATCAGAACAGGGAGGGCCGAGCCCCCCCGACCCCCCCTAATGGAGGGTATCCCCCCTATTAGGGGCTTCACGGGAAGGCGACGGACCCGACCGTGCGAAGAGGCACTCAAGCAACCCAACGCACAGGGTGAGCGTGGCTTGACCCCACGACTACACACACGCACAACCCGCATGCCACCCGGGAACGAACGGAGGAACAACCTCGTTACCGCCCCCAGAATCACGGGGTCAAGGTCAAACCCAACCCCGTGGCAAGGCCGTAGCAGCGGAGCGCGAAGGAAGACCCAGACCCACCAAAAGGACTGGACTCCCTGGAATGGGGGCCCGGAGAAGTCCATGATGCCAGCATCAAGACCCCACCAGGTGGGCACGTAGTGCCCCGCCCCCCACATCGCCAGCGTATTCGGACAAAGGCCCCCCAGTTACTGCACCTGGTAATCCCAGGCGGTATCCCAACCAAGTACTAACCAGGCCAGAACCTGCTTAGCTACCGAGATCGGACGAGATCGGGCGTGTTCAGGTCGGTATGGCCGTAAGCCGAGCGGGCCCCGTCCCCCCAATAGTACACCGCCTGGCACACTGACCCTGCAGAACAGGCAGTCAGCATGGCCGTAAGCACACAAAAAAGGTTAACCAACGGAAGCAGGCAGCGCACCGGGGAAAAACCAGGCAACAGGCTGTTAACCCTAGCCTGGAGACTGCGGACGAGACAGGCGCCAGAGGGTACAGCTGAACACAGCTGCCCCGGCGGAAGGGGCGTATGCTGGCGTTGTTGCATGACCAAGCCTCCATTTAAAAACCCCCACCCAGAGGGGTCGAGGCAGAGAAGGCTGACACGATTGGCAGACGTCATGAACGTGCAGGGGCACCCTCAACCGGTGAACCCGGGAGTTGACACTGCTCCAACACACCAGGGAATCAACCACCTCGGTGTTACCCAATGCGGTGGTTGTTCCTATAACCCCTCAAGAAAAAACTCCAAAACACACCTGCGGGTATACACCGGCTATACCGCAGTACAAGTGTTTCAGTTTTCAAAAAAGGGTTAACCCAGGCCTACGGGTCGCAAACATCACTTCGGACCGGGCCTGGCGGTACGGGAAGCACAGGGTCACCAGAGGAGGTCAAAAAACCACCCCCACAGGCCCCTCTTCGCCATGCGTGAGAGAGGAGCGAAAAATAATAGAGAACCAGCCCCTAAGCACACCGTACTTGGTATTCCCAGGCGGTCTCCCAACCAAGTACTAACCAGGACCAACCTGTGTAGCGGCCGAGATCCGACGAGATCGAGCGTGTACAGAATGGCATGGCTGTAAGCCATTACGACAGTGCTGAGTAAAAACATACCCAACCAGGGTCTCCATAGCGCTTAACCCTGTGACACCCAGACCGACCTGGCATTTTTCCCCCTGAAAAAAGCCCAAGTCCCTCAGGGTACCAGAACAGCAGATCTGCATCCCCGGCGGACAACGGGTTCAACTGACGTGGACCAGCGTGACCAGAACCAGTCCCGTGCCCTAACCATGCCGACATGCCTACTCCAGGAGAAGGGCAGATATGCGTGTCGATCTTAACATGAAAAGAAGGCGCCACCCAGACGTTCGGGCGAACCGCGCCTGGTGGCCCACCCCAAGGGCGTGAGACCCCTCCACATATGTTCAGATCCATTCCGTCATCATCCCCCAGACATGAACGAGAATCCGTCAACAACCCACCCAGGTCATGGGATGTGGTCGTCGGAAGAGGAAAAACCCCCATCTCAGTTGCTTTATAAAAACGCTGTTTCAACCACAAGCAACCAAGGCGTGCCAGTCAATCGCCTGTTTACAGCGAGCTAGCACTATACGTGCGTCGGGACACACCCCCATCAATGAACAGGCTATTTAGACCTGTCATTGAATCCCCAAGGCGCCCAGGGGAACGACAAGAGGGGTGTGACACTCCCTAACTCCAACACTTCTGGAATAGAAAAGAAGGAAGCATCAACAGTATGTATCCCAGTCTACACAGCCGGGGTAAAAAATGTTCACATTTTTACATCCCACCACCCTCCCATAGGAAGGAGACGGGGATCCCCAGAGAGACTTCCCACGCGAGCTGTACAGATTGAAAAGAATATATTGCACCTTGAGCCATGTAAAAAACTGGTTTTAGGGCTCTCCGGGGAAGAGGCACTGAACCCATACACACTCAATAAACGAATTGAATCGAATACACACACAATAGAAAAGGACCCTTCTAGAGGGTCCACTCACTTTGACAATCTGAGGAGGAAGGCTCTGTACTCTGATGGAGGCTTCCTCACATGGAAGAAGGAGTCCGAACTCACAGAAGGCCTGAATAGGCGCTTGGTGAGGAGGAGCCCTGACCACCCCCCCTGAAAACAGATCCATCACATGGACCTGAACAGCACACGGAAGTCCTACCAACAGAGACGCGCACGGTGACGTACTCTATGGCGGGGGAATTCCTGCGGTGCACACGCCCAATATACCAGGCCGTGGGACCAGGAACTCCCTCCCCCCCCCCCCCCCCCGTAACGTGCCGAACCGCCACGTGACGGGAACCTTGAAGGACAGGGGGTGTACCCCTGACCGACAGAAACAATGGGGAGAGGAAAGGTTACCAGTTCACCCCTTTACGACCCCACACCCATGATACGATGTAATGACAAAAAGAGAATATGACACAGTCATAGTCAACTCTATGAAGCGTTTTACAGCTCCACACAGCGCATGAGCTAACCTGCTATCTGATTTTTACTAAGGAAAAACACAGAATAGAGAGGGCTCTAAGAGCCCCGGTCCAACATACACATGTGCTTCTGTGGCCAGTCCAACCCAGTTGTAGGTCACATGACACACACAACCCATCATCACCTACAAAAAATGGCAAAAAACACTCAACAGAGGAACGCCGTTTTTTTCACAATGAGAGAATACATCATTCTCGATTAGTATCGGCCACAGGCCTTGCTAAGCACACATGACAGCAACCAAACCATTTTCTTTTTTTAGGAAAATAAGTCTCTCCAGCAGATTTAGCACAACCTCAGCAATCAAGCTAAGAGTTACATCGCATCCCTACCACACAAAAGACACAAATAGTGCACAAACATGTCTGATAGGAGGATGAAAAAGTCCCCAGGGAACCGGGGGGGGAAAACACAATCCTCCTATTTTACCCTCAATACGGCCAGTTAAAACAGGAAAACCTGTTAATATGTGAACACACTGTTCATTGTCATCACCTGTCTGAGAAAGAACATTCTTTTACTCACTTGTCACCAAGCATAGCTTCATAGGTTAGTTACCTTAGTTGTGAGTACACGGTACATATAAACACCATGATGTTTCTCACACAACAACCAGATCATTACATCCCGATTTGCACGGAGAAGCTAACTGCCAGTGACAAAAACAGCTCACACATAACCCGCAACGTATCCTAAATGCATTGTAGCAACACACGTTTTGGGAAAAACACCGTTATTCACAATACATTTAGCAAAGTAAAACCAGAAGACGTGTTATGAGGTCTGGCCAACCCCGTTCCTACCCGGAACGCAGATCAGCGAAGTGCAGTCACAGACACCGTAGGAACACAGCCGCTCCTGTGTTGTCCGAACTGGGCAGCGTCACCGCCCCAACCCGCACTACAGTCCCCTGTTGATGCAACCTTGCCGTCCTGGCTCAGGGCAGGGTCGACGAAACATCCCCTGTCAAGGATGACGTCGTGGTCAAGAGTGTAAAACATGTTAAAATCAAAGCACGTTCAACAGAATAGCATCAAGCTAACGGCCGCTCCAACCGTTCGGGTGCTACTGCTTCTGCTCGCGAGACGCAAGCTAACGACGCACGCGATCAGAAGCGAGCTCACGGCGGCGCGCGAGAAGCTAAGCTACCCCGCGCCAGGCCATGGCCTATAGCAGCAAGCTAACGTTACCTAGCGACCACGACATGCTAGCCCCGCAGCTAACAGCTGACTGGCTAATAGTAGGCCCAACCTAAGCAGGCCATGCAGCGATCCAGCAGGCTAACGCAGCAGTTAACAGCTGACTGGCTAACCGCAAGCTATGAACATGTAAACAATGACATAACACTCACCCAGACAGGCCGCCGTTCTGAACCTCTCCTCACTTTTTAAGAGAAAAGAGAAAACAAGATGTCAACACCGCTTCACAACGGTGATTTTACCACACCCGACGGAATCAGCACAATACCAACTGGCCTGTGTAGCTGACTTTGAACATGAATCTGCCGCTACCGCACATTCATGCACATATCCCCTCGTGAAGGAATACTCTCATTTGGATATGAAAGATGGGGCCTTAACACGGTGACAGAGAGAATCCACTCGTCCAAAACACACAGGGATCACCAGTGTCAATGGTCGCGGCCCACTAGTTAAAACTATAATGGTCTTCAGACCAAGGTCTCCTGTCGCCTAGGTGGCTGAACAAAGGACCCTAGCCTGGGGCCGGTTTCCATAAACATTGTCAAGTAGCCCCCATAGCACTAACAGACAAGTGGAGCCTGCCAGCAAACACTACTCACCCAACCTGGAACGCACCGCTTCTCACAACAGCGGCATGTCCGACAGTTCAGCTGTGGCCTGACAGGTTTCACCCCAACAAACACAGCAAGGAACTGCAGTTGAGAAGCATGCAGCGGCGTGCTCCCAATACGAAAAACCGGTGGAGGGTTTTTAGAATTTTAGAATGATCATCATCTTCTAGACACTCCAGTACGAAGACAATATCGCCGTATTTTCTCGAAAAATAGTGAGAGAGAAAATAAAGATATGATGTCAACGTATCCTTGTTTCCCAAAGCTGTTCCTAATCCAATTTCTTCCATCATGGTGTCAAGTGTGGGGATCTACCGAGGCACTTATTCCTTGTGGTGAAAGCGAGAAGGAGGAGAGCAGGTGACCACACACCTGCTTATGAAGGTAAGCTGATGAGGGGTGTGGTCAGACTAATACTGGTATTAGAGGTACATTTGTGGAATTTATTCAGTACGCGTGCACGTACGCGAGATAGTGCAGTGTGATGCCAAGCAGAGCCTCTAACGGCACAGAACAGGGCCCTGAATCACAGAGTGGCTTTGTCAGTCGATAAACTGTACATAAATGGACAACTGTATAGAGACTCAAAGGTGACCCCCTGGCTCTTTTAGATGGAGGATGTTGTGTTTTCATTTCATTTTTGTTTTTGTTTTTGTTTTCTATAAATTGCTATGACTACATCCAATACTGATATACCCTGCATTAAGTTAGGCCTTCACAAGAGCCTGGTTTTAGCTCATGTGAATGTATGTAGTCTGCGTTATAAGCATCAGGAGGTAGAGTGTATTGTCAGAGATAACTGTATTAACATCATTGCTATTTCTGAGACCCACCTTGATGAGTCTTTCTCTGATTCCAATGTAGCTATTGAGGGTTTCTCAGTTTTTAGAAAAGATAGAAATAAGTTTGGAGGTGGAGTGGCTATTTATGTTCAAAATAATTTACCTGCCAAAATACGTTATAATCTAATGAGGGAAGACATTGAAGCAAACTGTGTGCAAGTGGAGATGCTATGTATATGAATGGGTTGTGTGAGATGTTTGACAAGATATCAGATGAAAATAGAGAAATCTTCTTGTTAGGTGATATGAATGTAGACTGGATGGTGAAGTCATGTCCCAACAAGAATAAGTTGCTCTCTATGTTAAATGCTTGTAATCTGTCTCAAATTGTTGCATCTCCAACAAGAATAAGTCTAGGCAGTGATGGTATTATTTCTGGGACATGCATTGACCATATTTATACAAATGTTTCTGAACAATGCTCTAAGGCTGTCTCTGTCCCTGTAGGGTTCAGTGACCACAATATAATAGCTGTCACTAGAAAGACAAAGGTTCCAAAACTTAAAGCTAAAATCATATTAACACGGTCCTATAAAAGATTTAATGAAGATTCATTTATTGATGAAATATCCAATATAGATTGGAACATGGTGTGTAGTGAGGATGACCCTGAAGCTGCCCTGGATTTATTTATGTCAAGATATGAGTGTTGTAAACAAGTATGCTCCTTTAAAAAAATTCACGGTCAAAAATAGATCTGCCCCATGGCTTGACAGCAGTCTCAGGACCCTAATGAAAGAGAGAGACATGGCCAAAAAAGCCTCAGTTAGTTCTGGTTCAATTGATGACAGGCATAAATACTGTGCTTTACGCAATCAGGTGACAAAACTAAACAAGGTAAAAAAAAGGGATTATTTTAAACAAAGGTTATATGATGCGAGAAATGATAGCAAACAAATATGGAATGTTTTTAATGAAATGATGGGTCGAAAGACAACTGTGTGCACACCCTTAGTGGAATCAAATGGATTTGTTCTCACGAAACCAGGTGAGATTGCAAATCATTTTAATGATTATTATGTGGGTAAAGTATCTAAACTAAGGCATGCTATGAATATTTCAAACAACCTGAAAACAAATGACTGTATTAAGTATATTATAATGAAAGACAAAATGTGTGAATTTGAATTTCATCAGGCTGAAGTCAGTGAGGTGGAGCGGTTACTCCGCTCTCTTCCTGATAGTAAGTTAGCAGGCCTAGATAACCTGGATAGTAAAGTGCTGAGAATGACTGCTGGTATTATAGCATCTCCTATATGTCATATTATGAATAGATGTTTGGATGTGGGTCTATTTCCAAAGATGTGGAAGGAGGCTAAGGTTTTTCCTGTACCTAAGGATACCAAAGCTGCTTTTAATGAGGGAAATTCTAGACCTATAAGTATTTTACCTGTCTTGAGCAAAATCATGGAAAAGTTGGTGCATTCACAAATTCAAGAGTATTTTGTTTCAAACAAGCTTGCAATAGATTCTCAACATGCCTATAGAGCTGGTCACTCTACTTCTACTGCCTTGATACAGATGACTGATGACTGGCTTAAAGCTATAGATAACTCTATGTTGGTGGGAGCTGTGCTGTTAGATTTTAGTGCTGCATTTGATGTGCTGGACCATTCTCTACTGGTTGATAAACTTAAATGTTATGGTTTTAACTGTTCTGCTTTAAAGTGGATACTAAGTTATTTGTCCTCTAGATCACAGAATGTGTATCTAAATGGCAGCCTGTCCAGTAGCAGAGGTCTAGAGTGTGGCGTGCCGCAAGGAAGTTGCCTAGGACCTTTGCTCTTCTCTGTATTTACTAATGACCTATCTTGGGCTACCAAATGTGCTACAACAGTTCTTTATGCAGATGATTCAACATTGTATTACGCGGCACCATCATGCAATGTACTTAATGAAGTTTTGAGTAGAGAACTTAAAGTTGTGCATGACTGGGTAGTATGTAATAGACTTGTCCTTAATATCTCCAAGACTAAATGTATTGTGCTGGGAACAAGGCACAGGTTATCTACAAATCCAAAGCTTCATTTAAACTTGTGTAATTCAGCAGTTAAACAAGTTGAAAGTACTAAACTCCTTGGAGTGATGCTGGATTGCACTCTGTGTTGGTCTCAGCATATTAATTATATTGTTTTAAAAATGGGAAGAGCAATTGGTATTTCCAGGAAATGTGCTTATTTTGTTTGCCGTCCCCTTTTATGTCAGATAGTGCAAAGTTTAGTTTTATGTCATCTTGACTATTGCTCTGCGATGTGGTCATCTGCTGCCAGTGGTGACCTCAGGAAGCTCCAGGTGGTTCAGAACAGGGCAGCACGGTTGGTACTGGGCTGCTCACTAAGGTCTAATGTGAGCCGTATGCATGCCCGCCTTTCTTGGCTTAACGTTGAAAATAGATTGTCTTTTAATATACTTGTGCTGTTCAAGTTGGTCATGAGCAGTAAAACTCCTGTTTTTATACATAATCAGATTGTTTTTAGTAATACTGTGCACGAGAATTACACTAGAGGTTCCAGTAATGGGCAGCTTGAATTGCCAGGTCCTAGAACCAGCGCTTTGGGGAGATCTTTTATTTTAGCATTAACTCTGTGGAATGGCCTGCCTCGGAACCTCTGCTGCATTTACAGTAGATTCACTTTTAAAAATAATCTTAAATTGTTATTGTTTTTAACACTGTAAAGTAATTTTTTGTTTTTGTTTTACACTAATGTAATTTTAGCTATATTAATTGTTACAGTAGGTTCATTATGCATTGTGTGTACTGACTTTTAATAATTTTGTTTTTTGCAATAGTGATTGTTTTTGTGTGTTTTTTTGTGTGTGGACCCCAGGAAGACTAGCTGGTTGCTATCGCACCAGCTAATGGGGATCCCTAATAAAATCAAATCAAATCAAACCTCAGGACAAAGGAGCGCCGCCATCGGCCTATCAAGGCGTGGCACGCCCTCCTTCATGCCGTCTACCAAACCTGCCACCCGCGTGACTTGCACGTAGGCGGGAGTAAGGCCCATGATGTGGGAGACCACCTGGCCCTGACGGACGTAGGCCGCCATTGAGGGGAAA
This sequence comes from Notolepis coatsorum, assembly GCF_963971535.1. NCBI lineage: Eukaryota > Metazoa > Chordata > Actinopteri > Aulopiformes > Paralepididae > Notolepis > Notolepis coatsorum. The sequence goes on from NC_140171.1 coordinate 62,428,080, forward strand.
AATGGGTAGACAACGTCCACCCCTCTCACCGGGCGACGTTGCCATAGATGACCTATGAGATCGTCAGGGACAGGAACAGGCAGCGGCTGCGGCAGCGGCACGCCGTTTGCGACTGCCGCCGCCACCATGAGCTCGGGGAACAAAGCACGCAGTTCCCCCTGCATACTTTCCTCCTCCGAGCCCGCGTCCCTCACATACAGCAGACTACTGGTTAAGGAGCCACATTCTGATGTGGCTGATAGCAGGGCATCCCGCCGCCGAGTCGGAGGTTCTAACCCAACATCTGCGGACGAAGAACATCTCACCCCCCTCCAGTGTTACCTGGACAGGCAGGGGACATGTCTCCACTGAGCCTTCAAACAAAACCCGTCCGCCTCTATCATGTAGTCCTCTGTCTCCATCGGGCATGTAGAGACCGACGCATCCTCATCCGGCTCCAGCAACTCACCAAAACCAGGCAGTTCGCGTCTGCAAGCCACCATCTTGCGACGGGAGCGAGCTGACGCAAAAAGTTTGCGTCTCAAATCCCCTGCAACCAAAGGAGCCGGCCGCCCAAGAGCGGATGACATCCCGGAAGCAGAGGAACCAGAGCCGGAACCAGGCCATCGCACAGGAGACGGCACTGGTGCACCAGCTCATTGGAGAGGCAAACTACCCATCGGACGCCTACCGGGCGTGGCTGCCGACCACGAGAGAGGCCTCAACCCCGCTCCAAGACGCACGACAGAGGCGGCGATGGAGAACCACTGGTGAAGAGTAGCGTTGCGAGCGCGACCCTTCGAAGTAGACATTATGACTTACCTTTTTTCTTTCGAAATATATGAGAGAAGAAAAAAACAAGAAAAAATTTAAACACGTCTCAACTTTCTTCAGCTAACAACCTCGTCAAGTGTGGGATCTACCGATGGCACTTCCTTGTGGTGAAAGTGAAGAAGGAGGCGAGTAGGTGACCACACACCTGCTTATGAAGGTAAGCGGATAGGGGTGTGGCCAGACGAATGTTGGGATGTAAAGGTACATTGTGGAATTTTTTATTCAGTGCTCGTGCACGAAGTGAAGTGCGTGCAAATGACGCTGAGCGGCAGCCAGTATGAAATAGAACTATGTGATCACTGATGTTGCTGTCATCTGCTGTCAACACAACCATTAGACTACAGATGGAAATTAGCTTCTGCTAAATCTGGTGCAAACATGTTTTCATGTGACAATGATTCATGTAAATGCATAATAAATAAATACATAAAAAAAACAATTCCTCCCAGGTGTCACTTCCATTTTGAGGACCATGCCTAAATATTGTACTGCTGAAGTATATACACAATATACAACAATGTTATTCTGCGTAATATATTTTTCTGTGTCAACGCTAATGTTGCCATTAAAAAAATATATATATCAGTAAAGGAACTATTTCTCATTCACAGAATGTTTGGATCTTCCTTCCAGCAAGGCAGCACATAACCATGGTAACTACTCCCCAGAAATGATTATGCAAGGCAAAGATACACAGCACAAACCTATAACAAATTGACCGGATCTGCTTATATTTTTCAAAGGTAATGGATTGGTAAATGCCAAAACAAACCTTTTACTCAGAATTGTCTGTTTTATTGAAATATTCACAGCAGCAGTTTGTTTATACTTTAGAAGTATGATATTTAGACATTTAGATATTTAGAAAATGAATGGAAGTGAATGAGGGGCCTGACACCTGGGAGGAATGGTTGTGTTGACAGTGGGCGACAGGGACAACAGTGGTCGCTAGCCTACTCGTAGATGCACTTCACAATGTTCCAAAGAAAATTATGATAGCATTTTGGCAATTGGTTTATCTGAAAATGTATTTTGTTAACACTCATCCACTCAAACACATGCAGACTAAAAAAACAGCGACAGGATTCACAGGACTACAAATCCTAATTGTAGGACTCAATTTATTCCATGAAAAATACATGGATGTCCGAGTTTTGGAGTTGTAGCAGGAGTTAGTCCATGGGCCAGACCAGATATCGGTGCCACTCACGGTGAATAAACTTACATATAATTTTTTCAAAGATCTATGTCTGTAGATGATATTTTTGTATGATAGCCCTTCCAGAGTGGTAGCTTAATCATACTTATCAAGTCATGAAGTATACCCACCCCCTCAGGAAATCGCATTTCAGATGTTGGTGCATATCCTGCTTTAGACTCACGTAGAGGACATCTGTCAATGTTTCACAATATTGTGTTTGGTATCATTTTAAAGGGGACTATGTAATCTTTCATTCAAGCTAAGATGTGAATCTTTCTGACCAATATAGAGGTCACTGGAGCTCTTTCAACAGTCAAATACACACATTTGTACACGATTTTCGCTTAAATGATATACTATCTTTTAGCCTTGTGTCATCTAGGAGCAATAGGGACACAAAATACAAAATCTACAACACTCTCAGGACCATAAGGATTCAGGAAATGTATAATTTGCCTATACTATTTCTTATCAGGGGTGATTGTGAGCCTTAAATTAGAAGAGCGGTATTAGGCTCCTATTAAAACTATACAGAACAGCCACTAGGATAATGTCACAAAGTGGTCTGTCTTTATCATACATATACAGGAGCAACAGGGGCACAAAATACAAAATCTACAACACTCTCAGGATCATAAGGATTCAGGAAATGTATAATATGCCTATACTATTTCATTGTTACGGGTCATTGTGAGCCTTAAATTAGATGGGCATTATTAACTGGGTCAGATAACTAGGATAATGACACAAAGTGGTCTGTCTTTATCATACATATACAGGACATAAAGGACACCACAATGAGATAAGGAACCACTTAGAGTTTTATGAACAACCTATTAAACAGAACAACATTATATACTAAATGTACATTGAATCACTCAAACTGCTCGTCTCTCTCATCCTCTGACTCCTCGAGTTCGAAGTCAGGTTCTGGATCATCCTGCAGTTTTTGGTTGCTGCATGTTTGTAACTTGCACATATCTGTGCATGCCAGTCCATTTGATAATAATAATAATAACTTTATTTGTATAGCACTTTTCATACAGAGGTTGCAGTTCAAAGTGCTTCACAACAGCAAAAAATACAGGCATAAGCGAGCATAAAAAGATAGACAGGTAGAATCACAGTGTTTCACATTAGGATCTAGCATCCCAATAGGCTCTCCGCTTACAGTTTTCAGTAACACAAATGATAAGCATGTGCAGCTTGGCATTTTGCATGAACGGACACACTTGCATCTTAGCAATTCCAGGACTACATCTGGTGCAGGTGGGGAGCGCATCCAGTAAATTTCCAGCTTGCCCTCATCGTCTTTCCATCCTCTGTAGGACTTGAGACCACAGGGTTAGACTGCAGACTGCTCTTCCAGATTGCTGCCTGATAGTTGGCTCGTTCAACATGCAGGAAGAGACAGTCCCTACATGGTGGAAGCTGGCTGGACTCGACCTCTCCCCTTTTGGTACAGAAGAGCTGGTAGCGCAGTTGGTTCACCTCTACTGTGCTGCTGTTAGCAGAGTACATGTGACATGTAAACTCCTCAATTCTCTGGAACAGCTCCTCACTCACATCCCATGACTGCCCTAGTCCACTGAAGGTTTCTTGGTAGGAAGTATCCTTCTTCACCATCTTCAGGGCATTCAGCTTCCCCCAGCCAGCGAATGCACTGACAGTGTCACAGCCAGTGAAGGCGTGTAAGCCAATTAGGCTGTCACAGAGGCTGTCTCCAACTGAGCTTGCAAGTTTGCTGATGTTCAGATATCGTGTGCGGTTCTGGGTCCCACACTTAATGTAGATGGGACAGGTGATGTCCTTCTGGAAGGCAAGACAAAGCACCATGACATCAGTGTCCTCAGCTATGATGATGACTGCTTTTGAGCCCATGTTTGCAGCATCTGATGCATGCAGGAGCAGGCGAGTGTCAGCTTCTTCATGTGTTGATTGCAGTTCTGCTACTTCTTCACACCCACCATCTGTCAACCTGTAGCAGGTTTCCTAACACTTTGCCATGCAGCCTCTTTCTGTATTGTGGGAGGTTCCACTCTTCCACCAGAAACTTGATGAGACTGGTCTTGTTGGAAGGACTGCACAGGAAAGTTCTCCACTGCTGTACGTGGTGTCCTCCTGCCAGGTTCTTGTATTGGACCGTAGTGTCTGCACCCCGGTTTTGTCATTCAGCATCTTTGATTGAAGTCTGGCGGTAAACATCAAACACAACATCAATCCTCTGACTCTGTGCCCCCTCGTGGAGGACCTGGGTGAAGAGTGACTCTGCCACCTGTCCAAAGGTTTTGTTGTTGCCATTCATTTTCTGGACCAGGCTCATCCCATCAATGATGGAAGTGGATGGTGTTGGGATCTCTTCAACAGGAGACACATTCTGTTCCAGCTCTCTGGCAAGTGCAGCCTTGTTTGTTTTTCGTAGAGACCCATCAGCATTTGCAAGTGCCCATGGCAGTGGGCCCAGTGGGTGGGCAAGGACATCTTTCATGTCTATCTTCCTGCTTTCAGCCAACAGGATCATGTGGCTGAACAGGTTTCTGTCTGCCCTCAGCACCACATCCTGCCCTTTCTTTCCTTTAGCTTTTTTTGTGCCGACACTGGAGAATGTCTTCAGGCTTTGCTTGGTCATCTTGTCATAAACTTTAAAGATGGTGGGTCCTCATCTAACCTTGTTTGTTTGAATACCTGGTATGCCTCTTCTCCTATCTCATGAGCTCTCAGGAGATCTCTTGTCACATCAGGTGGAGCCATGAAGCCAGTGGACAGGCTAACCAGATCGTTCTCATCAGGGGACATAGGATTGAACCACTTGTTCTGCATAAGGTCAAGAAGAGACTGGACATCGGCTTAATCTCTCTTGATTATTGGACGCTGTAGATCTGGATGGGACAGTTTGGACGTGCCTTGATCTGTCAGGTCTCAGCTGTCTGAGGTACATGCTTCTATACTCAGCGGTTAGGTAATACTTGGCCACAGCTCCTGACTTCAAGCTGAATCCCTTCGTCCCTCCAGCTGTCTGGGTGTCTTTGTTCACTGTTTCTTCTATAGCTTGGTCAACTGGGATCCTGCCAAAGGGATTAGTGGGGCCCAGTTGGACAGAGAAACCTCCTTTCATGAATTCTGTGTACACATCTGGGTGTGTGATGTACAGCTGAGACATCTGGGCGTAGTAGTAGGGGAGGTAGCATGCGTAGTTCATCCTGTCATAGGCAAAGCACCATGGGATCATTGCTCGAATGCTTGCCAAGTGTAGCATCCAGTCTCCCTCTCGGGATGCTCGGATGAGCCCCAGCAAGATTTCGACCATGTCCAAATAGGACACCCAGAATCTGGAGAGGCTGCTGTTCCCACCTCTGAGGAACTTGCGGTAGACTTCAAACAGTTCTATGATGCGTGCACAAGAGCTGTTCTCGAGGGCTTCCTTCAAAGTGGCTTGTGAGACATTTTCCCCAAGGCTGTCAATTACCTTCAGTGTTTCATCCAAATAAACCATCTCATTCAGTTGTTTCCAACCAACAGAGGAAACCCTTCCATGTCAGTCGCATGAGAGCCTCATACAAGAGCTTGTGTAGTCGCACTGCCCTGTTGTACTTGCGGCCACCCATGACCCCAGCAATGGAGCCTTCTGCGATCATGCCAGACTGAATGCACAGGTCTTGGAGTCCAGCATCTTGGAAGCTTTCCTATGATTGCCAGCAGTGTGCAGATGGTGTGAAATACCCCAAGTCTGATGATGATATTCTGGAACTTGCCAGCATGTTTCCATGTGATCTCAACAGCCTTTGCATACAGGGCTTGGTCAAAGACACAGACAATCTTTGTCAGGTCTAAGCACTGCATGATGCTTGTCACTGCATATACCATGTCATGGCCGAATGACTGTATGAGCCGCAAAACTCTCTGGGATGCATGATCAGGATCATTAGTGCCAGAGAGTAGATAGCACAGGAAGACTCTAAGGCAGTGGTTCTCAAACTGTGGTACGCGTACCACTAGTGGTACTTGGTGGTACTGCTGGTGGTACTTGAAAACATTTACAAAAAAGCAAATAATTTTTTTTTTCAGTCAGGCCACTGAACTTAGAAGCAGGTCAGGCCAGTGTTTCTGGTTGCGGCGGCGCGATAGTTAGATAACCTAAGTGGGGAACAACCAGGAGATCACTGTGACAGAGAGTAGTGCAGTCTAAACAGTCATAAATCTTTAATTCAACTTCAGCCCTGATCATAACCATTTATCTTTTTAGATCTTTTGTAATATCAGATAAAAAATGAAATACTCCCACTTTTCTGAAAAGAGTTGGTGTTAAATCTGACATTACAAAAAATCCATCAAAATCTGTGTTGCTGCTAATCATTGTGTCTGTTTGAAGCTTGTCCTTGAATGAAGAAGTGATGGTCAAAGTTGGTCTGACAAAAGTTAACAATAAATAATGGTATTAGGAATACATTTGCCTCCTGCGTGAACTGTGCATAGCTGAATAGACTGTATTTTAACGCCGGTCATATGGTGGTACTTGAGCCAGCTACGTTCTCAGGTGGTACTTGGTGTAAAAAGTTTGAGAACCACAGCTCTAAGGGATTCTGGAATGACAGGACATTCTGCTTCTGGTTTGATGTCAGGTGGCCAGGCTTGAGGAACATCTTGATTATTGATGTCCTCTCTCAGCTTGATGGCTGTGTTGGCTATGACATCTTGGGCACTAGCACTTTTCAAGGTCTGAAGCTCCCTTTTAAGAGACTGGTTTTCTTTGGCAAGTTCATTCATGGACAGGTTAAGGCTCACAATGACCCGTAACAATGAAATAGTATAGGCATATTATACATTTCCTGAATCCTTATGGTCCTGAGAGTGTTGTAGATTTTGTATTTTGTGCCCCTGTTGCTCCTGTATATGTATGATAAAGACAGACCACTTTGTGACATTATCCTAGTGGCTGTTCTGTATAGTTTTAATAGGAGCCTAATACCGCTCTTCTAATTTAAGGCTCACAATCACCCCTGATAAGAAATAGTATAGGCATATTATACATTTCCTGAATCCTTATGGTCCTGAGAGTGTTGTAGATTTTGTATTTTGTGTCCCTATTGCTCCTAGATGACACAAGGCTAAAAGATAGTATATCATTTAGGCGAAAATCGTGTAAAAATTTGTGTAGTTGACTGTTCAAAGAGCTCCAGTGACCTCTATATTGGTCAGAAAGATTCACATCTTAGCTTGAATGAAAGATTACATAGTCCCCTTTAAAATGATACCAAACACAATATTGTGAAACATTGACAGATGTCCTCTACGTGAGTCTAAACAGGATATGCGCCAGCATCAGAAATGCAATTTCCTGAGGGGGTAGGTATACTTCATGACCTGATAATTAAGATTAAGCTACCACTCTGGAAGGGCTATCATACAAAAATATCATCTACAGACATAGATCTTTGAAAAAATGATATGTAAGTTTATTCACCGTGAGTGGCACCAACAAGTGAAATTTTGGCCTCTGGCCCATGGACTAAGTAAGGGTGTGTTGTGATGTGTTAAGTCTGTGTGTGTTTGTGTGCACAAACTGATTGAGAGCATGTGTGAATGTTTGTCTGAAATGTGTCCATAACAAGTGAGTGTATGAGCAAACACTAGACAAACAAATGGTCCATCGAGTGTTTGTTCTCTCGCTGAGAATTTGGACAAACAAATGGGTTTGACACATAAAGCGAAGTACACTCATGCACAATGCATAAGCCCCACGGGCAAGCTTAAAACAAACAGTGAACGTGTCCATAGACAGGCGTAATATATCTCAAAGCATCTCTTACACATACACACATACACACACATACAGACACGCATGCACGCACACGCACACACTCACACACACACATTGACACACACACACACACACACACACACACACACACACACACACACACACACACACACGCACATTGGCACACACACACACACACACACACACACACACACACACACACACACACACACACACACACACACACACACACACACACACACACACACACAGAGACACACACACAGAGACAGGCTTAATTCATCCCTGTGGACAGGTAAGGCCAAATACATCTGATAAACCACAGATCCACACACTTACACACACACACACGATAATGGCAACACCACGGTAAACACTGCATCCATAAAACAATGTTTTCGCTGACAACAAAAATGCAGCCTGCCGTCCTTTCCCCTCTCTCCTTCCCTCCCTCCCTCCTCTGTCTCTCTCTCCCTCCCGCCCACTGAACCTCCCTCCTCCCCACCTCTCCCTCCCTGATCTCAATCTCTCTATTTTGGCAGGAGAGAAAGGGCTCATTGCTCAGCAGCAGCAGCAGGTGATCCTATTTAGTGCTCTGCAATGTGTGTCTGATTGGGCCAAATACTGGATCTGTCTCCATGTCACTCAATGTCCATGTCCCTCCATGTTCAGTATGTGTGTATGTGTGTGGGTTTGTGTACAGGGGCGGGTAGTTTCAGCCTGGCTCTGCAGTAAGCGCTGCTGACGGGGCGTATCCCAGCAGACGAGAGGGTCACAACAATACAGTCTCTGCCCATTGGCAAGCAAATAATATGCTCTCTCTCTCTCTCTCTCTCTCTCTCTCTCTCTCTCTCTCTCTCTCTCTCTCTCTCTCTCTCTCTCTCTCTATCTATCTATCTATCTATCTATCTATCTATCTATCTATCTATCTATCTATCTATCTATCTATCTATCTATCTATCTATCTATCTATCTATCTATCTATCTATCTATCTATCTATCTATATATCTTGTTCTCTTTCTTTCCCTCTCACTCTCTGTCTCTCTGCTTTTCGTCTATTCCTTTATTGTAAATATGAACAGAGGGGCAAGGTGTGAATATAGATACACTATTCCCTCTTCCCCTCCATCCATCTCTCTGAAGGAAAAGCAAATCCAGTGAAGAGAAACTTTGGACATCCTCATTACTCTTCTTCAGCAACAAATGTCATCTTGTGGCTCCTAAGTACTATATGAGTGTGTCTCCGCTGTGAGTAATATGAGGTATTTTCAACAATCTGTTAGTGTATGAGGTGGATTGATTTTATTATTTTTTTGAAAGTTAACAGGGTATTCAAGTGAAATAACAAGAAAATAATCTGAGGATGCTGTCTGGCGGAGGGTACTGTGTCTAAGCACGGCTAGCTGATGGGGGGAGAAGAGGATTAGGATGTTACTATTGTTAGATATTGGCAGTTTCTTTGCTAATGTTTGCTAATGTGTAATGATATGCTAAAGAATATCCATGAAAGTATCTATCTATAATTCTACCATATCTATCTGTTTATCTATCCGTCTATAATTGCATCTATTGTAAATTACTTAAACAGCGTCTACAATGTACTTATCTACTGTGTTAAAACTATTGGTTCTATGTATGTTCATGCAGGGAATGTCATACATGTGGACCTATACAACAGCTCCTCAGAGTCTCTGTCTAAACTGAGAAGTGTTGGACTCAGCCGTAATCCTACCCTGGTCTTAACTATAACCATCTATAGACTTTGTGTTAGCCCTGTATTCTGAAGAAGCAGTTCCATTGACTTATGGACGAGATATAAGTCACTGTCAGGTGTATACTCTGCCCGTTGCAATGTAATTTTCTTGCAATGTCTCCTGTCTGTAATTGCTTGATTCACTTTGAATAAACCGTTGAAAGATGTCTTCTACATTTCATTATTGGATATCACTGATAACCAAGACAATTTGGATATTGAATATAGGCAGATATACAAGTCAATTTGGGTAAAGGCCCGACGAGATTATTTGACAATTTATACGTGATTATTTCACAATTTGTTGACCCGACGTGATGGAATAGTCTACACTATCTGATATTATTAAATGGTGTTTTAATTTGCAATAGGTGATAATGTTACGGTCTAGATAGAACATTTGATTAGATTCAAATTGATTGTCATTATACAGCACAAGTGCAGTACAACAGATAACATATAAATGAGTACTACTGAGAAATGATGCTAATCAGATGTATAACAGTGTTATGGTATTGTTATGTGTATATATATCTATATAAAGGTATGTAAAAATGATTATATACAGGTATATACAGACAGATCTGTATATATCTCTGATCTTTACTTCCAAACAATTCAAGAAGGAACAAAGGTACCTTCCACTCCCTTAAATCACGTCATGATCTCCTCCTATTACTCCATTCTGAGGTGAGACACCTCCATCTAGTGTTCACCACACAGCCCCCCCCCCCCCCCCCAAACACTCAGAATTGACATTCAGTGCAACACAATAAACCTGTACCAACCCCCCAAAACAGTACACCCAGTGTCTTCAGCCTCTTTTCGGAGGTCTGACCATGTGGCCATAGCGACTGTATTTAACAGTCACAGAGAATGTGGAAGGGGCAGGATGTCCTCGTCGGTTCACACATCCCGTTGGCCTTGGGGTTGTATGCCGTGGTGCGATGGAGTTTCACCCCAAGTCTCTCAGCCACGGCGCTCCACAGCTCAGAAGTGAACTGGGATCCCCTGTCGGAAGTCACGTCCAATGGCGTGCCAAACTGGGTCACCCAGTCACTCCTCCCTGGCTATTGCCAGCTTAGCAGCATCCAGGCAGCGTGCTCATGCATAAACTGGCGGCCCGACAGTTGGGATGTAATGTTTCACTCCATTCTTGGCGACAAAGCGAGAAAGCAGGGACAGTCAGGGCAGATAACTCAGCAAGGAGGTGCTGGTACACATCCTCCGTGGCGAGCATATTGGAAAGGGCAGGTGGCCCTGCCCCCCACCCGCCACCCAGTGTGCACGGGTATGTGTCAAAGGACACAGAGCCAATCAGCCAACGGTTCACAACGTCCACCAACAGTCTGTGAGCACACAAAATGTTTGCGCCCAGTATAGGCACAGCAACTGAAGCAATAATAAAATCTGGAAACACATACCTGGTACAAAACGTATGGATGGAAGTACCATTAGCGGCATCCAGTGGTGGTCCATGTCGGTTTCCTTAGGCGTCAGCGGCCGACGCAGGCAGGAGGCTCCTCTGGGTGCCCGAATAAACTAACAGGCGGCTACCAGAAGACGTGTCCTCAATAAACAGCAGCTTATTGATGACGCCAGCGTCATACCCGCTAACGAGCGCCAGCTCTTGCATTTCCCTGGTTCCCAAAACAGCATGGTAGAATACAACGCTTCACCTTGTTGCCAAAACGGCGACAAAGTCCGCTATCATCCCTCTGTGTCTTATCCCTGCGATCAGACATCCAATCAGACACAGCAGCCACAACGTATTGACGGGAGGCCAGTAGTATTCTGTCCGCTTCCTCCGCGAATCCACGGTAATCCTTGGTGCGCACGAGAGGTGTGCTGGCCAGAGCAGTGCGCACCGGAGTCGGGAGTTGACGCAGGAATAGCTGGACAAAAATAAATGTAGCGTCACCTAAACCGAGCAGTGCTAGCATGTTCTGCATCAGTTCTGTAGGTTTACTGTCCCCCAATCCGTTGAGGGACAATAGGCGCTATGCACGCTCTGCGTTGGACAGCTGGAACAACTGACAGTGGGTCTGGAGGTAGAGCAGTCGTCTGGCAATCCGAAGGTTCCCTGTTCGATTCCCGCTCCTCCCGGGCAGTGTGTCCATGTGTCCTTGAGCAATACACTTAACCCCTAATTGCTCCTGATGAGCAGGTGTTAGGGTAGCATTTAACTTGAGCCCAAGAGCAGAACACAGGGAGAAGAGAATGGAGTGGTTTTGGTTGTTTAATCCAAACGTACCATGCAGACAGGGTTATCGAATGTAGAGGAATGTGCAACAGGTGCGAGCAGGATCACTCCTCGTGATTACAGGAACCTCCAGGCGGGTGGTGTCTTGGGAGACAGCGTAGACAGAGCGGCAGGTGATCCTGGGTACAGGGAGACAGGGTTAGGACATGGCAGAGAAAAAGACAGAGCAGCAGGTAGGTTACATAGCAACACTCGGACAGGGAGTGGCAGGGAACCCAGGTCTCTTATCAGGGCTGGTGATGACCTGACGAGTCTCAGGTGCGTCGATTGATCCCAGGTGACAGTGTGTGGAAGCTGGGGTAGGAAGCTGCCCATATAAGGGCGTGGAAGCAGCGGGAGAGAGAGAGAGAGGCCCTGGCCGTGATTGTAACAGCAGGTTGGCACCTTGCATGGTTGCCTCCGCTGTCTGTGTGTGAATGTGTGAGTGGATGTGTGAGTGAATGGGTCAAATGTAACGAATTGTAAAGCGCTTTGGATAAAAGCGCTATATAAAAAAGCAGCCATTTACCATTTGCAACCGCAACAGCTGCTCTTTGATCGTGTTGTATTTGCCGACTGCTGGTCGCTCTCTCAGGAATCCCATCACCTGGCGAGTACTGGATTAATCCAACTGTCACATCCCACCTGACTCTGTTCACTTACCCCACCTGCTGGACAATTCCCCTCATCTACCCTTGGACTACCCTCACTTGATCATACCTTCCTTGTGCACTTGTGTATCTCTAAATTATTATGTTCCTCAGTGTTCTCCCCACCTTGTTGTCTCTCCTAGTCTGCCTTTTACCCTTTGTATTACCTTGTCTGGTTTAGGTTAGTTTCTTGTCTTTAGTATTATGTCCCCAGTGTGTTTAGTCTTGTCTTGTATTGGTCCTTTAGTCTGTCAGTCTGTTTCCCCTCCCAGGTGTGCCTCATTGTCAGTGCTGGGCAAGTTACTTTAAAAAAGTAACTAGTTACAGTTACTAGTTACTTCTTCCAAAAAGTTATAAATTATAAAAGTAACTAGTTACTTCAGAAAGTAACTATTGTGTTACTTTCAAGTAAATTCTTAACATAAACAACGCACACAAATCTAAACTATATTTGAATGTTGCTGTGGGACAAGGTGAGCCTCCAATCAAATGCCATGTATGTAGATAGTATAATTACTATGTTTATATAATGGATCATACAAATACAAACACAATAGATGTTTTGGAACTTTTGATATGTATTGCCCCTCAACAGGCCACAACTGGGCAACATTAAATGATGCACTATACCAAAAATAAATAACAAATATATACTGATTGATTGATTGAACATTTTAATTAACAGATTGCAGAATGGGTACAGTAGTACAGTACAGCTCAATACACACAATTGTTAAGGGGATGCAGAGTAGACAAGAGAAATACTTTCGTCTTGTTTACATCAGGGTCCCCCATTTTCAATTCATAATGACATTTATGACATACACAACATACAGATATAAGAATCGAATCTAATCATCTAAACTAATCTAAACATGACATTTAAGACATACAGATACAGTATACGCTCTTTGTAGTGCAAATAAAACTAAAAAACAGATGTGTTGTCTGTCTCTCACTCTTTCTGTATCTCTCTAGTTCTCTCTCTCTCTCTCTCTCTCTCTCTCTCTCTCTCTCTCTCTCTCTCTCTCTCTCTCTCTCTCTCTCTCTCTCTCTCTCTCTACGAGCACCTGAAGACTGTACTATTAAACCAGGAAGTGCAGCACTATGTTGATAAGGCAGCCTCCACTACTGTACACAACAAACACAAGACTAAGAGCGAACAAAAAACTCTCATGGACCCGTCTCTCGTTGACTGACTCGCTTGTGTTGTTCGTTGGATTCGTTTTGGATTATTTGGGCTCGCCAAACAAACTATCAAAACGTACACGGACCCGCGGACCGCGGTCTCTCGTTGACTGACTCGCTTGTGTTTCCGTTGGTGTGCCCGACTATGCATGCTTTCGAACACCCGCCCACCTCTACCTCTGATTGGCTTACCATGACATTTTACTCAACCTCAGCCAATCGCCAGCATGTATGCGCTTGTCTCGCGCACTGCCCACTAACCAAGGAAGAACAGTATTGCCTCTCGGTGCAGAGATCTAGTTTGTCTGATGAAAAAAACTGCTTCAATCATAGTAACGCGCCGCATTTTTTGGCAGTAACGGTAACAGCGTTATTAAGATTGGAAGATTAATCCGTTAGATTACTTGTTACTGAAAAAAGTAATGCCGTTATTTATAACGCCGTTATTCCCATCACTGCTCATTGTAATCAGCCCTCATGTGTCCCGTTTGTCAATTACCTTGTGTATTTAAGTCTTGTCTGCCTGGTTCCTGTTGTGCATGCATTGTTCTATGTTCCTGGTATCCTGTACTACGTTTCTGATTCCTGTCCATGTACCTGTTCCTGTCGTTGTTTCCTGTCCATGTTCCTGTTTGCTATTCACCCCGCCTGCCATGCTGTTTGTTTACACACCATGCCACGTTAAGTATTTGTTATAGTTTAGTGTTTTTCCTGTACTCCCTTTTGTTTAAGTCTTCCCTCTTCCAGCTTTGGCTGAGAGGTTTTTGTTTGTAGTTAGTTAATAATAATAATAATAATATCTTGAATTTATATAGCGCCTTTCAGGAGACCCAATGCGCTTAACAGCTAAGGGAGGGGGACAGGGAACAACGTAACAACAAAATATTAATCAAAAGGAAAGAAAAGAAAGAAAACGAAAGAAAAAGGGGAAATCAGGCAGTCATTTACAAATTTGGTGAAAATGTGGGTTTTGAGTTGGGATTTGAAAGAGTGCAGGGATGTAGCACTACGGATGTTTGGAGGGAGTGAGTTCCAGAGGGTGGGTGCGGCCACAGAGAAGGCTCTGGGACCAACAGTCTGCATGTTGGTGGTTGGGATGGAGAGGAGACCGGAGTCAGAGGACCGCAGCCTCCGCGGCGGAATGTAGGGATGGAGGAGGTCCGCTAGGTACTGGGGGGCAAGGGAGTGAAGGGCTTTGTAGGTGATGAGGAGGATCTTGAAATTGATGCAGGACTTGACTGGAAGCCAGTGGAGGTGGATGAGGGTGGGGGTGATGTGGTGCCAGGACTTGGTGCGGGTGAGAACCCTGGCAGCAGCATTTTGGACATATTGTAGCCTGTTCAGGGCATTACTGGGTAGCCCTATGAGGACACAGTTTGCATAGTCCAGACGGGAGGTGACAAAAGCGTGGATGTGAGTCTCTGCTACGGAGTCAAGGAGAGATGGCCGGAGTCGGGAAATGTTCCTGAGATGGAAAAAGGCTGATTTGGTTATTCTTTTGATGTGGGAATGAAAGGAGAGGGTGGAGTCCAATATGACGCCCAGGTTGCGAACTTATGGGGAAGGGTGGATTAGGCAGCCGTCCACTTCAAGGAGGAGGTCTCCAACCTTCCGGAGCAGTGACTGCTTGGCCACAACCATGAGCTCAGTTTTCTTGCTATTTAGCTTCAGGAAATTGGATGACATCCAGGCCTTGATGTCAAGGAGACAGTTGACGAGGTGCTGTGGGGGGAGATGAGTGGAGGGTGGGGTGCTGATGTAGAGCTGAGTGTCATCAGCGTAGGAGTGGAAATTGAGACCATGTTTCCGGATGATGTGACCAAGGGGGAGCACGTAGATTGTGAAGAGGAGTAGATCAAGAACGGAGCCCTGCGGCACACCTTGGTTGACTGGGGCAGGGGTGGAGGTGGAGTTGCAGATGGAGATGAACTGTTTTCGGTCAGTGAGGTAGGACTCGAACCAGGTGAGAGCGGTCCCAGTAACACCCAGGTGGTCAGAGAGGCGGTTGAGGAGAATGGAATGGGAGACCGTGTCAAAGGCCGCAGATAGATCCAGGATGATGAGGAGGCTGATGTGACCGGAGTCGGAGGCAATGAGGAGGTCGTTGGTGACCTTGGTGAGGGAAGTCTCTGTACTGTGGTGTTTCCTGAAGCCAGATTGAAAGGGTTCATAGAGCTCATGGTTGGACAGGTGTTGGTGCAGTTGGGCGGCCACTGCTCTTTCCAGGATCTTGCTCAGGAAAGGAAGGTTGGAGATTGGCCGGTAATTCCCAAGGTCATCTGGGTCCAGACCAGGCTTCTTCAGGATGGGCGTGACTGATGCTGTCTTGAAGCTGGGGGGTACCCTGCCCGATTCCAGGGAGGAATTAATTATTCCCACTATGGTAGGGCACACGGCAGGTAGGCCAGCTTTGACCAGGACTGTGGGTAAGGGGTCAAGGGAGCAGGTGGAGGCCTTAGCCTTGGTGACTAGCTTAGCCACCTGGAGAGCGTCAACAGGTGCAAAGGAGGAGACGGAGCACTGAGGTGGATTAAGAACAGGGGGGGGTGAAGTGCCCAGCACCCCCACCCCATCACACATTGGATTGTGAGTGGAATGGGGGGGACGGGGGGGGACGCAGGGATTGAGAGATGGTGGTAGATGGAATCCACTTTTCCCTGAAAGAAGACCTGGAATTTTGAGGGGAGGTCAGTGGCCTCTGAAGGGTGAGGGGTGACAATGGGGGAGAGCAGGCGGTTGATGGTCATCTGGGGTGGTTTTGCTGGTTGGGGATGAGGGTGGAGTAGTAGAAAGACTTGGCCTTGGCCAAGGCATCCTTATATCGTCCCACATGGTCTTTGTAAGCCTCATGATGGACAGTGAGGCCGGATTTATTGCGGCGCAATAAGTTTATGTTTAAAGTAAATCTCCTTTGATCCACTACCTGCTGTGTCTTGTCTGTTACTTCATCTCCTGTCTGCATTTGGGTCTACCAAGACTTCCACCATGTCAAACCATGACACCAACACTGCGACTACATGGTAGTATCCAGTGTCATCCACCGTTATTCCATGGATTCCGTGATGTTGGAACCACAGGGCCGGATCATGTTGCCAAAACTCTGCAGTCTACTGTTTACAGTTTACTGCAGCCACAAACACTGGGCACAACGGCAGGAGCAGCGGTCGCTGGATCTGTGTTACCATTCATGTTCAACAAAAATCAAGGTCACCACCGTGGAAGTTGGTAAATGAGACAAACAGACTGGAGTAGGAAGCTGCCCATATTAGGGCCTGGAAGCAGCAGAGGAGTATAGAGTCTCTGATCTTTACTTCCAAACAATTCAAGAAGGAACAAAGGTACAGCCTGTTACAACCACGGCCAGAGCCTCTCTTTCCTCTGCTGCTTCCACGCCCTTATATGGGCAGCTTCCTACTCCAGTTTCCACACGTTGTCACCTAGGATCAATCGACGCACCTGAGACTCGTCTGCTCATCACCGACTCTGATATGAGCCCTACACTTCCTGCCACTCACTGTCCGAGTGTTGCTTCACCAGCCGTGGTACTAGGTCCCTCTCTCTACTGTTGCTCGCTCTCTCTCTCTGTTTAATCTGCCGTACTCTAACCTGTTTTCTCTGTGTGTAGGACTACACGCTCCTGGCCTGCGTCTCACCCCAAAACACCACCAGCCTGAGCTCTCCCTGGGAATCACAAGGCCTGAACTCTTCCTGGGAGTCACAAGGCCTGAACTCTTCCTGGGAATCATCAAGCCTAGACTCTTCCTGGGAATCATCTAGTCTGGACGTTCCTATGAATCACATGGAGTGACCTTCCTCTCGCCTGTCGCACATTCCAAACATTCTTTAACCCTGTCTGCATGGTACCTTTGAATTAAACAACCTAAACCATGTCATTCTCCTCTCCCCTGTGTTCTGCTCTTGGGCTCAAGTTAACGCTACCCTAAGGCTATGTGTCCACTAATAGCCTTTTTTTCGAGGCGGACCGCTTTGAAAAAAGAAGAAAAAAGGCTCTAAGCGTTTTTCTGAATGCAACTGAGGCTCGCGCCAGCCGCGGCTCCGCCCCTTCCTCGATGAGTTACATTGATGACAACCTGCTTTTCCAAAAGTTGAACAAGTTTCAACTTTATGAGCTGGGAGCGCTCCGCCAAAAACGCTGCCTTCGAGAGCTCATAAAACGCGAGGCGCGGCTCTGGGAAGAGGAGCGCGCCTTTCGCGTCTCCAGCATATAAATGAATGACAGAAAGGAGCTGACAACTCATAACACGTCCGCTGTGGACAAATAGCCTAACACAGCCACTCCCATAAGTCACTTCCTAATCTCCTCCCATTACCACCCAACCAGTGTCCATTCTGAGTTGAGACACCTCCATCTAGTGTCCACCACACAGCCCCCCCCCCTTCCACCCCGAACACTCAGAATTGACATTCAGTGCAACACAATAAACCTGTAGCAACCCCCCAAAACAGTATACCCAGTGTCTTCAGTCTCTTTTAGGAGGTCTGACCATGTGGCCATAACGACTATTTAACTCATTCAGAGCCACGTCCATATGAACAAATTAGGGCTTGTAGGCCAGCGCTTTAGTCAATGGGAGGACGGGGATATTTGCGAACGCTTAACTATATCTTAAATTATGGCTATGGGACTAATACAGCGTTGCTTATCAATGACTTGCTTGCAGTCAACATGTACGAAACGGATTGTTTTTTCATCTGTACATCGGTACATGGTGCGGCATGTGGTGTAGTGGTTAACACTGTCGCCTAACAGCAAGGACTGAGGACAACAGCAGAGAGGGTAGGATCTTTTAACTGAATAATACTGTGTACATCATTTTGAAGTGTGTGACTAAATTGTGTTGTGGAAATTGTTTGTAATTAGTTTCACCCAGCTGACAGAAACTGGAGGTGTGGCCTTTTGCTGCAGGTGTCACTCATCAGTAATTAGTGATAGTGATTTAAAGACTTGCTGGCTTAGCGGCAGCGAAGCGTCGAGAAACGAAGAGGGACAAAGAGGAGGAGTTTTCCTGGAGTTATCAACAGAGGGATCCACCGATCCACCCAGTGCTAAGTACACCATAATCCCATATTTCCCTCCCACTCTGCTATTTCCCTACTATCTCGCTTCCTCCCTACCCCCTTCAACTTCCTCCTACCACTCTTGACACCACAATGTGCCACATACCTATATCCACAATCTGCTCCTCAAGAACAGAATCAACCCATCCATGCCAGTTTGCTAGCAACCCGGCTAATCTCTCCTACCCTCCTACAGCCACTAATACACCTGTCACAGTACAGGGAGGCTTATGGAATTGTCAATCAGCAGTCAAGAAAGCTGACTTCATTACTGCCTACACCCATAGTCTAAATCTGCAGCTCCTGGCTCTAACTGAGACCTGGATAACCCCCAATAACCCGTCAACACCTGCAGCATTATCTACAAACTATAACTTCACTCACACACCTCGACCCTCCAGACGGGGTGGAGGCACTGGCCTCATGACATCTCCTTCATGGGCTACAAACCTAACGCAACTCCCAGAACTGTCACTCTCCTCCCTCGAATATCATGCAGTATCTGTCTCTAATCCTTTCAATCTCACCATTGTTACACTCTATCGCCCTCCAGGTCCCCTCGATCACTTCACAGATGAGCTGGACATACTTCTAAGCTCCTTACCGGAAGATGGCACCCCGCTCCTTCTATTGGGCGACTTCAACCTACCTGACTCATCTCAGTCGGTCCCAGTGGTCTCCCTCCTACAACAATTTGACCTGACTCCCACTGCCATGCCTCCCACCCACAAAGCAGGCAACTCCTTGGATCTCATATTTTCCCGTAACTCCAGCATCATTAACACCACGGTAAACTCCCCTACATGTATCTGACCATTCCTTCATATCCTTCTCACTAACTCTCATGCTTAACCGAAAAGTCTTCACCCCAACTAAAACCGTCTCACTCAGACGCAACCTGCCCTCCCTATCCCCCTCCACCCTCTCCTCTGACATAATATCCGCTCTACCTTTGAGTGACACCTTCTCTGCTCTCCCCACAGAGATGGCAACCTCCACCCTCCTCTCAGCCCTTGCAACCTCCTTCGACAAGCTCTGTCCCCTCGTTGAGAAACCTGCCCGCCGTTCCCCACCCAGTCCATGGCTGACGGATGCAGTGAGAGAACAAAGACAGGTCCTGAGAGCGGCTGAGAGGAAGTATAGAAAGTCACGCCTCACTGCTGACATCGACACATATCACAACCTCTTGTTAACATTCTTCAAAACCATTACTATTGCCAAAGCTTCTTTCTTTCACCTAGGATCGAGGCCTCTGCCAAGAATCTTCGCAAACTGCATGCTACCATGTCCTCCCTCCTCACTCCCCCCCCACCTCCTCCTCCCTCATCTTTTTCTGCCGAAGACTTTGCGATCTTCTTTGAGGAAAAAGTGGAGAACATCCGTAGCTCCTTCTCCCAACCCCCACCCACTCCAAACGCTGAATCGAGAACCTCATCCTTCACTCTGTCATCTTTCTCTCCCATTACAGAAGCCGAGACCCTGACACTGGTAACGTCGAACCGTCCGACTACATGCCAGCTGGACCAGCTACCCTCCCTACTCCTCCAGACCATAGCACCGGACATCCTCCCATTCCTAACTGCAACCATCAACTCCTCACTCAACTCGGGGGTGGTCCCCACCTCCCTAAAACAAGCCAGAGTCACGCCCCTCATAAAAAAACCAACCCTGAACCCCACCGTCATAGCCAACTATAGTCCTGTCTCTCTTCTCTCCTTCCTTTCTAAAACACTTGAACGTGCTGTATCCAACCAACTTACTGCTTATCTCTTACAGAATGACCTCCTAGACCCCAATCAGTCTGGCTTCCGGACTGGCCACTCCACAGAAACGGCCCTCATTGCGGTCACAGAGGCGCTGACATGGCTGACATCATACCTCAATGACCGCTCCTACCAAGTGTCATGGAGAGGGACTCTGTCGGCCACCCGCCCCCTCCGGACGGGTGTCCCCCAGGGCTCGGTCCTAGGACCCCTTCTCTTCTCCCTCTACACTAAATCACTGGGTAACATTATCACGTCTCATGGCTTCTCATATCATTGTTATGCCGATGATACTCAACTCTTCCTCTCCTTCCCTCCCTCAGATATCCACGTCTCTGAGCGGATCTCGGCCTGTCTGTCCGACATCTCCGCCTGGATGACGACCAACCACCTCAAACTGAACCTAAGCAAAACAGAATTGCTCCACCTGCCGGCCAAATCCTCCCCCCTGACCGACCTCTCCATCACAGTCGAGAATGCAGCTGTGACCGCGTCGCCGACCGCCAAGAACCTTGGTGTTGTCCTCGACGACCAGTTGAACTTCTCTGCTCACATCGCAGCGACAACCAGAACCTGCAGATTCCTCCTGAGCAACGTCAGAAGGATACGCCCCTTCCTGACAAAAGAAGCCACCCAACTCCTCGTCCAATCAACAGTCATCTCCCGCCTCGACTACTGCAACGCACTGCTAGCTGGCCTCCCGGCCACTGCCACCAAGCCTCTTCAACTCATTCAAAACGCAGCGGCCCGCCTGATCTCAAACCTACCGAAGTCGGCCCATGTCACCCCACTTCTTAGGGACCTGCACTGGCTCCCCATTGCTGCACGTATCCGCTTCAAGGCCCTCGACCTAGCATACCGTGCGGCAAAGGGAACCGCCCCCGCCTACCTCCGGTCAATGGTCTCTAACTACACACCCTCAAGACCCCTACGCTCTGCATCTTCTGGCCGCCTCAGATCTACTCCTATCCAAGCTCCCGGAGGGTCATCAAAGAGAAGCTGCCTTTTCTCAGTCCTTGCCCCACAATGGTGGAATGAACTACCCATCCCAGTTAGGACAGCCGAATCCCGTCCAATCTTTCGCCTGTCGACTAAAGACTCACTTCTTCAACCATTATCTGAAATGATATATAAAAAAAAAAAAAATAATCGAACCCCGACTAACCTTACTGTCATGCACTTGTCCTAATAAACTAACCTACACTGTAAAACGCAACACTTTGATGAACATTGTTACTCAGCTGATAGAGTTTTACCCTTCTTGCTGTCTTGTCGCACAGAACTTGTAAGTCGCTTTGGATAAAAGCGTCAGCTAAATGACTAAATGTAAATGTAAATGTAAGAAGGTCCAGGGTTAGATTCCCGCTTGGGGACCAGGTTTCCATGATGCCAGGTACCCAGGTGGGGTATCTCCCAGGCCTTTCTGTGTGGAGTTTGCATGTTCTCCCCGTGCTCGCAAGGGTTTCCCCCCCGATAAGATAAACCCAATGGAAAAACATGCACAACAACAGATCGCTAACGCTGTGGCGTCTTTGACGAAGACGGACAGGAGCACTTGGGGGGGAAGGACGACGGGATGGGTTAATCGCAGAGACGAATCGCATCGGCGATCCTACAGAGACAATGCATGCGTGTGTGTTCCGGTGTGTGTTGAGGATAATTGCATGCCAATTAAAGACCTCTGAGCAGGTCCTGCATTATTATTATTATTATTATTATTATTACATCTGCCCTTTAGTGGAATACACAAAACACGTTGTAATTTTTCGGCTGATTTATGAATAGTTTTCAAATAAACGCTAGATTATCGATAGTATGCATTGTATCTACGAGGATCTTTGCAAAGAGGCCATCGCTCAGCGTTTCCCCTACAAGGAGGTGATGCAGAAATTGTTCAAGTGTGGCCTCAAACCAAGGCTAATATACCCGGCACTATTATCGATCGTGGGTAGAGCCGGCCGTAGGGAAGGATTACGCACGCCTAAAGCCGCCGAGGAATACTTTAATCTACATGGAGCAGATCCCCCAGGGCAGAACGAAACACTGTCTAGCAACAGATAAGTCTACTCATCTCTCTCTTTCTCTGTGTATCTCAGTATTAGAATGACTTTATCCGGGCTCAACAAAAGTAGCAGATGATATGCATGCCGACAACACCAAGGCACAATGTGTATAATATGGTTCGTAATGCATTATATTTACAGACTTCTGGTCTCCGTGGAGACAAGAATATATCATTGACACTGAATAATCTGGAATATTCTGGGCTCATCGCTCGACTGCTCTGGGTCACTAAGAAATATCCCGAAAATACTAGTAGTCATGAACCCTGGGTAGGAAGATCATTCTGGAACATAATAGCAGTCTGTTGTATATACTAGTGTATTCTACAACCTTCGAGAATATAATGCACCATTACAACGAAGGCCTGCAACTCTAACATTAACATCCGGTGTGTATAAGCATAAGCATATGATCAATTGGCTGAAGTTTAATCAGGCCTTAATAAGGCTTTAAAGAAAAATCAGCCACACCTAAACGTATGAGCACAACAAGGTTATTCTAATAATTTAAATAATCACTCCACTGATGTAGAGATTGGCACAATGTAGCTCCAAAAGTCTCTGTTTTTCTCTTTTATCTATTTATTCAATTCTGTTCTAGTGGTTTCTCCACGTTGAGTTTTATTTTAGCTCTCACACCTTTTTTTCTTTTTTATCTTACATTGTTCTTTCCCATTGTTCTTCATATTAAGGTGTTAGTGTTTCTCTACAATCTTTTCCTTTTTCTGATGTTTCCTACATAAGTTAGTAGAAGGTTCAAATGAATATATCAATGAAGGTATATTATTTTTTTTCATTTTTCATAATATTTCATTACAGTAACGGAAGGCGCAAGACCAAAAGCGACATTCTATTGAATTAGAATGAAAATGTTAGATCCTATGGCAATTAGCATAGGAAGATTAGGATTATAAAGCTCAGTTTGGGCAATCCGGTGGCCTAAGGGAGGGAGTCATACGCGGAGGATGTGTTTATGGAACACAGGCCTGTACGACTCTCTGGGAGAGGGGAAAAAAGGGGATTTTTATTTGTATATATATATGTTTTTAAGCTCTGCTCTCAACGGGACCTCAATAATTGGATGTACATCTATTGTAGCTTCGCACTCCAGAAGCATTACCAAAAACTACACAAAAACATGTATAGATTATGGCTAGTTTGAATATAATGATATGGAACACTGGTGGGATAAATAAACAACACAAACGCAAAAGCGTGCTCACACTGATGAGCAAAGAACATGTGGATGTGGCTCTACTAAGCGAAACGCACATTTTAGAGGAAGACATAGATACGTTAGCGGATAACACATATCATAATATTAGTCACTCTTCTTTTGGTACGAGAACTCGAGGTGTGGCCATAGTCGTTAGACGTAAGTTAAATATTGAATTAAAGGGAGTATGGTCGGATGCAGATGGGCGTATAACTATAGCTAGGATTGTACACAATAACAGGAAAATAGCGTTGGCAGCGGTATATGCCCCAAATTTGTACAAAGAGGGTTTCTTCTCTACACTAACCAATCCAATGTTAAACCTTCCCGATTACTCATTTATAATAGGTGCAGATTTTAATGCCATTTGGAATCCAAGGATGGACAAATCTTACCTTGCCTTTTCCAGCGAACAAAATAATTCATCTAAAGCATTAAAGGATTGGTCGAAGATTACAGGTATAAATGACTTATGGCGTTCACTTAATCCCACGACCCGAAAGTACTCTTGTCGATCGGCGAGACATAACACATTATCCAGAATAGATTATGTCTTTGCATCCCGAGACTATTTGATAAATATGAAGTGGAAATGATACCCAATGCACTATCAGATCACTGTTATTTACTCCTAAAAGGAACATTTGGTATACTATCTTCCCGAGCCCCAAGATGGCGTTTTAATTCGATGCTGCTTAATAACAAGGAATTCATTACACAACTCAAAGAAGCTCTTATAGTATTCCTACGGGAGAATGCAATCTCGGTGCAAGACCCCAGAATAATATGGATGTCGGTAAAGGGAATGATCAAGGATTTCACTGATAGCTTTTCCTCCAAAATGCGCAAGAAACAATGCACAAAACTGTCTGAACTGGAAACGCTTTACTCAACGTTATTTAATTATTTAAAATACAACAACTCAACTAGACTCGAAAATCAAGTTAACGTACTAAAAATAGAGATCAATGCCATATACAGACACCAATCGGAAATACAAATACGCAGCACAAGACAACAGCAGTACTCCCAAGGTTCCAAACCTAGTCACCTATTAGCCATGCGATTAAGAATTAATGCAAAATTTGCAGATATAACTACCATTAGAGCACAACAAGTACTTGAAACAGACCCCAAAATAATAAACGATACATTCAAAGAATTCTACTCCGACTTATATAAATCAGAAACGACCTTCGATCAAAACAAAATGGACACATATCTTAATCAAATTATTCTCCCTAAACTTTCAGAGGATGACGCTAAACAGTTAGAAACACCGATCACACTAGAGGAACTCAAGAAGGCCATATCCGAAATGCAAAGTGTTAAGGCTCCTGGAAGAGACGGTATCCCACCAGAAATGTACCTTTCTTGTTGGGACATAATTGGACCCTTATTACTAAATATGATCTTATACTCAGTCAAGGAGGGGAACTTCCATAAAAACGACAATATTGCACTCATATCAGTCCTTCTCAAAAAAGACAAAGACCCCACCGAGTGCGGTAGTTACAGACCCTTAAGCCTCCTCGGAACCGATATCAAACTGTACTCTAAGGTATTAGCCATCAGATTACAAAAGCATATGCGTCTTTAGTTCATCCGGACCAAACTGGCTTCATAAGAGGTCGCCTGATCACTGATAACATAAGACAAATACTGCACATACTAGATGCAGACAAGGACGACACCATACATAAGGCGATGCTGTCCCTGGATGCTATGAAAGCCTTTGACAGGCTGGAATGGTCGTATCTATGGGCAGTATTAGAAAGGATGGGATTAGGAAAAGGATTCATTGATATGATTAAAGTATTATACAAAGACCCATCGGCCATGATTACAACAGGTACAATCATCTCCAAAATATTTCCGGTATCACGCTCAGCCAGACAGGGTTGCCCTCTTAGTCCCGGACTATTCGATCTATCATTAGAGCCTTTAGCACAATATATAAGACAATCCCAATCCATAGAACCAATCGTAATCAAGGGCACACAACATAAAATTAGTTTATATGCGGACGACGTAATATTGTTCATGCAAAGCCCCAACACCACATTGCCTCATCTACTCAAGTTGATTGAGAACTTTGGTGATTTATCGGGATTTAAGATAAATTGGCCGAAGTCGGCTTTCCTTCCACTTAACACCCCTGCAAAAAAAGATATAACCCTCCCAGGTGAGATACCTATGGTAAAACATTTTAGATGCTTGGGAGTGGAAATATTCCCCACCATAAGACAAACGGTGAAGCACAATTACACAAAAATACAAAACAAAATCAAAGACGACCTTGACAGGTGGGCAAAACTTAAAAACTCAGTACAGGCAAGGATATCAATAGTTAAGATGGATGTACTACCTAGAATCAACTTCTTCAGTTCAATGCTACCGTTACCCCCTCCAGAGGGTTACTGGAAAAGATTACACTCCTCCACATACAAATTTATTTGGAATAACAAACCACCACGTATAAAAAGATCCACCGCACAGAGAAATAAAGCAGACGGTGGCATGGCATTTCCAGATTTTTTCCACTATTTTAAGGCGTACACATTAAGACCATTGACAACATGGTTTGATCCCCAAGCATTAGTATCCTGGAGAAAATTGGAAGAAAACATAGTAGCCCCACATAGACTGAAGGACATAGCATACACTAAACTACCAATCAAGCACTGTGAGCGGAAATTTGGCCCCATAATTACCCATGCGATCCGGATATGGCGTGAAACACAAAAAAAATATCCTAACCCACAAAAATGGCACAATCACACTCCCTTATTCAATAACAATGCACTCTTAATTGAAAAACGTCCTATAAGATTCCATATATGGGAAGAGCAAGGCATACACTCATTAGGGGATGTTTTTAACAACCAGGGTTTTTGTAGTTAAGGAGAAATATGCACAAAATGTAATCTCACCAAGTCCACATGGCTTTTTTACATACAGTTACGGCTATGTTTGAAGTGTCACGGTGTTCCATTAGACATACCAATTGAACACCACAGATACCACAAATTCTTCTATGAAAGAGAGACTTCGAGAGGTTTTGTTTCAGGTTTTTATCATCAATTACTAACGTCCTCATATGAAACCCTCCAACTAGACTCTGTCTGGAGGAGGTATATACCAGACCTGGAAAGTGACTTTGATTGGCAAGGAGCATGGGCAAATGTCCGACTTACATCAAGGAACCCGGACCATCAACAAATCAATCTTAACTATATTCACAGGACATACTTGACTCCTATAAGACTGAACAGAATGGGTCTTAAACAAGACTCCAAATGCTCTCAATGTACAAATGGAGACGAAGGGACATTTATGCACATGTATTGGGACTGCCCACCAGTTAAGGCATTCTGGAAAGATGTGACCCAACAATTATCAAAACTCGTATCTTGGAATATACCAGTACACCCCTCTGTATTACTATTGAATGATGTTTTTGAGTTTGCAGTAAATCCACAGCTAAAGAGATTGGTTTTATCGGGTATCACAGTAGCTAAAAAGCTGATCGCATCACGCTGGTTTCAACCGGAAAAAATGTGCCGGAAAGTTTGGTTTCTTACATATCTCGATGTGATTTATCAAGAAATATCTACAGCAAGAATTCTGGGTCTCAATGAATCCAAAATGTCAATGTGGTTAGAAGTGGTGGAGAGAATTAAAGCTAGCTTATAATGGTAGTGTCTGGTTAGGAGCAAGGGATAATGGAGGTACTATCCAAAGAGGGGTCCGGGAGGTGGGGGTTCGAGCTGGAGCATATGTGTGTAGGGTTTTAGATAACAGGTATTAGGGGTATATCCTGTATAAGACATTGGTATAATTGGTAATTTCGTTGGATATACACTGTATACGGTAAAGTATTATTATATATTTTTTTTGCTTTCTGTTTCTGTGCTTGCATGTCATTTTAGCCATCTTAATTGTTAGTTTCATTATGCATTGTGTGTTCTGACTTTTAATAATTTTGTTTTGCAATAATAAAAAAAAAAAAAAAAAATGCATTGTGTCCTCATGCACGAAGAGAAGCGGGGTTTGAAAAATCGTTTCTCCGTACTTTGGTCGGCGCGAACCTCACACACACACACACACACACAGACACACACACACAGACACACACACGCGCGCGCGCACTCCGATGGCGGAGAAAGGAACATCTGAT
The DNA here is from genome assembly GCF_963971535.1 of Notolepis coatsorum. Classification (NCBI taxonomy): domain Eukaryota; kingdom Metazoa; phylum Chordata; class Actinopteri; order Aulopiformes; family Paralepididae; genus Notolepis; species Notolepis coatsorum. The sequence continues at coordinate 62,456,008 of NC_140171.1, forward strand.
TACCCCAAGATTGGTAACATAAAGGCCTTACCTCACATCTGATGTCATGCAAAAAGATTAATTCAATTCCTGATCGCCATTCCAAATATCGATTGTGTCCATTGATCCAACGTTATAGTCCAAAACACATAATCCACGATGCTCCCAGTCGGGGGAGTCAATGCAATAGTATCCAGCTGCATGCCCGAAAAGTAAAACCTGGACCGGACTTATTTTTTTGATGCACTGTCCCAGCCAATCCAATCCAATGATGTGCAATACCATCCGGGAGACGATAGGCGGCAGTATTTGCCCTTTGCGAGCTCATACCCATTCCCAATGATAACGTCAGGCTGGATGAATGGATATTGCTAATAAAAGAAATAACGATTAAAACCTGACTATACTCGTGATTGGCACGCAAGCGATGGCGAGTTAACCCGACTATACTCGTGGTTGGCACTGAATGGGTTAAAAGTCACAGGGAACGTGGAAAGGGCAGGATGTGAATCTAGTGTCCAACACAATATACAGTCAATATACCATTTATATACAGTATATGGTATATACAGCATTATTGTACATGCTATTGTACATGTACACATGTGCAAGCTAAGCGGATGAATTTACGACTCCAAGTAGCCTACTGCTCCTAAATCTCAAGACATCAACATTACCCAAGAGGGTGACTGCTGCTGCAGGCCTAGTGTTGTGAGGGCTGCTTTTGAGCAGGTACTTCAGCCTGTTGGCTTCCCCCTGAGGACGCGTGACGCGTTGACACGACCCCGAGGCGTACGTCTCTCGAGACGTTCACGTCTCACGGCTGGTGCTAATGAACAATTAGAGAATGCTGCCTCTTTCCGGACTATAAACACCCGACCAGTGCCAGCAGTCAAGGCGAGTTCGTTCTGTAGGAACAGTAGGTTTGTTGCGCCTTAATTATTTCCTTTTGACATTTCTGTCTAACTTAGTTCTCGTTGATTGTTGTCATTTATTTGTCTGCTACCTAACCTCGTTGTTTTTTTTATGCGCATGTTCAAATGGTTGTAACCCTAACCTCGTTTTCTTCTCCCCCTCCAGCGTGGGTAGATGTTTACTGGTCAACTAATATCGTGTCTTTTTTTCTCTCTTCCATCTAGTTTGGAAGACGCCGTCTCGGATACTCGTCGCGTTCATCTGCCCGTTAATTCCCTTGTTATTTTCTCCCCCCTGCCTCGCCAAGTCCCTCGTGTTATTTTCCCTCTCGGGAATCAGTTATTGTTTCGCCCCAGCATGGCCGAGGCCACATGTTCCACTACATCTTTTCAACACGGTAAGACTTTATTTACATATTAAGTACACACACATAGTCTGCTACATCACACATACTTCAGGTTTTAACACACACCTCATAACCCGGTCCCGACCTGCTGACACTACATTTCCACCGTTCATTGTTTGTATGCCTTGTACATTTTTTCGTATTGTTGAATGTGTCTCTGTTTGTAAAAATAAATACACGCTTGCTTTAGCGTTTAAACTGTTGGACTGTTTCACTCTCTTATTTGGGTCCCGTTCCTCTGTTCCCATAACACCTATAGTAACACAATGTTGAAGATGTGTCGAGATGGGCTGTCTTCTCAGCGCCATAGAATATCAAAGTGCAGCTTACTGACTCCATCAAGAGAATACAGGCTTCAGAGGAGCGAATTAGCTCCATTGAAGATAACGAGCAGAACTACCAGAAATGGCTAAACGAGGCTGAAACAGCCATCAACCCCTGCAGCAAAGAGCTAAAGACCCAGACAACTACTCCATATGAAAGAATATAACAAATATTTTCTGTAAGTCTGTCCCTTACAAAAGATTAGCATATCATCAATTTCATGAAGATTTAAGTTTTATCATAATACCAGCCACTGTATGAATCATTTACCATTGTACTGCATTGTAAGTCATATATTGCCACAATACCATCATGGTGGTGTCCAATAACTGGCGAAAATAGCGTAATATTATACTATGATGCTGTTTTGTAAGGGGTGATGTAAAGGAGACATGAGTTTGATCGTGTCAAAAGCAACTTCACCACGAAGGAATCAAGTTCCCTGTTCCTTGCAACACTGATGCCAGGGACACACAGGACGCTGAAGCCCATCTTAACCGATTGTACCAGTCGGATCGGTATGTTCTCTGTGAGCCACAGGCACTTCTACTATGTGATTGGAGCAGAGGAGCAAAATGTCTTGTTGACCGCCACCGAGAAATGGCTTCTGGGTGTGCCTGCTCACACGAGAATTGACCGTTCAACAGTGGCGGCTCGCCACTAGGGGCGCAAGGGCGCCAACCCACCTGCTGGCCAGCTGCTGTTAAATCAGAGAAGAAGACAATAAAACTTTTTCGTTTTTGTGTTTTATAGCCCTATAAATAATTTAAACATGTTTAAAATGAATAATATTTACTCATTTTAAGTATGTTTGTATTTCCAATGCACAATATAACGTTATTATCTAAATTAAAAAAACATCGTTTTCATGAGCAGGAAGTGACGTTTTTTTTTATTTTTTCGTATTTCTCGCCCGGGCTAGAAGCGATAGCGCTCTGAGTGCGCGTCACAGTTTGATCGCTGTCTCCGTCACAGCCAATCAGTGCATACGGCGTTGTGCGTTGAAATATGACTATTATGTTGGAATCCGAGCGCGATTTGAAGCGGTCTAGGCAGCAGCGTGAACTTCCGTGAATAATTTCCATAGCTGCATTTCGCGGAGACGCTCTCTGATTGGCCGACGCCAGTATTTTTTTCCATGGCAGAATTTCACAGAGACGATCTCTGATTGGCCGAATCCAATTTCTAATGTTCCAATTCTAGCTTCTAGCTTGGTTCCTAGGTTGGTCTAGGTTGTTTGTCTTAGAGCGTGTCGTGACTGCAAGTTCTTTAGACTGTTAAGCTTAGGCACTCTTTCAAAGTTGGTTAAGGTTAGAGTTTGTCTTAGAGCATGGCGATAGAACGCCAGGTAGTTTGCAGTCTGTTCGAGCGGAAATGGACAAAGGAATGTACTTGTTGAGTGTTGTGCTAACGAGCTCAGCTAACACTTGGCTAACAAGCTATATGGCGGATTATACACGTTTATCAAGCTCTCCTGCCCTGGACGTTTCAACTAAACAGTGAGTCTCTCTCTCTCTCTCTCTCTCTCTCTCTCTCTCTCTCTCTCTCTCTCTCTCTCTCTCTCTCTGTGCTTAACGTTAACGATTGTAAATAGTTTTTTAGGAGCAGTACTACTGCTGGCCATTCATGAAGCGAGACATTGCTGATTGTTTATTTATTTTATAACACAAGACTATGACTACCAACTGCCTAGCCAGCCGTGTATCAATCTTGGATGCAATAATAACGTTACTTACCACACTGACTATGTCGATGGCTCATTGATTTAACTACTGCAGCTCTCTCGGATTGAAAATACGTGGATTATGGCTTGTTCAATATCGTCTATGTTTGAATGAATGAATGAATGAGAACTTTATTAACAGATTGCAGAATGGGTACAATACAGTACGGCTCAATACACACAATTGTTAAGGGGATGCAGACCAGAGAAAGACGTTTGTCTTGTTTACATCAGGGTCCCAGATTTTCGATTCATATCGATAGTTTAATAGCTAGCCTTGGCTCGTTTAACAATATGCAAAATATGTGTACAGCCCTGTACTCATACTGAAGTTATTCTTGGTATATAATAGGTCTGATTGTGTATGAATGAATGAATGAAATGAATGAATGAATGAATGAAAACTTTATTTAACAGATTGCAGAATGGGTACAATACAGTACGGCTCAATACATACAATTGTTAAGGGGATGCAGACCTGAGAAAGACGTTTGTCTTGTTTCCATCAGGGTCCCCCATTTTCAATTCATATAGACATATATGACATACATGACATACAGATAGTCAGTACTGCTACATCTATACATTTATGACATACCAGATTTGCAAATACAGTACTTTTTGTGATACAGAAGGAGTCAAGAAAAGGGAGTATAAACATTTGACGTAGAAACTGTACATTGGAGGATGTTGGGTGGGGGGGGTTGGGTACATTGGGATATTGACAACCATACTGGGTAATTTACATTGGAGGTGGTTGGGGGGGGGGGGGGGGGCGGGTGGCACACTGTATAAACAAGTAACACTGTACATTGAGGGGGGGGGGGAGGAGACACTGTACAAACAAACACAATTGTACATTGAACTATTGACAAAACCATACTAGGTAAATGACTGTACATTGGAGGGGGTTGGGTTAGGATATTTACAGGGGCCAGTGTTGAATTGCAGTCTCCCGTAGGTGTCCCTTGAGAGAGGTTTTGAAAGTGGGTAGTGATCCACATTCCTTTACAGCTTTGGGTAGGGCGTTCCACATTGATGTGGCATAATTGCGAAACGTGTTTAGTCCCTTATTTGAGCCGAATCTGGGTTTAACATGATTTGTGGAGCTCCCTCTGGTGTTGTGATCGTGGTATTCACTGACCTTTGGGAAGTATTTTGACATGTACATGGGTACCTTGGTCGTGTAGTGTATCTTGTAGACCAGGCCCATTGCAAGTTGTTGTACTCTGTCGTCTACTCTAAGCCATCCTAGGTTGTCAAAGTGGGCAGGGGTGAGGTGGGTTCTAGGAGTAAGGTCAAGCAGTAGTCTGACCAGTTTGTTTTGAGATGTTTGTAATTTTGTTTTTAGCGCCTTTGAGGTGCTTTGGTACCATGAGGTGCAAGCATAGTCGTAGTACCCCTGAATGAGTGCTCCTGCCAGAGTCTTCAGGGTGTTCTTGTTTACCAGAGAGGAGATCCGGTACAAGAATCGAGTTCGTTGGTTGACTTTTTTTATTACATTGGATGCCATTTTGTCACAGGAGAGATTAGCCTCTAGGATGGAACCCAGGTAGGTAATTTCATCTTTCCTTGTGACAATATTGTCACCCACTGTAACTGAGAAGCCGTCGGTCTTGCTGAGTTTGTTATTTGAACCTAAGAGAATGGACTCTGTTTTGCCCATGTGTAATGATAGTTTGTTATCAGCGAGCCATATGCAGATTCTGCCTAGTTCCGAGCTGAGGGTTTTTTCAACCTGTAACTTGTTCTTGTCAGAGACCAGCAGGGCTGAGTCGTCCGCAAACAGGAACAAGTTGCAGTCACAAGCTGACGACATGTCATTTGCATAAATTAGGAACAGTAGCGGTCCTAGTATGCTTCCTTGTGGAACACCACAGCTCACTGTGAGGGGGGGGGATAGAGTACCGTTTACCTCCACCATCTGTTCCCTCCCCTCAAGGTAGGATTGCATCCAGCTCACTGATAGACTATCAAAACCAATTGCTTTTAGCTTGTCAATCAGAATGGAGTGATTGACCGTGTCAAAGGCCTTTTGTAGGTCCAGCATGACCATGCCGCAGTATTTGCCTGCGTCCACCTCTTGTTTGATGTGGTCATTCAAATAGAGAAGGCATGTGTCAGTGGAGTGGGATGTTCTGAAGCCAGATTGGAATTCGTAGATTAGATTTTTTTCCGCTAGGTACTTTTCGACCTGTTCGTAGACTATTTTTTCCATGACTTTCGAGATGGAGGTGAGAATAGAAACAGGGCGGTAGTTGCCTGGGTCTAATTTGCTGCCCTTTTTGTGCAGAGGGGTCACCCACGCATTTTTGAAGTCCTTGGGTAACGAATCGATTCCACGTCGTGCTGTGTGTGAGAGAGAGAAGGAGAGAGGGAGAGATCTGCCTGTGTTTGGAAACGGGCGAGTTTTGTTTCTAACTTTTCTATTTATATTGTGTTTTAAGTTGTGAATTAGAGTCTATACTATACTTTATTTGACTGGTTGTGTGTTGTTGTAGTAACAGCTGAGCGACTCGTTCATAAGAGCCGATTCATTGCCGTGAGCGTGAGTCGAATCGCTCACGTCTTGCCATGAGTCTTGCGTGGTACAGTACTGTACTGTACATGTTTGCAAAATATTTGGTATAGCGCCCCTAGTGGCGAAGTACCCACCGGCCGCCACTGCCGTTCAATGACGTTTTGGCGTCCCGTGTGTCTTTGGCCTCAGAATCACACGTGAGAATGGGAACATTTGATTTCCAGAATCCACAGGTTGCCCAGGCATTCCAGGATGTGTGATGAGGAGTGTGGAATAAATATCCCCTCCCCCGTCAAACAATCTCCCAGTCATGTTCCAACCCTCCCCCATTAATCCACCTGTCTCTCACCTCATACCACCCCCCCCCCCCTTTCTAACTCACCCCTCCCCCTCCTTGGCAAAGCTTAGCATTGCATTGTATATTATTCTTATAACTTTTTATTATGTCTATTTTTATTATCTTTTCTATTTTATTATTCTATTTTATTATTTGTATTTTTGCACAATCAAGGCGGGCATGGCCACCTTCCTTTCACTACATGTCTTGTGTATGTATGTGACAAATAAATCTCATGAATCTTGAATCTCCTGGCCCCCATCTAATCCAATACCTGGGCCATCCTACCCAGAATCCCTTTCTCTCCACAATAAAGACCCCTGTCTCACTGGATTCTAGGAGCTCTCCTGGGAACACATCAGGCCAAAGTCTCCATTGAGTCAGCCACTATAACTCTTGATTTACTTGTACCTGTTTGGGTATAATAAACCTGTGTTTAACCAAGTATATATTTGACTAAGCAAGTCACTTAACCCCTAATTACTTCCGATGAGCAGGTTGGTACCTTGGTACGTCTGTGTTTGAATGTGTGAGTGAATGGGTCAAAGATGAGGAACAAAATTGTAAAGCGTTTAGGATAAAAACCCTATATAAATGCACCATTTACCATTTATAATGGATTTAAATGCACAAAGAACTAAGTTCTCAAGCCCAACAGAAACCCAGCAACACAGAGCAAATTATATTGATTATGGGCTGGAATTGATGCTATTTCAGTTGAGCCAAGCAAGGACTTGGGCTGCACACATTCATTTATTTATAAAATGTTTTTCATTCCTCTGGTTTAAGATAGTACAGCAATATTAGTGAAAATGAGCAACTCTCTCCCAAATCCAATCTAGAGTGCTACAACTCAAACTTGTGATACCATTGAGTATAAAGTATGAAGTTGCTCCATATACAATGAATTGGTAAAGGTTTTATAGATGACACTGAGAGCACCAAGGGGGATGTACATACATACAAATGTACCTATGTGTAAAGTTTGGGGTTTGCTCTCCTCAGGGAGCAAACCTCTAGCATTGTACCTGGTGTGACTCATTAAATGTCTCTTTATATTCTCTTCCGTGTCACACAAACACCGTTAGTCGATCACTGAAACTGTCCGTGAGTATACCTAACTGTTTAGTCTTATCGCATCCTTGCCATGGAGGATAAGTTTGTTTGCAATGTTTTGAATCGCTGTGTCACTTTGATTGCCGATTGTATTTAGTTGTTAAAGGATTATTCTTATCCTATGTGCAGCACCGTCGTTTAGTGTGTTTTGGAGACCTTGCTTAAGTTGCTTTCTCCCCTTTGTTTCCCCCCAGTTGTGATGAATATGTATTGTGAAATAGATTTAGCGTGTTTTGAAGCCAGAGATGTCTCCCCTTTTGTTTACCACCATTGTGTGCATGTTCATCCAGCTACTCTAATTAAAGACATAGTTCTTATTAGAAAATAAACATGTTTCTCATCGTCTCTGTTCTGCACTGCACCTGGGTCCAACACACCTACCAAACCATAACACCTATGTATTGTACATACAGTTCATAGGTACATTTTCTGTTTCAGAACTGAGAACACTACTATAGAATAAAGCTCACAATCAGTCTCACATTCATTGGCAATGGAGCAGCTCCGGATTCTAGTAGACTCATGTTCTACTCATGTTCACAAATATTGATCGAACTGTCCTAGGGCTTGACAATATTAAAATATTAGAATGTTTAATTTGAGTGGTGTTCCCCTTTAACTCATTGACCGCCACGCATTAGCCTCATCCTGTAGTAGCTACCGCCAGCGCTGTAAACGGTGGGAGTCGCTCACATTGTTTGCAGGGCTATAACTATTTAAATCTTATAGCTATATATGCAATACTATGGCCCATTTGACATTGAGTATCTATCGTTCAAGATGTGAAAAAGGAATATTTTTTTCATCCATAAATTCTCGTTTTATACCGTGGTGAATATAAGTATAGTTTTAGAGTGGTCTAGGGTAATTCCTGGGAGGCTAGTAATAGCCTGCGACGCATATTATACTTAATCCATTGGCATTTCGTCCCTATACACGCTACAATAAAAAATTCAAATGCATATGATCTGTATATTATGTTCCATCATGCATGCATGAAAGGGGAGGGGGGGTCGTTTCTGATTAATTGATTGTCAATAACGGCATTCGTTAAACAGCGTACGCTGATCAGGTAGATGGCTATGAAAACAATGGACAACCAAGGTGAAATTGACGTTAAATTTCTCTTACCTGTGGCCGATGAGACTCCAAAAAGAATATTCCAATTATTTGATTGCCATCTGCTAGATTGTATGTCCATTTGGCCCACGCCATAACCCCCAACAGCATAAAGAATCTGGCAATAATGAAATCGATTCAATGCGATCGGGTGAATATCTTGATCTTCTGCCCGGATGACTTTCAATGACGCACAGCCACATACACAGAGTCATTCATTGTCGTAATTAAAATAGAAGAAAAGCGCTCTCCATTAGATATCAGTTTCAGTCTTTGTTTTTGTATAAGTGAACGTTCAAGAGAGAGACATTTGACTTTTCAGTACAGTTGCCTCTCCACTGTCTAGAAAGCACCAGCGATAGTGAATTCAACATTGCCTCTTAAAAACTCCTCTCATGAGTTTGTGTGTGCGTGCGGTGAAAAACCCAGGCGTGGGCATGGTATTATATTTTTTGCAACAATTATTATACAATACAGTACAAGATGGGAACAGACATAATCAATAAATGTATCTATTTATCTATATATCTATCAGACCCAATAATCCATTGCTAGCTACACAAATCACGTGTCTGTCACTAACTTGAACAAATAACTTTGCTGTCACTTGAACTTGAACACAAATCACTATGCTGTCACTAACTTGAACACAAATCACTTTGCTGGCACTTGAACTGGTTGCTGTCTGTTTAAATAACAATTAAATATTTAGTAGGGTGTGTTAGTGGACACTAAGTCAAAATTCCATGAAACATTTGACGACTTTATGAAATAACTTTTGACTGGGTTTTAAGTTGAGGAAATGAACACATATAGCTAATATGTGAATTTTTTTATCATCATAGATAGCTTAACATAGAAATAATAATCCAAACAATTCCCTTATTTAAAAACTGAAACAATTAATTACATAATAAATAATAATTCATTTATTTTGTATAGCGCTTTTCAAAGACCCAAAGTCGCTGACAATAGGCAAAAAAGAAACAAAGAAAACAAAGAAACATAGAACCACAGGGAAATGGAGAATAATAGGAATACACAGGAACATAAAACCACGAATAACGGATAACAAATACGGGAGTGAGTAGGGGAGACAGTCGGGAGGAAAGTAACGGAAAACCAAGGGGGGTGGGGGGGGGCAGGAGAGGAGAGAACGTGGGGCAGGAGAAAATGGTGGCGGGTTGGAAGAGGGTGGTTATGGGTAAGGAAGGTTGAATGCTACGGAGAACAGGTAGGTTTTGAGTCTGGATTTGAAGGTGGAGAGTGAGGGAGAGTCTCTGATGGTCTGAGGGAGGGAGTTCCAGAGTCGAGGTGCAGCTCGTGAGAATGCCCGGTCACCAAAACTTTTGAGTTTGGATGACGGGACAGTGAGGGAAAGAGTGGAAGAGGACCGGAGGGAACGGGTGGGGCAATAGGGGAGAAGGAGGTCAGTCAGGTAGGGGGGGCCAGGCTATGGAGGGCTGCAGTAGACTCTTCTGAGGTGTTGAATGTAGTACAACAAGATACTGTACAAGAGTTTTATTTGTCACGGCATACAGGTATACAGTGAAATGCGGGGGGTCTTGCCCGCAACGATGTGCATAATACAATAGTAATAATATATAATAAGTATCCAACCAAGAGCGACATTGTGCAATAAACAAGTAAACAAGTAGGGCATATCGGTATCTGTACATGAGTTATTTACAGAGCATGGTAGGACATGCTAGGTCCTGTGGTAGTGCAGTACACTGTTAGCTACGGATGAGGCATTGGGTCTTTATGTACACTGCTATACAATGCTATATTATACAATCTCAAGCTCTACTATACTATTCGTAAAGTGACCTTTCCTTCTGTAAAGTGTCCATAAGTGTGAGCGTGTGCAGCATGAGTGTGTGTGTGCTCATGTTAAAGTGGCTATAGTAGACTTCTGGTGGATCCTGCTGGACTTCACCGTAATCGATAAATGACAAGAGCATGGATATAAAAAAAATATTATTCATAATACAGTACATACATGAAGGCAATATATTTGGAATGCAATTAATTACAGCTGATCCAACACACATTCAACGGCATAGATAGTAGCCTATAGAAACTGGCTAAACAATGAAGACACTTTTATGCTCTTTTCTTTGGTCATATACCTGTTTATATGACCTGAACTCCTGAGTAAACAAAATAGGTTAGCCAATTTATGAGTAGCCTAATGTAGTCTTGTTTATTATGTAACGCTGTGATGCACACGGGACTCGTCCAAACTCTGTTGGCATGCATCACAGTCACAAAAGGGGCTAGCGTTACATAATAAAAGAGTAATAATAATACCACAAGTGTGGATTCACTCGCCCAAACCCTGTAGTCGTGCATCACAGTCACGAAAGGAGCTAATGTAACGCCAGTTAGCAAGCGAAAGTAGAATTGAATCAAAAGGGATGCAGGGACCGCTGAGGATTATATTTATACTAGGTCGGATAGTCCAGCAAAGTTATGTCCTATTCATCAATCTCACAATATTCGCTAACGTTAGACAGATGAATACAGCCTTCCATCTAAAAACATAAATGAAAACTTACCACAGTCATGGTAGCCATAATAACTTCAATCTGTTCGGATCCTTTGAATGAAACTAAAATGTAAACACTGACCTTCACGTTAGAAAGTAGGACTGGTGGGTGACATGGAATCACTGCGCCCAGACAGCAGTGGTTCGGCAAAAAATAGTTCAGAGTATATCTGGTTAGAAAACGGAAATGTCGAATTAAATAATTTTTTATTTCTCCACTTGGTAAATACACAGGTCACAACACGTTACAGGAACGTTTTGGAGTTGTATTTTGATTGTATTTGGAGTGTATTTCGTGACTGTAGGGAACTCGGGTAAACGTATGACCCACTTCCAGTGATGAAGCTAAGCTAGGCTAACGGTCCAGGCGTTCCCTAAGCCTAATGCATGCAGAGAGACGAAAAAGGTATGTATCTTCTTGTCCATCTCCAGGGAAGATGTTAAATAAGCTAATATCCCAAAATGTTGGAGTTTTCCTTTAAACAATGATCTAAATTAAATTAACAACAAAAGCAATGCCATATATTTAGCTTGGGAATGAAACTACTGCTGCTGGTACTAGTTTATAATGAATTGGCTTAGATTTGGCAAGCTCTTTCAGCACCACAGACAGCTCCCATCAGGCCTGCTGCCAGTTCCTACTGCAGAGAGCAAACGAGATTGAGACAGTGGGAGAGATAATTACCATTGGGGGGGAAATAATAAGTGGGTCGCAGCCTATACACATTGAGTGAACATAAGTTGTTTATTTTATTAATAATAAACTTTATTACTATTACATAATCAGTCAGTGGCCCTTTGGGGGGGGCAGGCCATTTCAATAGGGGTGAAATGTTGATGCATCAGATGGCGAATCCAGCTGACTCGCAAGGTAAGAGAAACATACAGTAGTCTCCAGATTGAAACACACACCTTGATGTCACTGTCTAAGAACTACTGCAGTGACCTTTTAATTGCATAATGCTTCAAGAACAAAACTCCACCCAGTCCTTAACCTGATTGATTGATTGAAAATTGTATTAACAGATTGCAGAATGGGTACAATACAGTACGGCTCAATACACACAATTGTTAAGATGCAGACCAGGGTCCCCCATTTTCAATTCATAACATTTATGACATACACAACATACAAATATACAGTACTGTTTATTTACCGACAGAGTTTCTAAAAGAGAATATATACATTTGAGGGGGAGGAAACTATACATTGTTGGGTGGGGTGGGGGGGTTTGGTTTGAGCATTTACCGGGCCAGTTTCGAATTGCGGCCTCCCGTAGGTGCTTTTTTAGAGCGGTTTTGAAGGTGGGTAGGGATTCACATTATTTTACGGCTGTGGGTAGGGCGTTCCACATTGTTGTGGCATAATTGCAAAACGTGTTTAGTCCCTTGTTTGAGCCGAATCTGGGTTGGACATGATTTGTGGAACTCCCTCTGGTGTTGTGGTCATGGTATTCACTGACCTTTGGGAAGTATTTCGACATGTACATGGGTACCTTAGTGGTGTAGTGTATCTTGTAGACCAGGCCCATTGCAAGTTGCTGTACTCTGTTGTCTACTCTAAGCCATCCTACGTTGTCAAAATGGGTTTGTTTTGTGATGTTTGTGATCTTGTTTTTAGTGCCTTTGAAGTGCTTTGGTACCATGAGGTGCAAGCATAGTCGTAGTACCCTTGAATGAGTGCTCCTGTTAGAGTCTTCAGAGTATTCTTGTTTACCAGAGAGGAGATCTGGTACAATAATCTTGTTCGTTGGTTGACTTTTTTTATCACATTGGTTGCCATTTTGTCACAGGAAATAACCAGCTGTATGTATGCTAATTACGACAAGACAGCTCAAGTTCAAGTTCAAGTTTCTTTATTAGTTGTCATACAGAAGTACAGAATACTTTTATACAAAATGCTTCTTTCTGTTTCCTGTTACGCTGTTTCAATTGCAAATCGCTGGTGGTCGTTGGTACAAGCAACACCCAGTAGTAGAACACCAAGTGGCACCATTCATGTTTGTACACTAAAAGATGCACTTGGAACTGGAGACTACTGTAGCAAAGGCACTCTCTGGTTCCAAGCTTCATTTTATTTATTTATAATTTTTTCTCTGCCTGAATTTTCAATTTTTCTCCCCATCCCAATTTAGTCGTTATGCCAATTCCCCCCCTCCCCTACCTGGTTGTTGTGTGCATGGTCCTCCTACTAGTCGGTACAAGGGAACCCTGAAGTCCACCACATACTTCCTCCGACACATGTGGAGACAGCCATTGGCTCTTTTTTCACCTGGCAGCGAGGACTCTCATTGGTGAAGCGTAACGCGTTGGAGGTCACGCTGTAAAAAAGCCAATATCGAACATCCCTAGTTGTTTTGCATGTTTCTCCATTGGGTTTCTCTTATCGGGGGGGGGGGGACCTTGCACGGGGAGAACATGCAAACTTCACACAGAAAGGCCCGGGAGATACCCCACCTGGGTACCTGGCAAGCTATATATAATATATTGTATTATTATTATAATCTTTTTTTTTAAAGTCTCGCCCTTCGACAAATGTAGTTGATGACCCCTTTTATACAGTAGTAGTTAATCAGGATATTTCTCTGATCTGGGTTGAATGTTCAGTACAGTCACAGTCCCGCCAGCGACATGCTCAACTTCGCTGGTATGGCAATATTATGGGTATGTGGAATGTTTTTTGGCAACATACAGAACAGATAAATCCATCTGCGACTATGGTTAATACTAAGGTCATTACTCTCTGCTCGTCAAATATTACAGGCATACAGCACTCCATTAAGAGGAATTACATTTTGAATGATTATAAATCAAACCACACTATGCCCTTCCCCAAGAAATGATGCAGAGCATAAGAACTGGTGGAAAGGGCATATGTATTATTCTTCCTATGGAAATAAAAGCAGGGATGTAATTATTCCGATTCATACAAAATATAAAGTTTGTTTTGGAGGACTGATTCCAAAACAAGGACAATATTGATTCATAAGGATAATATATACAATATATATATATATATATTGTGGCAGATATCATCCCCCGTCCCATGGCTACGTGGATGAAGGGAGATACTACTGCCACGGGCAGAGGAGCGTTAATTAAGGAGTTGATTAGAACTGATGGAATACACCTGTGCACCACATGATCACCCACATCCCACACACACACACACACACACACACACACACACACACACACACACACACACACACACACACACGACACGCACACTGTGCACGCTCACACACGAGCAGCCACTTAACACTTTAACATGAGCGGGCACACACTCATGTCGCACACACGCACACTTATGGCCAAAGGAAAGGACACTTTAAATTAGAATAACAGGAACAGTGTATTGCACTACCAAAGCTAACTAGCATGTCACACATGCGCTGTAAATAACTATGTACAGATACCGAGATGTCACTCCATGTTACCTGCTATCTGTTACTGCACAATGTTGTTTCTTCTTTTGATTCTATTATATGTACCACTGTATTGCACATCGTTGCGGGCAAGACCACCCGCATTTCATTGTATACCTGTATGCCGTGACAATTAAAACTCTTGACTTGACTTGACTTGACTTGACACACACACACACAAGACACACATAGCATAAAACCCTAGGAGAGACAGAGAAGAGTTGAGTGGAGGTGATGAAGGAGCAGAGTTCATAGAGAGAGAGTGAGATACTGAGTTTGTTGAGTTAAGAGGTAGTTTGAAGGAGAGGTGAGAGCGAGAAGGTGTTTGTGTTATTGGACCCTGGACTGGCTGAGATACCCCCTTGTGAAACTGACCCTGGACCGGATGACAAACCCTGAGTATTAAACATTCCCTTTTTTGTACGAGAGCCTGGAACGTTTATTGACCCTGGACTGTTATATGACCCCTCTATTGCCCATCGGACTTGTACTGCATATCAATAAATATAATTTGTTTATTGAAATTGTGCTTGTGTGGATATTGGAATTCTTTGTTTTGGTCCGTGTCGAGCCTGAACACCACAAGGCTTGTGACACTACGGTATATATATATACCGTTGTGACAACGCAGGAGTGGGAGTTGACCCCCGGTCTCCCACACCACGGGCAGCAACACAGACCGCTATACCAAGATGTGAATTCACTTCTTTGTACCGTGTCTATGTGTCTTTTGAGGATGTGTGAGAGTGAGTTTAACCCATAGCACCGCTACTCACCCCAGCCCTTCTTGACTGCGCTTCATGATACCATCCGTTACACTCACCCTCTCAAACTCACTCCACTCCACCCAAGGCACTTCGATGTCCCGAGTGGGAGTCAAACCCCGGTCTCCCACGCCGCAGGCAACAACACAGACCGCTATACCAAGAGGTGAATCCACTACTTCGCAACGTGTCTATCTGTCTTTGAGGATGTGAGAGTGAGTTTAACCCAAAGCACCGCTACTCACCCCAGCCCTTCTTGACTGCGCTTCACGATACCATCTGTTACACTCACCCTCTCAAACTCACTCCACTCCACCCAAGGCACTTCAATTCGATTGATTGATCAAGGAAGCTTGATTACATCTTTCAAATATGGCAATCTTCAACCCTCACCCTCAAGAACTCAGTAGGACAGTCTGATTCCCCTTTCTGACCCTCCACCTCCCCACCTCCTCTGGCTAGTCTGAGAGCCACACAATGGCATGCCCCCCGCAACCTGCCTTCCATTGTCAGACAAATGGCCGGTCAGGAGGCTAGGTGTAATAGATCTATCTCTCACCCCACCTTGCATTTTGAAGCTAATTCCCAGACTGGAAATATTGTATAGTAGAGGCAACTGCTAAGATACAGGAGATTCACGTGGCTTGAAACATTGAAAATAAAGTCCAAGCTACTGTCACGGATAAAGTAGAATTTTTTTCAACCAAAATTGATGACCATGATGAGGCGAATGACCAAGGTGAATTCCAGGATGTGGATGCTATTCTTGCTGAAGAGATAGATCTCTATCTCCCCCGCCACCAGAGATGTGCATCCACACAATGAATCTGATAGCCTCCAAGGATCTTGTGAAAACATTGACACAGGAGCCAATGTGCAACGTTCAGTGCAATGGCCAAATGTTCAGCCTTAAAGTCAACCCACCTGGATCAAATTAATGATGCTGTGTCCAATGACAGCAGCATGAATTCTATACCATCAGAAGAGGGTTTCTTCAGTTATGGACCTGGAAAATCCAAAGTCAAAGGTGGTGTTGCTGATGAAGCCCGGAAGTATCTAGAGCGGTAAGTAAGAGTCTTGACTGCCTTAACCTCTTCCACCCGACGGGACCGGTACCGGTCCCGAAATGACATCTGGTCATAAATCAATATTTTTTAGACTGTTGTATAAAAGTTTAATTTCAAACGTATTCAAGTATTAACATCACTAACATGTCACAATAGCATGTAGAATGTATATTATCATCAATACGTTAGTTTAGCAATAGGTTAAAAGTGTCATTAGATAGATTTAACTTTTCGATTTGGTGAAGTCTATTCCGAGAGGACGACCATTTTGGAAATTTTTAACCATGGGAATTGTAGTCTTTTGCGGCCATTTTGTAGCAGAGTTCCACAGATATCGTTCTGCGTTGAATGTTTTTAAAACTACACTTCCTGGAAGATTTTATGGGGTTCAAGGTTTAGAGTTCTGTATGAATTATTTATATAACTGTTATTATTCGGGATAATAAGCCCCAAAAAGTAACGTTTTTGACAAATATTGAAAGGCTTTCAAGTTTCTCTTCCCTATTGTTAACATGTGTTACATCCCAATGTATATATTCCCCAGTGTGTGTCTCCATGTGTGTGTGTGTTCTCCATTTTGTTTCCTCCCTCCAGCCATTGTTCCCTTCACCATTGGTCCCTGCCAGGCCAATCCTTCCATTATAGCAACACAGCACCGATTGGTGGATGGTTTTCCAGACTCCAACACTCAATCAACACCCCACAATCATGGATCACCCCACACCTGTTAAAACATGGCTTCTCACTTCAGTCTTTCTCTCTCTCTGGCATGAGGCTAGGCCTAGAGTGATTTTGGTAACCTGTAACTTTGACAATATTGCATTTCGTGTATTGGCCTTTGGTGCTTAGTAGAAATGTCCTTGTGTGTGTATGGCCACAGAGAGAGCATTGTTAGTTATAGTTTGTTTTTGTATATATTCTGCCTTTGTTTTATGTATAATTAATGTGTTTTTCTCTCTTTCTCAGGAAGCACAGATGGGGTGAGCTGCCATTTCCTTTGGATATTGTTTTCTCCTGTTTTGGTTAGGTAAGAGTAGTTTAGGTAATGTAATCTCTTTTACCATAGATTAGATTTGGGTTTATTTGGAGTATAGTGGTGTTTGTTTGTTGTTTTGGCCTGGGCTCACCCCTGAGCTACATGTGCTTCCTTTGCATCTTTCAATAAATATCATTGTTGTTTACAAACGTGGTCCATCTTTTCTGTCAACCAACTGTTATGTTACAGCCCTTTACCCTTAGACTCACAGGGGTCGTAACATAAATGGGGGCTCTGCCTGGATTTTGTAACCTGTGTTCAATTGTTGGTTGATGGATTTGGTGAACTGTGTTTGTTTACACTTGTATAGTTATTAATTAATTTGTGTGTAAAAATGGCATTTGTGTAAAAAAAAAGATAATGGCAGTTAGTACTTTTGATCTGGGGAAATTCTTGAGCAATCCTACTTGGGAAGCGCTGGATAGCTGCCGCAAGGCAGACTTAGTGGAGATTGCCACACATTTTAAACTCTCGGTTCAACAAAAGCATCTTAAGCAGGATATCAGGTGTCTTGTGGTAGATAAGCTGTTGGAGCAGGGGACGCTTGTTTTACCTGTGGTCTCTGATGAACATGCAAGTCCTCCTGGTGAACCTACGGAAGCACAGCCTTCTGAGGAGCAAGCCCATGGTGCTGAAAAGGCAGGTGTGAGAGTCACATTGCCACATTTTCACTTGGCCTCTCCTGTGTCATCTGGGTCTCGAGAAGGGGCCCAGGTCAAGGTTAGAATAGCCCGTCTCCAGATGGAGGCTCAGGAGAAGGCACAAGCACGTGAGGCGGAGTATCGGCTTCGTAAAATGGAGCTTGAGGCGGAAAATGAAAGGGCTGTTAACATCCGTAGGTTGGAGCTTGAGGTGGAAAAAGAGCTCAGACTGCGGGAGTTGGAGCTGGGAGACCAAAGGAGTGGATCCAACTCTGCTACACCGACTCCTCCACAAGGCCCGGGTATGTCCTCCTCCACAGCTTATTCATCACACACTTTTGATATAAGTAAACACATTGCTTTGGTGCCTCCGTTCCGAGAGACAGAAGTTGATACTTATTTTAATGTGTTTGAGCGTATTGCTGCTTCATTGCGCTGGCCAAGAGAGGTCTGGCCTTTGTTGCTTCAATGCAAATTGACTGGTAAAGCCCAAGAGGTTTGTTCAACACTTTCCCTAGAAGATAGTTTACTGTATGATACTGTGAAGGCTGCCATCCTTTGTGCATATGAGCTTGTGCCCGAAGCTTATAGGCAGAGGTTTCGCAGTCACAAGAGAGCTGTCAACCAGACCTTTGTAGAGTTTGCTAGAGAGAAGGGAACTCTCTTTGATAAATGGTGTGCAGCAAGCAAGGCCTCAGATCTTAACTCTCTCAGAGAACTCATTCTATTAGAAGAGTTTAAGAATCGTTTGCCAGAGCGTATTGTAATTTACCTGAGTGAGCAGAAAGTGTCCACTCTGCAGCAAGCTGCTGTATTAGCTGATGAGTTTGCGCTAACACATAAAACTGTGTTTGTAGATAGGCGTGACTCGTTTCTCCCCCATGATTTCTCTCAGAAACATTCTGTCCCCAACCATTCAGAATTCACACACCCCCGACCAAAAATGTCACCTCCACGCTCAAAAGAGGAGCGGACATGTTACTACTGTCATAAGCCTGGTCATGTTATTTCTGACTGTTTAACATTGAAACGTAAGCAGCAACCGTCCTCTCAGAACTTTAGACAACCCAAAGGGGTTGGTCTGATTAAAATGGCACCTGATTCCGATCAACAGATGCCCAATGATCAGGATGTTCTCGATCCTTGTTTCAGGCCATTTACTTCCAAGGGTTTAGTTTCCTTGACAGGGGATCCAAAAGATCAGTGTACAGTTCAGATCTTACGAGATACTGGAGCCTCACAATCCTTTATCCTCTCTGATGTACTACCTCTGTCTGAGAAATCTTCCTGTGGTTCTAGTGTCCTAGTTCAAGGTATTGAGATGGGTTTCGTGCCAGCCCCGTTACACTGTATTCATGTACAATCTGATTTGGTCACTGGGTTCTTTAAAATAGGGGTGAGACCTTCCTTGCCAGTTAAAGGCATTTCCTTTATCATGGGAAATGATTTAGCTGGAGGACAGGTGAACGCTGTGCTGGAAGTGTTGGATCACCCAGACACAGATTCTCTGCCTGATGACTTGTCACAGAACTTCCCTGAAGTTTTTTCTGCAAGTGTTGTCACTCAGGCTCAATTGAAAAAGAGAGGTGATGAAATTAATTTGTCTGACTCTGTTTTTGCTTCAGCTTTTGTCAGGGAGGAGTTGCTGGCTACAACTTCTGATACCGCTGACAAACCACAGACTCATAGTAAGGTACCCCCACAGACAACTGTAACTAGTTCCGACGCATTGAAGTTACCCGTTACTCGTGAAATGCTAATTACTGCCCAGAAGGCTGACCCTTCTCTTGCAAAATGTTTCTCTTCTCTTGAAACAGAACAGAGGAGAGAGTTGCATTCTTATTTTGTGGATGAGGGAGTTTTGATGCGTACATGGAGGTCCCATGGTACTAGACTGGCAGAGCATGCACAATCGGAGATAGGGCTACCAGATCAGGTACCAGACTGGAGCACTGTTTATCAGATTGTTGTCCCTGCAGTTTATCGTCAGCATGTACTGTTCTTGGCCCATGACCACCCTTGGTCTGGACACTTGGGAGTCACTAAAACATACAACAGAATACTTCAACATTTCTTTTGGCCCGGTTTGAAGTCCGATGTAGCACAGTACTGTCATACCTGTAGTACTTGTCAGATCACCGGAAAGCCAAACCAGGTAATTCCACCTGCTCCCCTCTGTCCTATACCAGCGGTCGGTGAACCATTTGAACATGTCATAGTTGACTGTGTTGGTCTGTTGCCAAAGACCAAAGCCGGCAATCAGTTTTTGTTGACAATAATGTGCACCGCCACCCGTTTCCCTGAGGCTATCCCTCTTCGCAGAATTACAGCGCCTGTAATAATTAAGGCTTTGACGAAGTTCTTCTCCACGTTTGGACTGCCTAAGGTAGTACAAACGGACCAAGGCACCAACTTCCTGTCTAGGTTATTTGAGCAAGTGTTACAGTCCCTGGGTATCCGACATATAGTGTCCAGTGCCTACCACCCTGAAACTCAGGGGGCTCTAGAACGTTGGCATCAGACATTAAAGTCCATGTTGCGTAAATATTGCTTAGACACAGAGAGAGATTGGGATGAGGGTGTCCCCCTTGTTCTATTTGCTGCGCGAGAGACCATACAGGAGTCTCTTGGTTTCAGTCCTGCTGAGCTCGTTTTCGGGCACACTGTTAGAGGGCCTCTGAAAGTTCTTAAAGAACGGTTCATGTCAAAGGGTGCCAGCACACCCACTAATGTTCTAGATTTTGTTAGCCAGTTTCGAGAGCGGCTGCATCAGGCGTGCTCTCTCGCAAAAGAAGCGCTCTCTTCTTCCCAGAGAACTATGAAACGGCACTATGACGAGAAAGCTGTTTCTCGATCTTTCCAGCCAGGTGATACGGTTCTAGTCCTGTTACCTATCCTTGGTTCTGCTCTTTCCGCTCGTTTTTCCGGACCGTATGCAATAGACAAGAAAATAAGTGATACAGACTATGTAGTTCGCACCCCTGATCGTAAATGTCACTCTCGTGTTTGCCACATCAATATGCTTAAACCATATTTTTCCAGAGATAGTGTGCAGGTGAAGACCTCAGACCAGACAGCCGGACTGGCCGTCTCTGCTGTTGCCTCAACTCCAATAGTTCCGGACTCTCCTGACGTTAGTGGTGAGGATGTAGATGGCTTGGAGTTGCGCAATGCAGCCCATCAGGGTGCTAGATTGTCCAACACTGAGATGTTATTGAACCTGCCCACTCACTTAGCACACTTACCTGAGGAGCAGCGAGAGGACATCACAAATTTGATTCAGGCCTACATGGCTCTGTTTGGTGATGTTCCCTCCTGTACTTCTGTATTGGCCCATGATATTAATGTTAACAATGCTGTGCCTATCAAGCAACATGCATACCGTGTTAACATCACCAAGAGGGCCATGATGCAACAGGAGGTTGACTATTTGTTAAAACATGGTTTAGCCAAGCCAAGTTGCAGTCCCTGGAGTTCACCTTGCTTGTTAGCTCCCAAATCGGATGGAACTCCTAGATTTTGTACTGATTTCCGGAAGGTAAATGCTGTCACCGTGCCTGATTCCTTCCCACTGCCCCGCATGGAAGATTGTATTGACAACCTTGGATCTGCCACCTATGTTAGCAAACTAGATTTGTTAAAGGGTTACTGGCAGGTCCCTTTGACCCCCCGTGCCTCGGAAATCTCGGCGTTTGTTACTCCTGACAATTTTTTGCAATATACTGTAATGCCTTTTGGAATGCGTAATGCCCCGGCCACTTTCCAGCGACTGGTGACCCTAGTCCTGGCTGGTGTTCCAAATTGTAATGCCTATCTCGATGACCTGGTTGTCTATTCGACCAACTGGCGTGACCACATGACAATTTTACAAACTGTCTTTGACCGCTTGGCTGGAGCCTCCCTGACCCTTAACCTTGCCAAGTGTGAGTTCGGCAAGGCTACGGTTACCTATCTTGGTAAGCAGGTAGGACAAGGCCAAGTGCGTCCGGTGGATGCAAAAATATCTGCAATCACAACTTTTCCAGTGCCTACTACTAGGTGGGAATTGCGTAGATTCCTTGGGATGGCTGGGTATTACCGTGGTTTTTGCCGAAACTTTTCTTCTGTCGTCACTTCTCTCACTAGCCTGTGTAGCCCGTCCAAACCATTCATTTGGACAGCTGATTGTCAAAATGCAATTGCTAGTGTTAAAGCTCTCTTATGCAGTTGCCCTGTTCTCTCTGCTCCAGATTTCTCCCTGCCATTCCAGCTGGAGGTGGATGCCAGCGGGGTGGGAGCTGGAGGAGTGTTATTACAGGAAGATCATGATGGTGTCAGTCACCCGGTTTGTTATTTTTCCCGGAAATTTTACAAACATCAACTAAACTATTCCACTATTGAAAAGGAGACTTTGGCTATGTTGTATGCGTTGCAACATTTTGAGGTGTATGTCGGTTCGAGCGTATTACCAGTGGTAGTATACACCGACCACAACCCATTGGTTTTTCTGTTGCGGATGTACAACCACAATCAGCGCCTCATGCGTTGGGCGCTCATAGTGCAAAATTATAACCTCAGCATAAAGCATAAGAAGGGGTCTGAGAATGTGTTGGCGGATGCTCTATCTCGGAGTTAAATCTCTCGTGCTGTCGACTTGTTCTATTTTGCTGTCTACTCGGTCTATGTTGCTGTGGACTCGTTTTATGTTGCTGTCGACTCAGTCTCTCTTGCCGTCAACTCGTTCTGTCATTGTTGACCCGAGTGGTTGTTGTACCAACTGCTAGTTTTTTTATAGCTCTTTGTTTTGAAGTACATGTTATCTCAGAGATGTTATCTCGTTGTTAAAAAAAAAGACATGTTTAGTTGGTGTTAAGTGTCAAACATGTTTTTGTCTTATGTATGGGGGTGTTACATCCCAATGTATATATTCCCCAGTGTGTGTCTCCATGTGTGTGTGTGTTCTCCATTTTGTTTCCTCCCTCCAGCCATTGTTCCCTTCACCATTGGTCCCTGCCAGGCCAATCCTTCCATTATAGCAACACAGCACCGATTGGTGGATGGTTTTCCAGACTCCAACACTCAATCAACACCCCCCAATCATGGATCACCCCACACCTGTTAAAACATGGCTTCTCACTTCAGTCTTTCTCTCTCTCTGGCATGAGGCTAGGCCTAGAGTGATTTTGGTAACCTGTAACTTTGACAATATTGCATTTTGTTTATTGGCCTTTGGTGCTTAGTAGAAATGTCCTTGTGTGTGTATGGCCACAGAGAGAGCATTGTTAGTTATAGTTTGTTTTTGTATATATTCTGCCTTTGTTTTATGTATAATTAATGTGTTTTTCTCTCTTTCTCAGGAAGCACAGATGGGGTGAGCTGCCATTTCCTTTGGATATTGTTTTCTCCTGTTTTGGTTAGGTAAGAGTAGTTTAGGTAATGTAATCTCTTTTACCATAGATTAGATTTGGGTTTATTTGGAGTATAGTGGTGTTTGTTTGTTGTTTTGGCCTGGGCTCACCCCTGAGCTACATGTGCTTCCTTTGCATCTTTCAATAAATATCATTGTTGTTTACAAACGTGGTCCATCTTTTCTGTCAACCAACTGTTATGTTACAGCCCTTATCCTTAGACTCACAGGGGTCGTAACAACATGTATGAACAATTAGATCTGAAATTAGTTACAAAACGGTTGCAATGTGGGGAAAATAAAAAAGTACAGTAGATTACAGTAGATTTCATTATCTATTCTTATGCACACCTGGTGATATTAAATCCAAATTGAACTCTGGCATTTGAAAGATAATATATGTATATATAGATACATGTGCGAATTGGCTATAATAAGGTAATTTATAGGCCTCCTATTCTATATTCTATAATAATATTTCAAATTGCATTGGTCCGGATGTGAAAATTCAGTACTGTATCTACAGAACCTTCTATTTAATCATCTTCCCATTATTAATTTCCTTAGATCTTCTGTACACATGATCTCAAGAAGGTACTGAACGAGATCAGTAGCCGTTTTTAATGTTTGGTCATTATTAGCATGGTGTTATTCACTGTCAAAGATGCAAAAATCATAATTCATATTCTCCTTTGTTTCATCCCTATTTAAGCAAGCCTAGTAATAGACACAATATTTCTGACACTGTGAATACATTCCCGGAGGTCCATAGATGTCCCTAGATACCAAGAATATGCTAATGGCCCTTGTAGAAGTGATGCAATATTCCATTTACCTAGGTATATATTTTAGGCAGATTTTCAGAAAATATTCCAAGGGTGGGATATTTTCAGAAAATAAGGCTCAGGCTTAACAGGTTAAGGTCCAACAGTTCTTAACACTTGAGATTCTCCCCTCTGAGTTTAAAACCTTGATCTCCAACCATTGTCAATCCAGTTGTACATGTTTTAATTGATTGTAATCCTTACTTGTCTTATTGATTTATTTGATATGCCTTTTTTTTGCTTAACTCAGTATGTACATTCGATGTGACTGTAAATGAGGGAAACCTAGAGTTTAAATAAAGGTTTGAAATAAAATGAAGTAGAGGACGAGGATTTTTTTTCCTTTTTTCGGATCAGCTGTGAGGGAGAGTTGTGCAAGAAAGTTGTTTTGTGTGTGTGTGTGTGTGTGTGTGTGTGTGTGTGTGTGTGTGTGTGTGTGTGTGTGTGTGTGTGTGTGTGTGTGTGTGTGTGTGTGTGTGTGTGTGTGTGTGTGTGTGTGTGTGTGTGTGTGTGTGCGTGCGTGCGTGCGTGTTTACCGCAGTTAACATTATTCGGCGAACAAGAAAAAGATGGAAATGTTCAGCCTATTGTAATGACCCTGCTGTCTTACAAAGGGGATGGAAGGAGGGGTGAAACAGCCCCGTGCTGCGGTCGTTAAAATGTTCTGTTGTCCGCTTGCCATATGCCTTTACAAGCGTCAACGTTTTATTTATTATCTGAATTTGATGATAAAATTGAAATATTCTTTGTTTATTTGAAAACCCATCCCTGCCTTGTATAAAGCTAAGCCTTTCATTCATAATCTCAGCGAGACAGTGCGGGAGGGAGGGAGAGCTCAGAGTAGGACCAGAGTAGATTGACAAGTGTTAGCTGCTAGTTGTCATCATTTATTTACAAACTTCATAATTGTATTCATCACCTGTTTGATATTCTGAAAGCCATTTCAAATGCGTATTTAAAATCAAACTAAACCCCAAAACGACCAAAAATCGATATGTTTACATAAATCCACATTTATCTAGAAATTCTCCCTTGTGACATCCGACTGATTTTGATAGAGCACATCACATTTGTGGAACCTTTTGTGACTATCCATTTTTTGTATAAAGCGCAATATTTTCATTGTTTGATTTTGAATAATCCAAAAGCATTAAAATTAAAAAAAATAAAAAAGTTGGCAAAGTTGTAATGAGTTCGACCTCGTTTGAATGACAGATATTTAAACACAAAAACAGTTTCACTATTGACAAGTCTTTAGATGAGTTTAAACGCTGTACCGTGCAGTGCAGGTTGTTGCTATCAGTCACAAACTTGGCACCTGAAATCAAAGACTGCTGTTTTCCTAAATGGAAAAACCCTGCTCAACGCATGAATTCTGCCAGTCAAACAATGCTCGTGAATTCCATGGCCTAAAAGTGCTTATTTTCCCCACCCTCTCACCTGTCATATCGTACAGTAGGCTATATTTTCAAGGACCAACTGTATTCATGCGCATTCATACAGTAAATATTGTGTATTTTAAACATTAAGGTTTAAAAGTGTATGAGATTCTTGACATTGTCTGAGTGAGGGTTTACACTCAAGGTTATATTGTACATTTAGGAAGTGAATTGTTAGGTTTTGTAAACAACCCCAACAGCACGACACAGACAGGTAGTTCAGAGTTAGCCAAAAACGACGGGCGTATTTATTTCACAAACAACAGAAATGTGCAACAAAACAGTAACTCCATTAGAGGGGAATGTCTTCTAGTCAAGTAGGGCTCTGCTGCACTGCCCACAGCAGGGTTGATTCTGCGGCTCTGCAGCCCTGTCCTTAGCAGAGTCTACTCTGCGGTTCTGCGGCTCTGCAGCGCTGTCCTTAACAGAGTTTACTCTGCGGTTCTGCGGCTCTGCAGCGCTGTCCTTAGCAGAGTCTACTCTGCGGTTCTGCGGCTCTGCAGCGCTGCAGCCTTAGGTTACCCCAACTTGCGGGGAAAAGGAAACGGAGAATCTCATTAGTCCCAGAACGCAGAAAATACAGGGCAGAGTCCAGTAACCAATCAAATCTTCACTTCTTTGTAGGAAACACACAAAAAACTGAACCAAGGCGGAGAGTCCAGGACAGAACGAGTATAGCAAACCGAGTATAAGAGTGCTCCCGCCGAGCTCATTGGAAACTCCTCTCAGGTGTGTGATGGTAATTGGCACTGAGAAGCGCGCAGTACTGGGCCAGCCCTCACAGTACCCCTCCACGGGAGCCACCCGGCGACCTGCCCGGCATCGGCTTCTCCGGATGGGAACGATGGAAGTCGGTGATCAGGGCGGGGTCCATGATGAGCTGGCGGGAGACCCAGCTCCGTTCCTCGGGACTGTATCCCTCCCAGTCCACCAGATAATGGAACCCCCGTCCTCTGCGTCGGATGTCCATGAGCCGGCGGACCCTCCACTGGGGGTGTCCATCCACCATCTCTGGAGGAGGCGGATCTGGGGCAGGAGGCATCAGGGGACTGAGAGAGACAGGCTTTACTCAGGACACATGAAACACAGGATGAATGCGCATGGAGGCTGGAAGCTTGAGACTCACCGCCGTGCGACTGAGCACCTTCCGGATCTCGAAAGGGCAGACGAACCGGGGGTTCAGCTTCTTGGCGGTGGATTGAAGCGGGAGATCCTTGGAGGATAACCATACCCTCTGCTCTGGATGGTAAGCCGGCGCAGGGATCCGGCGTCGGTTAGCTCCCCGACTGGCGCGCTCCGATGCCCGGAGCAGCGCAGTCCTGGTGATCTCCCAGAAATGACGACACCGGTCGAGATGAACCTGCACGGAGGGAACTGCCACTTCCGACTCCTGTACTGAGAAAAGAGGGGGTTGGTAGCCCAGAGATACCTCGAACGGCGAGAGGCCGGTGGCGGAGCTGACCAGGGAGTTGGCAAAGTTGTAATGAGTTCGACCTCGTTTGAATGACAGATATTTAAACACAAAAACAGTTTCACTATTGACAAGTCTTTAGATGAGTTTAAACGCTGTACCGTGCAGTGCAGGTTGTTGCTATCAGTCACAAACTTGGCACCTGAAATCAAAGACTGCTGTTTTCCTAAATGGAAAAACCCTGCTCAACGCATGAATTCTGCCAGTCAAACAATGCTCGTGAATTCCATGGCCTAAAAGTGCTTATTTTCCCCACCCTCTCACCTGTCATATCGTACAGTAGGCTATATTTTCAAGGACCAACTGTATTCATGCGCATTCATACAGTAAATATTGTGTATTTTAAACATTAAGGTTTAAAAGTGTATGAGATTCTTGACATTGTCTGAGTGAGGGTTTACACTCAAGGTTATATTGTACATTTAGGAAGTGAATTGTTAGGTTTTGTAAACAACCCCAACAGCACGACACAGACAGGTAGTTCAGAGTTAGCCAAAAACGACGGGCGTATTTATTTCACAAACAACAGAAATGTGCAACAAAACAGTAACTCCATTAGAGGGGAATGTCTTCTAGTCAAGTAGGGCTCTGCTGCACTGCCCACAGCAGGGTTGATTCTGCGGCTCTGCAGCCCTGTCCTTAGCAGAGTCTACTCTGCGGTTCTGCGGCTCTGCAGCGCTGTCCTTAACAGAGTTTACTCTGCGGTTCTGCGGCTCTGCAGCGCTGTCCTTAGCAGAGTCTACTCTGCGGTTCTGCGGCTCTGCAGCGCTGCAGCCTTAGGTTACCCCAACTTGCGGGGAAAAGGAAACGGAGAATCTCATTAGTCCCAGAACGCAGAAAATACAGGGCAGAGTCCAGTAACCAATCAAATCTTCACTTCTTTGTAGGAAACACACAAAAAACTGAACCAAGGCGGAGAGTCCAGGACAGAACGAGTATAGCAAACCGAGTATAAGAGTGCTCCCGCCGAGCTCATTGGAAACTCCTCTCAGGTGTGTGATGGTAATTGGCACTGAGAAGCGCGCAGTACTGGGCCAGCCCTCACAGTACCCCTCCACGGGAGCCACCCGGCGACCTGCCCGGCATCGGCTTCTCCGGATGGGAACGATGGAAGTCGGTGATCAGGGCGGGGTCCATGATGAGCTGGCGGGAGACCCAGCTCCGTTCCTCGGGACTGTATCCCTCCCAGTCCACCAGATAATGGAACCCCCGTCCTCTGCGTCGGATGTCCATGAGCCGGCGGACCCTCCACTGGGGGTGTCCATCCACCATCTCTGGAGGAGGCGGATCTGGGGCAGGAGGCATCAGGGGACTGAGAGAGACAGGCTTTACTCAGGACACATGAAACACAGGATGAATGCGCATGGAGGCTGGAAGCTTGAGACTCACCGCCGTGCGACTGAGCACCTTCCGGATCTCGAAAGGGCAGACGAACCGGGGGTTCAGCTTCTTGGCGGTGGATTGAAGCGGGAGATCCTTGGAGGATAACCATACCCTCTGCTCTGGATGGTAAGCCGGCGCAGGGATCCGGCGTCGGTTAGCTCCCCGACTGGCGCGCTCCGATGCCCGGAGCAGCGCAGTCCTGGTGATCTCCCAGAAATGACGACACCGGTCGAGATGAACCTGCACGGAGGGAACTGCCACTTCCGACTCCTGTACTGAGAAAAGAGGGGGTTGGTAGCCCAGAGATACCTCGAACGGCGAGAGGCCGGTGGCGGAGCTGACCAGGGAGTTGATGGCGTACTCGACCCAGGGGAGGAACCGGCTCCAGGATGCAGGCTTCTTGATGGCAACACACCAGAGAGCAGATTCCACACTCTGGTTCATTCTCTCCGTCTGCCCGTTAGTCTGTGGATGGTAACCAGATGAAAGGCTAACAGTGGCCCCCAATCCCTTACAAAAGGCCCGCCATACCTGGGAAGTGAACTGGGGCCCCCGGTCCGAGACGACATCCTGGGGAAACCCATGGAGGCGGAACACATGGCTCGTCAGGAGATCCGCTGTCTCGGAAGCAGATGGAAGCTTGGGAAGGGCCACGAGATGGACCCCCTTGCTGAAACGATCCACCACCGTCAGAATGACTGTGTTTCCCTGGGAGGGTGGAAGGCCAGAGACAAAGTCCAATGCCACATGTGACCAAGTGCGGCACGGAATGGGAAGTGGCTGCAGTAGACCGGCGGGTGCCTGGTGAGAGGCCTTGCTGTGGGCGCAGACCGTGCAGGCCAACACAAACTCCCTGACGTCGTTCCTCATGGTGGGCCACCAGAACCGACGAGCCAGGAAGGAGAAGGTGCGGTGGACGCCGGGGTGGGAGGCAAACCGGCTGGTGTGGCCCCACTGGAGAACCCGGGACTGGACAGAGTCAGGGATGAAGATGCGACGAAAAGGTACGTTGCTCGGAGCGGGATGGAAACGTAAGGCACACTTGACTACGGTCTCGATGCCCCAGGTGACCACTCCCACCACCCTGACCTCAGGGAGAATGTGAGTCGGATCCTCAGTAGTTGGATCCCCCTTGGAGTGTAACCGGGACAGAGAGTCAGCCTTTGTGTTGCGGGACCCAGGGCGAAAAGTCAAAGAGAAGTCAAACCGACTGAGGAAGCTGGCCCACCTTGCTTGCCAGCCGTTGAGGTGCATGGATGCATGGATGTACGTCAAGTTCTTATGGTCAGGCCAAACGGTTCGTCGGCCCCCTCCAGCCAATGACGCCATTCCTCCATGGCAGCTACCACTGCCAACAGCTCCCGATTCCCTATGTCATAGTTCCTCTCAGCAGGAAAGAAACGACAAGAGAAGAAGGCGCATGGATGGACCTTCTGGTCCGTCGCCGACCGCTGAGACAGGATAGCCCCTAGTCCAGTATCCGAGGTGTCCACCTCCACAATGAACTGCCTCTTGGGGTCTGGGTGGAGCAAGACCGGGGCGGTGGTGAATCTGTCCTTGAGGGAACGGAACGCAGCGCAGGCCGCGGGAGACCAGTCAAATGGCAAGGAGGGAGAGGTCAGCTTGGTAAGTGGCTCCGCCACTTGGCTGTAGTTCCGGATGAACCTCCGGTAAAAGTTTGCAAAACCGAGGAAGCTTTGTAGCTCCTTCCAAGAAGAGGGCTCCGGCCACTCTACCACGGCCTGGATCTTGCGGGGGTCGGCTCGGGTCTGGCCACTCTCCACGATGAAGCCAAGGTAATCGACGGGATCGGAGTGGAAACGGCGCTTCTCTGCCTTAACGAAGAGCCGGTTGCGGAGAAGGCGCTCAAGTACTCGGCAGACATGATGGACATGTTCCTCGCGAGTCTTGGAGAAGATGAGGATGCCGTCAAGGTAGACCACCACAAACTCATTGAGCATGTCACGAAGGACATCTTTCATGAGCGCCTGGAATAGCGCCGGAACGTTGGTGAGGCCGAACGGCATTACCAGATACTCGTAATGACCCCTGGGAGTCTTGAAGGCGGTCTTCCACTCGTCGCCCTCTCGGATCCGGACCAGATGGTAGGCACTCCGGAGATCCAGTTTAGTGAAGACGGTAGCCTGGGTGAGGGGCTCAAAGGTGGAGTTCATGAGAGGAAGAGGATACTTGTTCTTGATGGTGATCTCGTTGAGCTGGCGATAGTCAATGCAGGGCCGGAGACCTCCATCCTTCTTCTTAACCGGGGAGGATGAGGGCCGAATGAGGCCTGCTGTCAAGGACTCGGAGATGTACTCCTCCATCGCTGCCTTCTCTGGGACGGTCAGACTGTAAAGGCGGCTGCCGGAAAGGGGAGCCCAAGAGCGGAGGTCGATTGCACAGTCGTAAGGCCGATGAGGAGGAAGGGCCTGAGCCCGGGACTTGCTGAAAACCTCCCCGAGATCGTGGTAATCAGGGGGGATAGTAGAGAGGTCTGGGTGCAGCACACTAGGGGAACTCCGGGGTGATGGACTGGACGCAGCCTGAAGACACTGGGCATGACAGGAGGAGCTCCAACCCATGATGGTGCCGGAGGACCAGGCGATGTGGGGTTCATGCAGCGCGAGCCAGGGACGACCCAGAACTACTGGGACTGAAGGGGACCTGGTAATAAAGAACTGGAGTCTCTCAACGTGATTACCAGCAATGGTGAGGAGGACAGGTGCGTTGAGTGATGTCGGCCAGGCGGTGCTGATCCAACGCGAAGACCTCCAAGGGCCTCTCGAGGTTCTCAAGTGGAATGTTAGCCTGGGTGGCAAACTCAAAATCCAGGGAAGCTCTCATCAGCCCCCGAGTCAACAAGTGCACCCACCGGCGCCCGCTGGTCCGCCAAGGCCAGGGTGATGCTTTTCAGATGGTTAGGTGGTGCAGGGGTGTGGGAACAGGAAAAACGGCTCACCAGGATCTCCCGGGGTCCCAGCAAGCCTAGTCTTTTGGCCGGGTAGGACAATTGTGGACACAGTGTCCCACAAGGCCGCAGTAGAGGCAAAGGCCGGACCTGAGCCGGAACTCCCGTTCGGCTGGGCTAAGGTGTGTGCGTCCCAGCTGCATGGGTTCCACCCTGGTCACAGGCCGGGAGGTGAAGGAGCTACCAGTCGCGGAAGATGCAGGACGAACAGCAGTCCAGTCACGAGTGCGGGAGATCTGGGGGACGGTTGGGGGTCCAAGTCTTGCTTGCTTGCGCCTTCTCTCCCGGAGGCGTCCGTCGATGCGGATGGCAAGGCTGATTAGGGCCTTGAGCGAATTGGGCTCCTCCCGGGTGGCGAGCTGGTCTCTCACAGCCTCGTTGAGCCCCTTCAGAAAAGTGAGATGAAGCGCCCGGTCATTCCAACCACTCTCCGTTGCGGCCAGTCTGAACTCCAGCGCGTAGTCGGTGACACTGCCACTGCCCTGCTGGAAGGTGCCCAACCGGGCTCCAGGATCCTGGCCACAAGCTGGGTGGTGGAAAACCCTTCGGAAAAAAAATCTGGGTAGGAAAAACAGAAGTCAGCCCTCATGGACCAGCAAGCAGTAACCCACTGAGCTGCTCGGCCTGTGAGCAGGTTAGTCATGTAAGCCACCTGGGCTCCCTCTGTCGTAAATCTACTGGGTTGATGAATGAAAACCAACTCACATTGCATGATGAACGTGGCCCAGTCCTCGAAGTTACTGTCGAACAGTCGTTGGCTGGAGAGATGGGGCTCCCGGGGAGCGGGGTCGGGAGGTGCAGGGTTAGTCGCGGCGGCGGGTGGTAGTCCGGCTGGGACTCCTGCCACTGGTAGGGTTAAAAGCAGGGTGTTAAATGCTGCACTGAGAGTCTGCAGCTGGTGTAGAATATCTGCCTGCTGATTACCCTGCGCAGTCTGCTGGGTGGTTAGTGTGTCCAGAGAAGTCTGGATAGGCTGGACATGGGCCCGGAGGCCCTGCACAGCAGCTGCAGCTGCCTCTAGCTGTTGGGTGTGGACATTGGTCAGCTGGATCTGACCTGCCAAGGCTGCTCTAACACCGGCTGGGGTCGACATGGTCGGGTCAAAATGTTAGGTTTGTAAACAACCCCAACAGCACGACACAGACAGGTAGTTCAGAGTTAGCCAAAAACGACGGCCGTTTTTATTTGACCAACAACAGAAATGTGCAACAAAACAGTAACTCCATTAGAGGGGAATGTCTTCTAGTCAAGTAGGGCTCTGCTGCACTGCCCACAGCAGGGTTGACTCTGCGGCTCTGCAGCCCTGTCCTTAGCAGAGTCTACTCTGCGGTTCTGCGGCTCTGCAGCGCTGTCCTTAGCAGAGTCTACTCTGCTGCTCTGCAGCTCTGCAGCGCTGCAGCCTTAGGTTATCCCAACTTGCGGGGAAAATGAAACGGAGAATCTCATTAGTCCCAGAATGCAGAAAATACAGGGCAGAGTCCAGTAACCAAACAAATCTTCACTTCTTCAGTGTTGTAGGAAACAGGACAGAACGAGGATTGCAGTTCATGGAAAAACAGTCCTCCAAATGAACTCACCAAAACCAAAGTCGAAGTGGTTAACGAGGCACGGGTCCACGGGTCCCCGGAGGCAGAGAGAGAAACACAGCAGCAACTTCCATGGGGCGCATTGGAGAAACAACGAGAGGGAACAGCAGTAGAGCTGGTGGTGACAAAACGACCCGACACAGAATTATCAGCAAACCGAGTAAAGAGTGCTCCCGCCGAGCTGATTGGAAACTCCTCTCAGGTGCGTGATGGTAATTGGCACTGAGAAGCGCGCAGTACTGGGCCAGCCCTCACATGAATAACAGCTTGACATTTTATTGTTGGAAAACAACTTGGCTGATGATTGGATAACTACTTGGCCCAGCAGGGTAATGTATACTCTCAGCTGCTGGCACAGGTTTCACCCATCTCTGGGCTAGAACTTGCGGTATTCATAGCCAAAGGCAGTGTGTCATATGCCTCACAGCCAAACACACCTTCCACTTCTCTTACTTTGCTCTCGCTTAAGATGTTTGCCCAAAATGAAGCAATAGCATTTGCATAGAAAGAATAGCATGGTGCTGTGAACACTGTATAGCATGCACTTATTTTGAATCACTACATTGGGCGATGAGTACACACACACACACACACACACACACACACACACACACACACACACACACACACACACACACACACACACACACACACACACATGCCAATATTCTCCACCATCTCAACGCCATCTGTGTTTATTAACACGTATCAATACAGAGAGACAGAGATGAAGCAATAGGAGAACGGGAAGAGGAGAGAAAAAGGGAGCGACATGAGAAGGCAGTAAACATATTTCATGTAAATAGAGGGTGAACAATATCACTCCACCCCCCCCCCCCCCCCCCCCCACTGCTCTCTCTCTTCTAGAGCCAGGGCAGAGCTTTCGACAGGGATAAAGCGAGAGTTTTTTTCTTCTTTCTTTTTTGCCGACTATCGAAGCGCTTTGAAGCGCTCCCAAAAGGTTGATCCTATTCACAGAAAGGTTTCCTATTTCTCTGATGCTCTTTAATAATTCATAGTCCCTTTTTTATGGCTTGGCGTCAGGGCTGGAAGGATTTTCTCAAGCTGGCTGCGTATGAATAATATCATTGTAATATTCTCCATCCAGAGTGCTGTTCGTCGTCAGTGGTAGTGGGTATTGGTGTTAGGTTGAAAAA
Source organism: Notolepis coatsorum (assembly GCF_963971535.1). Taxonomy (NCBI): domain Eukaryota; kingdom Metazoa; phylum Chordata; class Actinopteri; order Aulopiformes; family Paralepididae; genus Notolepis; species Notolepis coatsorum. The sequence goes on from NC_140171.1 coordinate 62,490,149, forward strand.
CAGAAAGGTTGAGTGTCTCACGTCTACGACAAAAAGGAGTTCATGTGTTCTCTGTGGAATGCGGATTGGAGATAGATAAATCAATATATTTTTTTAAAAGGTTAGGAAAGGTAATGTATCAAATGCTAAAGAAAAGGAGTTCACCAGCTCTGTGTTTTCTGGGGTCAGAATGTATTCCCTTTATACTTCAACCACAAGCAAGGAGGAGCATTTAGATGTTAGCAGCCACTCAGGGAGAGACACTGTGTGCAACCAGCACATACACAGCATGTAAAGGCATGTGCATGTGTGCGCGCACACACACACACACACACACACACACACACACACACACACACACACACACACACACACACACACACACACACACACACACACACACACACACACACACACACACACACACACACACGTGCATGCACAAGACACACACACAAACACATTTCTCCTACACTATATAAAATTGTGACTACAGACTGTTACAGTTTATTTCACCTTTGACCCTTCCTATGATACAGGCCAGGATCATTTAAAAGTTTACATCTGGCTCTTTGAAATCAGGAGTCAGGACCATGGAAGAAACAGTGCAACATGCAGTGCACAATATGTGTGTGCTCGCATGTGCCAGTGCTGCCGAAAATTATATATGTCTTAGTTTAGCCGTATCTCAGTGAATACACAGTCAGCAAGTTAACCTTGCCTGCATTCTAAATTAAACCCTCCGCATTGGGAGATGGAATATGAGCAACAGTGAAGGAATGAAAGGTTATTCCCTCTGTTAGAGCCAAGAATACAACTGCCACCCACCCGCATATACAGTCCGCTCCTACCAGCATGAATGAACCTACGGGCCATGCAAATCCTTTCTAACAGGCAGTGCAAACACTCAAGGGGCGAATTCACAAAGAATGGATTGCGCGGTGGTAATAGCACCCTGATGTGAATAATAAAACACGGTGTCCACTTTCACCCCCCCCACGCCTACCGCCAGGCCAGAAAAAATCTAAATGAACATTTTACATATAAAAACGCCACTGCACATATATCATATAACATGTGTACTTTTACTTTGGATACTTACCTTACATTACATTTTAAATACTTATCAAGCGACGCTCCTCACGAGACCTAGCCCCGTGAATATTAGTGCGCTGATCGGAATACGGGCCCACGGGTGTGAGCTTGCGCAAAATCACCCATTGTTTACCACGTTGCACGCAGCACTTTGCTCTCGTCTGCCGGCTCACACCAGATTACAATACACTGGTGAACAGCATGCAATGCCAGTCTTCCCACTAACAAAGAAACCAGATGTTGTCAGTGGCAACATGGCAATGCCATGGCAAAGTTGAATACAATATTTAAATAATAAATAAGATTGCATGGGATCTCTGGGTGCCTGGCTCAATGTCATCCTTGATTTCATCCAGTAGATCAAGAATTGTTTGAGCTGGCAACCTGTGTCTCCGGATGATTTCAGTCTCACTTAAATCAAAGAGTGATCAGATCCATGTAAAGGGGCCTAAATAATTTAACAGGTGTTTGTGCTTGTGAGCATACGCAGTTGGCGCAGCTGCCTTTTTAAATTGTGGCTGATGTCATTCTAACCAGAGCTCTGACAGGATCACATCGCCTGTTGGTAAAGTAGACTTAATTGATTGAAACTTTATGAACTTGGCTATGTCACCTATAAACACAATGTAATGTATCACGTTGGCTGCTGGCTGCTAATGCAGCCTGCCGATAATATCTGCATGTGCACAGGGTTGTTGGGGAATTGTGGCTAAATTAATGAATGTTGTGATTAAATGTTTGCCGCTAGCTTGTGGCTAGGCTAGCATACTGTGCCGATGGTGCACTACCTCCATTTATTTGTTGATGTTCAACAAATGATTTGTAAAACATTCTTAAAAGATCTATAAATCATTTACAGATGTTATTGTGTGCCTTAATCTAAAGTGAAGACTATTCATCATTAACAAATGTCTAATCGTTTATTATTTGTGGATGTAGCCCATGCTATTTTCTTGTCTAGCTGAAACATTCATTATGGACTGTGAATTGGGTGATGCTCCCTGGGGGAGTGTAATTAGTTGACGCTCCCTGGAAGAGTGTAATTTGTTGACGCTCCCCTGAGATTTACGTGGTGCAGCCTGCTTGTGAGCAGCGTGTTGAAAACTGTTCCTGGCTGCAAGCTAGAGACAGACTATTGGAGCAGTTGGAGAATACTAGAAAAGTGACAAAACGGTATACTTGAACAGAACTACTTGGACAGAATAACTACTTGGACAGAAGATGAAAGATAGAGGATAAAGAGAGGATTCCGGTGAGTCATACCGTGTTCATGCTAGCTAGCATTTCCTACTCATTGCTAATATGGAGCTACAGTGTGTAATCAAAAACCAGTCAGGATATTGGATGAAAGGAGAATGATAACACAGTGATTCTGTTCACTGACATAACAGTGCTGGAACTGGACAAGAAAGAGAGAAGAAAAGACTAGCTGACTTGAAGACCGAATTGGAGGAGAAACCATTGCCAATTGAAAGACTGATAAACAAATGGAAGAATCCTGGTGAGTTAGTAAGTCAACTCGCTAGCTAACTCAAGCTGCATATTGTTGTTTCTGAGTTACAATGTGGTTGTTATTGTGGTTATTGAGCCATACATTGTTAGTGTTGACTGCTAAGGCTGCTAAGGCTGTGCTATGCATGTGAAACCTGCCATAATGTGAGTTCCAGTAAATAACTGTATAGCCTAATGGTATATAATTACAGTATATGATGCTAATCTATTGATGGCCTGTACAATTCTGTGCAGATTGGTTTTTGTTACCCCCTTCAGTGAACACGGATCTGCATCAACTGAAGTGGTCTTCTTCATTGACCTTCTCCACTCACCATCACCCAACGGTCGGCTGGTGACGTTCCCTTTTTGTTTAATTGAGTGCACTCAAAACAGACTTTATTGGGTACCCTTTTTATTTCATTTATTATTTTCTATAAATGTGGACCATTGCATGGAAGCTATGATGTTGTAATATGTACTGAACCTGGTGAACCCTTTTAAGTTATATAAAAGGTAAAACGTAGATCACGGTGCCTGTGTATTTTTTCTTAGAGCCAGTCTCCTTGAACCTATAGTTGATAGTTGTACCACTGCAGAAAGAACTGATAGTGTTGAATTACAGTAGGTTACATAAAGTGGCGAGCTAACCAGGAGACTGGTAATACAAAATGGAATATTGTAACCATTATAAAATGCATGAGCAGGGCTCTGGTCCAATATAAAGATGAAAGAGTAATAGCTCGTATGGATCCAGCGTTCTTCACTGAACCATTCATTTCTGATGATGCCACATGGTACAGCACCACCATACAAAACGAGACAGTTCAGGAAACAGAAGAACAAGAAAACGTTGATGAACAAAAGTTTGCTGCAGCAGTAGCAGGTCTAAGCAAGACCAGTCAAATCCAGATGCTCCAAACTTATCTTTCTAAACTTCAGATGACTGATAGTGACACAGCAGGTGAAGAGACAATTGAAACTCTGGCGCCTGAGTCCCCTCGAACACCGCCATGTCTGGATGAGAGCCTCATCAACCCCCCCAGTGTTCAGAAAGTAGTTGTGGAGCATGTAATAAAAACTGAACATCAATCTTCACATGTCAGCAAAATCCGCACCTTCTCAGGAAGAACACCAAAACCCAGTGGAGAAGTTGATTATGAGACGTGGCACACTCAAGTTGAACTGTTACTGAGTGATCCTTCCAGCTCGGATACTCAGAAGGTCAGAAGGATTTTAGAGAGCTTACTGAGCCCAGCAAGTGACCTAGTAAAAAGCCTTGGTATTGACTCCTCGCCCTCACAGTATCTCAATCAGCTTGACGCAGCTTTTGGGGCAGTAGCAGATGGAGAAGAGCTATATGCAGCATTCCTGGGTGCAAATCAAAATGCCGGAGAAAAATCCTCAGATTACTTGAATCGCCTACACCTGATGCTGGAGAAAGCTGTTACTGGAGGAGGGGTGTCTGCTGAAAATTCCCAGAAGCAACTTCTCAGGCAGTTTTGTAGGGGTTGCTGGGACCAGGCCATGCTCATTGAGCTCCAGCTTGAGGAAAAGAAGGCCAATCCCCCATCCTTCCCTGAGCTACTACTGCTATTGAGGAAACAGGAGGATAGACGACAAACAAAATTCAACAGGATGAAGAAACACCTTGGGAGCAATAAAGCTATGTCACATATGCATACAGTCTATGGCCTGCCCCAATGTGAAGAGCTGGAAGAGACAGAACCTGTCGCAAGCGAGAAGGAAGTGAAAAAACATCTCACGGAGACCCAAAGGCTCGCTCAGGAAGTGGCGGAGCTAAAGAAGCAGCTTGCTTTAAGAGCAGTTGGACCCCAGAATGTAAACAACCCCGGTGGCGAGAATGCGGTTAGGGGGAACTGTATGGCCTCTAATGCGACAAGCCGCAAGATGAACAGGAACACCTCCGACATGCCCCGAGCATGGTTCTGTTTTAGATGTGGAGAAGACGGCCACATTGCTGCCCAATGTTCGAACGAGCCAAATCCTGCCGCTGTACGGCAAAAGAACTTTGAACTCAGAGAAAGGCGTGAGCGGTGGAATATGCAGCACCAGGGCCAGCCCGAGTTCCCTTTAAACATGTAGTGGCCCCTGTTGTGGGGCAATCAGGAGCCATGAACCCCCCTTTATCTAGTCCCATGCAAGACTTAGAAGTTAATGTAGTTAGGGCCACAAACTATGCTCAGAATGGCCCACCCTGTAACTATAGACCCTTACCCAGTGGTCTTGTGGGGCCATGTTGCACCTTGACTGTGCTTGTTGAAGGCCTCCCATGTAAATGTCTTCTAGATACTGGATCACAGGTTAGTACAGTCTCAGAGACCTATTACTCAGAACACCTCATCATTCCCTGTTGAACCCATTAATGCACTACTTGAGATTACAGGCGCAGGGGGTCAGCTAGTCCCTTACATAGGCTACACCCAGGTCTTTTTAACTCTCCCTAAGAGTGTTACTGGCATAGAAGAAAATGTGTCTTCCCTAGTTCTCATTGTACCCGACTGTGACCTAAGCCGTGAGATCCCTCTGTCTCAAGCTGAACAGTCGGGCAACCTAGAGCCACAAGCTGAAGTCAGAAGGTCAAGTAGATCACGGCAACAGCCTGATAGACTACACTATGAGAGTCTTGGGAGACCCCTGATTCTGGCAATTGTTGCATTCTGCAAGAGTTTGGAAGGCCTCCTCCCAGAACCTGAGAGGTGGTAAGCGCATGAAGGGACTCAAGCGTTCTAGGGGGGGAGTATGTAGCCCATGCTATTTTCTTGTCTAGCTGAAACATTCATTATGGACTGTGAATTGGGTGACGCTCCCTGGGGGAGTGTAATTTGTTGACGCTCCCTGGAAGAGTGTAATTTGTTGACGCTCCCCTGAGATTTACGTGGTGCAGCCTGCTTGTGAGCAGCGTGTTGAAAACTGTTCCTGGCTGCAAGCTAGAGACAGACTATTGGAGCAGTTGGAGAATACTAGAAAAGTGACAAAACGGTATACTTGAACAGAACTACTTGGACAGAATAACTACTTGGTCAGAAGATGAAAGATAGAGGATAAAGAGAGGATTCCGGTGAGTCATACCGTGTTCATGCTAGCTAGCATTTCCTACTCATTGCTAATATGGAGCTACAGTGTGTAATCAAAAACCAGTCAGGATATTGGATGAAAGGAGAATGTTAACACAGTGATTCTGTTCACTGACATAACAGTGCTGGAACTGGACAAGAAAGAGAGAAGAAAAGACTAGCTGACTTGAAGACCGAATTGGAGGAGAAACCATTGCCAATTGAAAGACTGATAAACAAATGGAAGAATCCTGGTGAGTTAGTAAGTCAACTCGCTAGCTAACTCAAGCTGCATATTGTTGTTTCTGAGTTACAATGTGGTTGTTATTGTGGTTATTGAGCCATACATTGTTAGTGTTGACTGCTATGGTGCAAGGCTGTGCTATGCATGTGAAACCTGCCATAATGTGAGTTCCAGTAAATAACTGTATAGCCTAATGGTATATAATTACAGTATATGATGCTAATCTATTGATGGCCTGTACAATTCTGTGCAGATTGGTTTTTGTTACCCCCTTCAGTGAACACGGATCTGCATCAACTGAAGTGGTCTTCTTCATTGACCTCCTCCACTCACCATCACCCAACGGTCGGCTGGTGACGTTCCCTTTTTGTTTAATTGAGTGCACTCAAAACAGACTTTATTGGGTACCCTTTTTATTTCATTTATTATTTTCTATAAATGTGGACCATTGCATGGAAGCTATGATGTTGTAATATGTACTGAACCTGGTGAACCCTTTTAAGTTATATAAAAGGTCAAACGTAGATCACGGTGCCTGTGTATTTTTTCTTAGAGCCAGTCTCCTTGAACCTATAGTTGATAGTTGTACCACTGCAGAAAGAACTGATAGTGTTGAATTACAGTAGGTTACATGGACATTCATGAATACACACGAAGCAATTACCAGACTTGTCTTTTCATGTTTAACAAATTATTTGTTAAAGGGGAACTATCTTATAAATGGCCTTTTTCAGTGTTTAGCATTGTTTCCTAGCTATGTGGACTTATATTAATAGGATCTATGTCTCTAATTCTCATATTGGCACAAGGTCCTTTTATTGGTTTACAAAGCCCTAAATGGTAAGGCCCCTGCTTACCTAGCAGACCTCCTCACCCCTTATACCAACGCCAGGGCCCTCAGATCGGCTGATAAGGGTCTCCTAACCAGTGATGCCAGTAACGCGTTACTAAGTAACGCATTATTGTAATCTGATTACTTTTCCCCGAAAATAGTAATCTAACGCGTTAATCTTTAAAAGCCAGTAATCTGATTGAAGTTACTTGTCCAAGTGGCTGTGCGTTACTATTTCGTTACTATCTCATCATAAATTCATAATGCAGGCGGAATGCAGTATTTTATTTCGTTTTCGACAGTCAAAAATACATTTTGAGCTGTTTTTCTTATTTGGGAGTGACGTCGTGTGGCAGTGAAAGGGTTAAATACACAATGTGTCCCGGGGCGTGACTGGACCCTCTGTCTGTGAGTGACTCTGCTTTGGTCCAATCACATTCCCCATCCACAGTCTGCAAATCAGAGGCAGAGTAGGGCGGGTCTTCACAGCACGTCATGTGACATATGCGCCAATCGTGTGACAGCAGGGCTCCGTCGTTACAGCGTTTTGGGGTGGAATTCTCCGTGCAGACTTGCACGGAGAATTCCACCCCAAAACGCTCGTCTAAACGTAGCCTCAGTCACTACTTCACGTTTGTGTCAGCTAAGCCGGGTGAAAAAAACATTCATATGGGGAGGAAACAAAATACTGTCTACCGCTAAAAACAGCACATCCAATTGCATTGAAAGCATCTGGAATCACAACACTAGCCGACGCTTCGACTAGGTACAGGAGGACTCGGAGGCCAGCCAAACAGCAAAAGAGAGAGATTGTTTCTTTCCCTTTTGATTAATGTATATTTGATGGTGGCAGAGCAAAAGCTCTTATTTGCCAGATTTACAGTTAATTTACATGTTAAAGAGAGACTGATTGTATGTTTATAGAGAGACATTTATAAAAACAATTTAATAGTTACAGTTGATATAATTGAATAGTTCAGCCTGCATTTGTTAGATGTGATACACTGGTTTTGTAAAACCACTGGCTGGCTGCTCTAATGCTGTGAGCATCATAGACTGTTGCTTTACCATACTTGATGGTACAGAAGCTGAAGCACTAGTTTAACAATTTACGTTATGTGCAGAGAAACAAGTTAAAAACAATTTATGCACTTTCAATAAAGCGTTTAAAAAAAAACTGTTGGGGGAACGACGACGACTATCAGTAATCAGTAAAGTAACTTAGATAACTTTTTAAAGGAGTAATCAGTAATCAGTAATCAGATTACTTTTACAAGTAATCTGTGGCATCACTGCTCCTAACCACCCGTAGGTCTAACTTCAAGTCTAGTGGGGGACTTGCTTTTGCGGTCGCAGCCCCTGACCTCTGGAACAGCATGCCCATGTCCATTAAATCTTCCCCCTCCATCGAGTCTTTTAAATCAAAACTCAAAACCCACCTATATCGCCTGGCCTTCCCTGACTCACTTTGACTCTTGCCGTACTTGTTGACGTGTTGTTCTGTTTTTCCTTTGTCAATCCGTTGATTATTTTTTTAATAAATCTTTTTCTGTTTATTTGATACTTTTCTTTGTTCTTAGCTTAGCTATGTGAAGCACTTTGGTTGACAAGCGTCATGTTTAAACGTGCTATATAAATAAATTTGATTGATTGATTGATTGAGATTGTTGTGTTAATGTCTGGGACAGAAACGGGTGGCCGACTCGCTCAATATTCTATACTGAGAGGCGTCTTTTTTGCTATAACGTTAAGAAGTGTAACTTAATGTTACATGCATGCATTTTTCCGTTCTCTCCGCGAAAGCAGAGCAGTGTGTGTTTCAACACCTTTCTCAAGTCCTGTAATGAATGAATGCCAAGCCATTCAATTTCATGCCAGACCACACCTCACTACAGCCCCGGCCTGTAGTTATTTTGGCGAGCATTGGGACACAATACTGTCGGACAAATAACAAGGACCCAGGAGTAGTAGGCAGTTTGTTCTCGTCAGTTGAACAGAACATGAACATGAACTAGATGACATGAACTAAATTTATAATGCAATTTAGTAACATTGATACATAATACATTTGAGCAAATAATAGGCAAATCTTTAAGAATGAATAACAATTGTCTGCAGTTATTTTTGTTGAAACTAGGTGGGGCTCTGCCCCTAATGACCAGTCACCACTGTATATGTGGACTCCAGTGATTGGGAGCATGCAAGCCTCAATCGATTAAAATGTTATGTTAAAGTGGTATGTGGTCCAGTTATGCTGGCTCTGATTACAGGTTATGTTACAGTGGTATATGGTCCAGTTATTGTCAGGATCCGCTTCCACAGCCTGGTCCCATTCCCCTTCCGTTTGCCAAGGCTGGTCCCATTCCTCCTCCAGTCCAGAGAGCCTGCCCTACACCCCCCTCTAGTGGAATCTTTACGTTACTCCCGTTCCTGCCACGTCTACTGGCTATTAATGTGTGTATTCTCCTTATGTCCTTAATGTTCAATGTGTTCGCTGTGGTGTTGTTTTTGTTACCCACTCTGTTCCCTGGTCTGGTCTAGTGTCTTGTCTTTTGTATTTGTATATATTGTTATTCAGTCCTGTCATGTTATATATTGGTGTCACTGTTAATGTCAGCTTGTGTGTTGTGCAGGTGTGTCTTTTTAGTGATTAGTCCCCCTATATATTCTGTCCTTCGCTGTCACTCCCCTGTCGGTCCGTTATCCTATCTTGTCATATTCATCGTTGTTATCATTATCAACGTTGTGGTTGGGATTCCATGCAGCACCCTTCCGTGCTGTGCTCTCCACGTTTGGTATCATGTAATCTGCCAGCTTATGCTGAGGAACAATTATTGTTTTGTTGTAGTTAAAGCCTTGTGAAAGAACAAGTAAAGCCTTTTTTCAACTACACCCCGTTGTGTCCTGCCTGTCTGTAAGGGACCAAGCAGCCAGACAAGGAGGACACAGTGGTTTTGGCAAAAAATAAGGGTTTTATTTTACCCATTTCAAAAACATAATTTAAATATAACATAAATGGTCCAAATAATATAGCAGGACAAAAACAGACCTGAACAGAACGGAAGACCCCACACAAAAGAGAACTCAAACTATATATAGGTCCTGGCCAGACACATAAACATAGGCAGGCTAATTGATTAATTAATATTTTACTCTACTATCTTAAAAATGCACATTAATCAAATAAACAATAAACATACAACATATAACATATCTACCGAACTAAACAACGAATAATCTTAAGTAATAAGGAAAATACATATAATAAACTAAATCACAATACAAGGAACCCCCCCCCGACATCTCCTGTGACATGGTTTGGTCCACCACCCCCATCCGGCTATTTAGGGTGGACCAGTTGCAGCTGCTCTGTTTGCCTAGAGTTAGGACGGCTGGCTGTAGAGTTGAAGCAACCAAACAAATGATAAGGGTGAGGGAACAAGTTAATATGTGCGGGTGCGGCGCACAGATGCATCCGTCACATACTCCCCCTCCTCTGGAAGCTCGTCGGCACAGTTCTGACTGAGCACATCAGTGAGGAGGGCCATTATTTACAATAACATTTACTACAATAAAAAGTTAAAACATAAGTGAAGGTGCCCCATGAAGGAGTCTCATTTCCTCCTCCCCATCCTGCCCCATCAAACCAACCGTTGATGAGGCAAGCAGGTTACTGACCAGTCTGTATGAAGAGACATTTTCACCAGTTAAGTACAGTCTAATACATGATGGCACCATGCAGCTCCCCATCCAGCTTCAGAACACAGCCTCCCTTTCACACAGGGCCTCTTGTAGTTCTCCCCTTCAGGCATAACAGCTCTTCAGGGCCAAGACACTACGCCCCACACAGGGCCATGGGCCGTCTCCGCTGGACTTCCGAGGTAGCTGCATCTTGGACACCGAATCTGCAGTCGTCTTTGGCAGGACCAGAACAGCTACCCCCTCTTTGTAGGAGTTTCCCAGCTGTCCCCGAACCGGGCTCCGCTGCTCCTCCACAAGACACACCAGCAGCTTTCACCTGCCCCCATCATGCTGGACCTTCCTTAGCACTGGTTACATCAGAGTCTTCTGGTACATCAGACTGCTGCCCGGGGTTTGCTCCACCCCTTCCTCCCGCATCTTCTTCAGGGAAGCAAGGGAAAAAATTGCATGCAAAAAAAACCCACTGTGTGGTTTTGGCAAAAAATAAGGGTTTTATTTTACCCATTTCAAAAACATAATTTAAATATAACATAAATGGTCCAAATAATATAGCAGGACAAAAACAGACCTGAACAGGACGGAAGACCCCACACAAAAGAGAACTCAAACTATATATAGGTCCTGGCCAGACACATAAACATAGGCAGGCTAATTGATTAATTAATATTTTACTCTACTATCTTAAAAATGCACATTAATCAAATAAACAATAAACATACAACATATAACATATCTACCGAACTAAACAACCAATAATATTAAGTAATAAGGAAAATACATATAATAAACTAAATCACAATACAAGGAACCCTCCCCGACATCTCCTGTGACATGGTTTGGTCCACCACCCCCATCCGGCTATTTAGGGTGGACCAGTTGCAGCTGCTCTGTTTGCCAAGAGTTAGGACGGCTGGCTGTAGAGTTGAAGCAACCAAACAAATGATAAGGGTAAGGGAACAAGTTAATATGTGCGGGTGCAGCGCACAGACGCATCCATCACACTGTCTCTCTTCCTCGTTCCTGTGATTGCTATTGGGTCCACACCAACACTGAATCGCTACAGAACGGACCGACCCGAATTGGACCCAGCAAGCAGGACGAGGGAGGCGTGTATCCTTTCCGCAACGGAATTCGGTTTCCGCATTCCTCTGATTGCCCGTGACCCCCACGTGACCCGCCCCCCTATCCAGCGCTCTGCCGCTGCCGCGCGCGGCAGAACGAGCGGCCGCGGACTCGCTCGCTTCCTCAATTTATACGCATGGAAGTATTGACTGAATGAATGAATGAATGAAAACTTTATTTAACAGATTGCAGAATGTGTACAATACAGTACGGCTCAATACACACAATTGTTAAGGGGATGCAGACCTGAGAAAGATGTTTGTCTTGTGTACATCAGGGTCCCCCATTTTCAATTCATATAGAATGACTACGCCGTAACAAATCATTAAAGAAATATACCGTTAACTGGAATATGTTGTGCCTTTACACATATGTTGGATTGTGTAATTGGTTTGTCATGACAAACAAATAAAAAAATCGCGATTTACCCGCTGGCTACAACAACACACAGTGACTGCATGTAGTCACTGTGTGTTGATGTTGTAGCCACCTCCTCAGAGGCAATGCCGCTCGCTGCAGCACATTCTCGCCGCAGGCTGAGCTCTGGTGTCCGCTGGAGCAAGCCAGAGACAGCGGGGATTCGGCTCCCATCAGTCGGGCAAGAACTGCGGGTTTTCAGCCTCTTCCCTCTCTCCTGGAGCTTAATGGGGAGCTTAGTCCTTCCTCTGAGGAGCGCGGTGTGTCACTGTGTGTTGTTGTAGCCAGCGGGTAAATCGTGATTTTTTAATTTGTTTGTCATGACAAACCAATTACATAATCCAACATATGTGTAAAGGCACAACATATTCCAGTTAACGGTATATTTTTTTAATGATTTGTTATGGCGTAGTCGTTCTATATGAATTGAAAATGGGGGACCCTGATGTAAACAAGACAAGAGGCAACCCAGGGGGCGCGTCCTTGGGAGGACTACGCCGAACCATCTCGGGAGGAGCGTCCCTGTGTGGCCTACCACGCCGAAGCAACCCAGGAGGAGCGTCCTGGTCCTGCCGCCTCCCCCGGGTCTGCTTTCACATCGGGTCGACCTCGGCGGCGACACACTGCAGGGCGGTCGACTCTTCCGCCGGCTGCGTCGGCGTCTCTGGTCCCAGCCCCAGATCCTGGGCTATTGCCGCCATCCCCCTGCTCCGGTCCCCTCACCGGCCCCTTGCCCCAGCCTGGTCCTGTTCCCCGTTTCTCCGAGGCTCTCCCCGTGTTCACCGACAACTTTCCTGGGTCCCGGCCCCCCGCTTCCATTACGTCTGGAAGCCGTACTTCGAGGGAGGGGTACTGTCAGGATCCGCTTCCACAGCCTGGTCCCATTCCCCCTCTGTTTGCCCAGGCTTGTCCCATTCCCCCTCCAGTCCAGAGAGCCTGCCCTACACCCCCCTCTACTGGACTCTTTACGTCACTCCCGTTCCTGCCACGTCTACTGGCTATTAATGTGTGTATTCTCCTTATGTCCTTAATGTTCAATGTGTTCGCCGTGGTGTTGTCTTTGTTACCCACTCTGTTCCCTGGTCTGGTCTAGTGTCTTGTCTTTTGTATTTGTATATATTGTTATTCAGTCCTGTCATGTTATATATTTGTGTAACTGTTAATGTCAGCTTGTGTGTTGTCCAGGTGTGTCTTGTTAGTGATTAGTCCCCCTATATATTCTGTCCTTCCCTGTCACTCCCCTGTCGGTCCGTTATCCTATCTTGTCATATTCATCGTTGTTATCATTATCAACGTTGTGGTTGGGATTCCACGCAGCACCCTTCCGTGCTGTGCTCTCCACGTTTGGTATCGTGTAATTTGCCAGCTTATGCTGAGGAACAATTATTGTTTTGTTGTAGTTAAAGCCTTGAAAGAACAAGTAAAGCCTTTTTTCAACTACACCCCGTTGTGTCCTGCCTGTCTCTCTTCCTCGTTCCTGCGATTGCTATTGGGTTCACACCAACACCGAATCCCTACAGTTATGCTGATCTGATTAAAGGTTATGTTAAAGTGGTATGCGGTCCAGTTATGCTGGCTCTGATTAAATTACATGTTAAAGTGGTATGTAGTCCAGTTATGCTGGCTCTGATTACGTTCCCCTTGAACCTTGGCAAGAATTTGAAAATACATAATCTTTGTCAATTCATGCCATGTTTTGTAAACAAAATCTATTTCAAAGTAATTTGTTCAGATACATTTAGTGGAGTAAAAAGTACAATATCTTCTTTGAAATGTAGTGGAGCAAAAGTACAAAGTTAACTCTTTCTCTGCCATACCAGAGATTTCTCGGGTTATCTCGCCATGCGCTGAACGCCAAAACCCGAGATGTCCTTTGATCCCCATTCTATACTGTCAGCCGGAGCCAGCTAGGTGTCTCTGATTCACATGCCTACGTTGGAATTGCAATGGCGATCGAATATCACCAGGTGGCAGTATCGCCTACCTTTGAACTGGAATGGCTTGGTTTGGATACACGTTTTATTTTCTTTTTTTTTGGCAATGGCTCCTTCTCCTCTTGCCTGAACAGAGACACACCACGTTCGCCTCGAAATGTTGTTGCTGAAGCATATTTCCCATATTAACGTGTATAGACAATATACTGGTAATCGCGATGGCGATGCGATCACTTGGAATTATTCTTTTTGGAATACCTTCTGACTAAGGTAAGGTATATTCTATGACTATTTTACCGAACCTGAAACATGTTTCTGTAATGATCACAGTTTTGTGTTTTACCGGACGTAAAACATGCTCGACAAACACAATCACAGTTTTGAGTTAAAACGGCCCCTCCCCCCCTTGATGATTTTGTGAATGCACATAATGTAGATGGTATATACCTTTGATTTGGGAGTATTTGGAGCTTCAGGCGATCAACCAGAATGATTTCGGCGTATTGCATATAAAGTGTCATATCTCGCGATCTATGGAAAAAGACTGAATTATTCTGGAAATAGGGCGACATTTAGCGTGTAGCGTGTAACAAACTACACTGTGTAGAAATTAACTAATTAGTCAGTAATGGACTATGAACAATGCCTGTCAAATGAGCTATTGTCTCCATAGCTATAATACAGAACACACGATGGGTCTACAAACATCGCTAAAATTGTCAATAACGCTGGCGCCATTTAGCAAAGATGACGAAAGCTTATGGCAGTCAATGAGTTCAAATGGAAATAAACAAAAAGCTAATTACAAGTAGCTTAAAATTACTTAGTATAGTATTTGAGTGAAAACCACTGAAGAGAAACCTTTTGATGCTACAAAATAGATTAGTTGCATAATGTTTTTACATGCTATGTTATAGCACCGATTCTACTCCCCTATGACTGGTTGGATCCATTCACCTGGCAGAAAGAGGCAGCATTTGTGAACATTGTATTAAAGCATATAAGTCATATATACTCACATAACATAACATACTGTACATACTTTACAAACACTCCTGCTTCCCCATCCTCTACACACACATACACAACAGTAAAGCCAGATTGTTTCTTGACTAATGTCATTGTGGAACCAAAGTGTAGAAAGGATTGATTGAAACCATGATAATTCAAGGAGCATGCCAACATTATGGGACATGTGCTTACTGTCTTCTCCAGAGTCAGACAAGAAGATAGATATAAATGTCCTCTCTGTGCATTCAGTATAAAGCTATCCGGCTGACAGCTAGCCTAGCTTAGCGAAAATTAAGTGGACATTTGTGCTACGCTTGGCTACAGTAGCTTGCAGCCGGATAGCTTTTCACTTAACACACAGAGAGGTATATTGGTATATATCTTCTGGTCTGAGTCTGGAGAAGACAGTAAGCACATTTTCCAAAATGTTTGGTCAGGGTTTTCAGTCTTCAGATTAACAAGCCTAAACTAGCATCAATTATCTTTAATTAATCAATCAGCTGTGCTTTTTGGAGCCAGGAACACTGTCTACCTAAGCACAGTTTGTAAATTTTTGACAAAACCAATTGGTGTATTTTACACTGACCAATGTTCAATATGTTTAATAAGTGAAAGAAATATAATCACAATTTTAGACTTAGATTTTGATTAAATTTCTTTGCAAAAAACATAACACTCATTGAAGGAAGTATTGCAAGTATACATAATAGTACATATTTAAGCAAAGTAACATGAGAGGGAGTGTTTTATAGTTTAACATCACAGTGCCATGGATCATATCAGCCATTATGTTATCTATTGTATACAATTTGAGCATCTATTGCTTATACAACCATTATTATATATCTGATTTCACATTGTGAATAAAACACTGGGATATCTTCTTTTGAGGAAGAGACGACTCCTAGTCCTGATCGTATTGCAAATAATACACACAGCCCTCTGCTGCCAATCAGATTGCTTGATCAGAACCATTGTAGGCTATACATGGTTTCAACTTGACAACAAAAACAAATGGACTACATTTAATTTCCTGTCAGCTACTATTATTAGCAATTCCACTGAAACAGTCCATAATACCATAATGTTAATATAATATAATATGACATGATATAACATAACCTACAATATGAACATTTACTCGGCTGATTGCCTCCCATCTCTCTCTGTGCCAGCATCAGAGGTGTGTGTGTGTGTGTGTGTGTGTGTGTGTGTGTGTGTGTGTGTGTGTGTGTCTGTGTGTGTGTGTCTGTGTGTGTGTGTGTGGCTGTGTGTGTGTGTGTGCGCGCACGCGCGCGTGTGCGTGTGTGTGTGTGCGTGCGCGTGTGTGCCAACATAACCAACACCATCTTCCAGATGAAGAACAGGTTCAAAACCACCTGGCAGCACCCCCGCTCTAAACACTGGCATCTCCTGGAATATGTGATTGTACGCACTTAATAAGAAACTCAATTCTGCAGCACTGAACACTCCCACCTCAAAAAACCACCTCCGACAGCTCCTTGCTGAAAACCGCAATAAGATCCTGGAGGAATCAGCTGACTGGCCAGTGTAGTATTTTCCCAAGCTAAATGGTTAGGTTCTGTATCAGAACCTAATCTCCTCTGCTCTGCGTTGTGATTCAAAAACTTTAACGCCCTGGAAAATACTTTCAACAAAGACTCGAGGGTCTTTGTTATGACGCTCAGCGGCGCAGCAGGAGGAATTAGGAGAAGAGGGTAGTTAACAGCAGCTGTTTAATCAAAGTTAAGAGTTGTATACAAATTACAATAAAGAATGCTATAAAAGATTCAAGGTACCGGAGCACTATGCCGCTCTCGCCCTATCTAAGAAATCAGATTAATGAATGATAGTTGATAAATTGTTGATGGCTTTGTTCTCTTGGCTAGTGAACAAAGCAGTCTATTCTCCCTCCAAAGTTCTGTTCTTTGTTCTTCTGCTCCTCTGCCCACGTCGGTGTGTGTGGTCTTGGGGTGTGGTTCCTCCTTGGTCGGTGAGTTGGTTTCAGAGTCCCTTCTCCCCATCACAACATCCCATTATATCCCAAACCTAGAGCCTTCTGCGTGATGTCATCAAAAATGACATCATCAAATCCTTTCATCCAATCCCAGGCCAGCTCCGTTTGGATTTGAAACAGGGGGCTGTCCTTACACAGCCAACTCTATCCTTTCCTTTGTTTAAGTCAAAGAACAACCACCATCTAACAACCTAATACATTGCATTTATTCATTTCATACTATCTATATTTGAATTACCCTTAATTACATGAACCCAGAGATATCATACTTAAACACATTTCTTATCATTAAGCCTATTTTCACCTTAAGTGAAAACTAATCTTATTCTGTAGGGGATTTAAGTTTATACTCTAGCGTTCATTAATAATATGCTTTTATACAGTTTAATATGAATTCAGAATTATTACCACAATGTAAACAGGCCTAATTGTACTTCATATCAAACTAATCTAAGTGTTTTACCAGACATTTGAAGTTATTTCACATTGTGTTGAGTGATTGTATCTGAGCTAGTATAATCACATCATATTATCACACTACTCTATTCAGCCTCATCAGTCCAGCCTAACAGTCATCTATGCAGGTATGTCATAGTAAACCTCCTATCTCTTTAAACACACATTTAAGTTATTTAACTATAATTCCTATTTGAGACTTTTCATACTACTCAGACCGGTTGGCTACACCTGTGTTGTCCCTAGGCCGCGGGCCAGCCGATACCAACTGCATGTGATCTGATCATCTCATTGTGTTAGCTGTTTACCCACCCCCCTTGTAAACAGTTGCTCTATTGTCTTGAAGGAAACCTGTCGCACCTTCCAAGCTGTTGATTACTTCCTCCTGCGCTAACTTGGTCCGTGGACTGACTGAATAAGACAGCTGTTTTGACTACATCTTATGTTGGCTTAGAACCTTTTTGATTGGCATGTTTCTACAAGACTATTACACATTAGTTTGATTTGAATTCCCGTTATGATCTATGTTCAAAAACTACCACAGTTTCCACACTCGGATAGTTTATCTATCCTTAATTATGTCAAACATAGATCCTAACTTCTACTCACTACTATCTGGATATTAATTAAAACATTTTAAATCATACTTGGATAAAATACATATGGTTTGCCACACTCAGATCCTAAAATTCAACCGTACATTCTTTTTCTAAATCTCCTTCTTATGTATACTTATAAATTCAAACACCTTTATTAGCAGTCCATTTCGATTATTTGTGCCCCGTGTACAGTCTTTGACACGCTGTTTCGTACCAAGATCAATTTCCATTGGTTTCCTAATGTGATTTGTCAAATTCTGACTTGGAACAGTGAGGAGGGGGGTCAATGTTTTCTAGATCGACCTGGCCTCCTCCTTATTTCTCAGAGCTGGTGCAGTTCACGACTGCTGAATGCTACCACCAACTCTGGGAGGTGGAATTAGAAAGCAAATTGCCTTTCTATCACACCCCGTCTTCTGTCGAGACCGCATGTCTCGTGTTGAAATCTATAGGGGTAGGACCCCCAGCTGTATTGCTCTGTCGCTGTCACAGCTGTGTTGAGGTCGTCGCTGGCTGCTCAACCCCCGTTGACCCTCGGATTTGTGGAAGAGGTTTGCTTCTCCCCCCCTTCCGCCTGGTCGTTGATAGGGGCGATAGCAGCTCCACCCTTTCGCTTGTTGACCCCCTGGTCAATTGCTAAGGCCTTGCAGCCCGTCTGTTGACAGCCGGAGTTGTTGCTGAGGCCTAGCCGCCTGTCTCCTCGTAGGTTGCCTGTCGTTTGGCTCCTCTCGTTCCCCTCTGAAGCCTCAAGACCCGGTCACTGCGTTGGCCGGAACTCTCCACACTTGAGAGTTAGGCTTCTCCTGGATCTCTTGGTGGCCTGCAGTGTTGTGATTCCCCATGGACCTCTGGGTAGACACTAGCCAGTGTCTGGTTCCCCAGTACTGATGAAATCCTTGGATCTGCTTCGTACCACACTCGGATGCATGTCGGTTCCCCAATCTCCTGTTCGTATCCTGCAGTGCATATATATCGCTTCGGGACAGTGCAGGTTACTTCTACCACAACAATTTATTGAGAATCCATATTTTTCCTCCCTCAGACACTCTTTACTGGTCTGAGTTTTGACAAGTTTCTTTTCCAAATTATTTTTCTATATATTTTATGGCTTCTTGATCGTTAATATTCAAAATTCAGAAAAATTCACATGGCTCTCCTTATATTATGCTGTCAAAACAGTATACCCCACCACACTTCGATGTGGAATGACATTCAAACATCGTTACCTTCGTCCCTGGACAGCTGCTTCCCGGCCTGGACAGTCAGAACTGACACGCCCACTCTCCCAGTAATCCTAGGTGTATGGCAACAAATCACAGTCCACCTTAAACACACATCTTCTACATGCTCCATCAGCCTTCACCAAGCCAACAGAGTCCCCCACAAGCCAATTATCAATTACACATGTTCACACCCTACACAAAGACTAATTCGGCCAATAGCGACCAAAACCTATTGAGCTTATCAATGTACAGAGAATCATGCTTCCCAACACTTTCACCAATCATGACACACCCCCAGCTCCTAGAACCGGGTATTTAATGGGCGGAGAACAAAAATCCATGAACCAGCTCATGTCCATTCACTTTGTTCCCAGTCCATTTTATAGACATATACTACCACGTCCTGATGTGTCGAGATCACTCCAAGCTTGCCAGGTACCCTAAGAAAAAATATATTGAAAGAAAAGAAACAAAAAACAAAACATACAACCATGCCTAAACCAATAAATGAAAAAATAAACTAAACTTGTGAGCTTTTCTTTTTTCTTTTACACTCATTTTTAACCTATTACCTAGAGGCTTATGCACCCCGTATTAACTAAGAAACAAAAAATGGGAAAATCAAATGAATAAACAAAATGAACGCTCCCGGCCTAAGTCAGGAATTGCTCGTAACACACTAGAAAAGAGAATTTCTACAGAAAATAAAAATAAACACCTATACCTATTACTCATAACTGTTAATATCCGTCTATCAATACCATAAAAAACTAGAAACAACTATGGGTCTTTTTAATTTCTTAATCATGCAGTCCACCCTTTGACCAATCTGAATATTGACCAAGCATGGATAATTTACTGACCACTAGCTTCCGCAGTGTCACATCATCACACTGTCTAATATTGAATACATAATATTAACTGTTTAACATAATTTGATTTTCTTGTTAGTCTGATTAGTTCATGCATTTGTCAATTAATCACACATTCATTTTTAGTAACTTCCATTCATAATCTAATCACCTAACCCCTCTATTTATTTTGTATTCTATTTTTATTCTAATCTAATCAGGAGCATATATTTTTATTCAATCTATTCCATCTTTACCCTAATCAGTTGCATATATTTTTATTCTGCCGGTGGCCTCTGCAGACATGACCTTTGAAAATGACCTTTCAGTCCACAGAACCAGCAAACCTGTCCGTGTCCCCTGGGTTGTGGGACCCGGTGGGCCGCCCGCCTGTGATCGGATGGCCCTGGGGTCATCGGGCCCAGAGCATGTAAAGCCACGTACCTATTTGGTTCAGTCACAGTTCCTTGAGCCTGTTGTTGAGAGGGGCCCGCTACCTGTCCAGACGACGAAGCACACGGCATTGCTCGGTCACGGTTGCCTAACACCGACGCCCGAAACATGATCTCAATAGCTGTCGCTTCTAGTAGTGCAGTCTTTCTTGCCAGTTCTTGTTCCAATCTCTGAGTCTTGTGTGCGGCTTGACCGATCTCCAGCTGTGTCTTCATCAGATCTCGATGAACTGCCTCGTGTTGTTCGAACGCTGTTACAAACGCTCTCTTTTGTCTATAGGACAACGCCTCTTCCCCCAACTCAGCGCTGGCGGTCTGACTTCCCATCGCTGGGTCCCGCCTCTCATCTTGGCTCTGGTGCTGAGGGGGTCCTGGACAGGGGGAGCTTGCTGGCTGTGGGCATTGTTCTTGATACTGACCCTGGTTTTGCCCACGCCCACTTCCTCTGTTCTCCCATCGAGGGCCTCCTGTCGTGTATAGATAGCCCCACTCACATTCCCGAGAAATGTGTCCGAGATTCCCGCACCTCCAACACACAATTGACTGTGCTCTGGATCTCTTCGCACTCCCTCTTTTGTTTCCACCTCGTCCCTGTGACTGCCCAGGTTTTCCCATTGGCCTTTGTTGTTGTTCTTGAGGGAGGCTCGTCCCCCGCTCTTCCTCCACCTTGGCCCTTGCTGCCTGGTTCCTAGTCGGCGGGCCACTTCTCTCAGTCTGGTACTGATGGTGGGGGTGGGGGATCCCTAGGCACGGGACACAGGTGGACTGTAGAAACTGTTCATGTATTATCCCATACCTGTTGTCAGTCTCTATTCCCACCGTACGGCCCGCGTCAACTCCCTGGGACTGCTGTAGCAACATCGCTCTCCTCAGTTGCTTTCGTTGTCCCTTGATTAACTGGCAGTCTCCCGCAAGGGACACTTCAGCGTGGATCGGCTCGGGTAATACAGTTGTCTCTGGGTCGCTTGCAACAACGACTCCCTGTGGCGGAGTTAAAAACATTATTTCCAGTCCCTCCGTCACACTGGACTCCGGAGGGGAGTCGATCACATTCCAATCAACCAAAATATCATCACTGGTAAAATCTATCTGGGAAATGTCTGCCGAGGTTCCCGGCTTTCTCCTACCATTGGCCTGACTGTTGGCCATTCTTATATTGCTTCTATTTATTACACTATGGCTTAACTGACCTAGACTATATGTCCAGTTTTGGTTACCCTATTTTTGCTCCTAATTGCTCCTATCAAAGTTAGTGAATCCGCTCTATATTACTCATTCACACGTGCTCTCATACCACTCAGATTCCACCGTTTAGAAAGCAAGTTTCTCTGTATTCAAACTATTTTTACCAAACTTGAGTTAATTTCACTCACACTGGTATATTGGTGCAAACAGGAATTGATAACTCGATGTGTGATACTATACCCCCGACTTTCAACAGTCCATTTGATTTCCCTGTCTGGAGTTCGAAATTGTCAGCACTGGCCGTCCGCCCTGGAGCAGCTGTGAAGAGAGCAGAAAAAGCATACACTTAATTATCAGTGGCATTTCCCGTTCACCATCCATCATTTATCTTTAAGCATGGAATGTCGGGCATCTCCTATACTAAAATCACTTGAGAGCATTTGTGCAATTTTCGTTTGAATTATCAACGACACGGCCTTAATCGTTTTTCAGTTGTCTCCATTGGAAAACTGGATCTCCAAATCCTGTTGTCATGTTCCTTCTCACAACTCCGGGGAACCCTATATTGCATCAGCCTTTTCCCTTCTGTTGGTCAATCAGAAATTTGTTATTTACAGCCTATAATTTCTAAACATTTGTACTGGACATGGTAATTTAGGTGAATAAACTCACTTTAACGCTTTGACCCTTTTAACCTCCTTCCAGTTAAGAGTACCCTCCTCCCGTTCGGATGCACTGCTTGCCCTACTTAGATGCACCTCTCCCCGCCAGGATCAGGAGATGCCACGTGTGGGGAAACCGGCTTTTCAGGGCCGCATTGCCGCCTACACTGGACCCCCTCTCACCCAACCAAGGATACAGGCCTCCACTTCCAGGCTAAGGTCTCCTCTCATGAACAGAAGAAGCCCCCTATTTTACCTTCAGGTGCAGTTTAAGGCTGGGTCCCTTTCCAATCTTAGGAGAGACAATCCAGATTCCTCTGAATTGACACCCCTCATCCTTCTGCTTCCCAGTGGTTCTTTTCAAACCTGCTGATCACAGAAGCACAACTCGCCTACTAACGCATTCGGTTTCGGCTTATTGTGGCCTGACTGTACATTGAGCCCGACGCATTTATGCCCATACTGTCCAGTCACTCACAGTCCCACTTCCTGCGTTTCTGTGACTATAAGCAGGGTCATAATGCTCATCGGACCGACCGGTGACGCAGTCGATAGAGATCTCATAGTCCATCGTCAAGTCAGGACCCCAAGCGGCTGTGGTCCGTAGTACCTCTCAGCCACTCAGTTTTGAACACAGTAAGATGTTGGTCATCTTGCCAGACACGAGGGCCTTCAGTATCTCCCTTGCTTACTATAGAATTGATTTAACGTGCCCAGGGAATCTTCCGATTCCACCGCCGCCTGTTAAGGAGTAGAGGTTCGAGGAGCCTACCCCCTCCCTACTCCTATAATTCAGGTGAATAAAAGCACTTTAACTCTTATTTCTCTTTGCAAATGGCTATGTGTATATTTACTCCTAATCTTTCCTTCTGTGTAACTTTATTTATTTCTATCCGTGAAAGCCTAAAAATGTATTCCGCTCATATTACATTTTACATACCAGTAATACACATAATTCACACACAATTTTGCACACAATTACTACATTCCCCCGTAACACCTAACCACTTAGGTGTTAAACCCACTTCTCACGAGAACAGAAATCAATTTCAGTGCCTTATGTCACTGAAGTCCCGTGCATTCGGAACAGTGTCATATACAACCTGTTTAATAACCCACAGGCGCCGACACTACCCCCACATTGAAATCCCTGCAGACCAATGACATCTCACTGGTCAACCTAACTTGTAGCCCACGGTGTCCCCCTCCAGTTTGCAATCCTGGAGCGCGGCACCCCGGGCTTCCTACTCAAGGATATCCAAAGTACATATCACTCACAACCACTGCCACTCACACACAGCACCTCCGACACCAATCAACCACCGTAACCACCTTCACCCAAATATCCACACACAATATAACCCAATGCGCGTAGTGTGGCAGCGAGCCTTCGACGAGTGCACGCATAGCGCATCCCCGTTAATGCGCGGTGGCAGGCAACGAGCCCACCCCTGCCACGACGTCTAGCAGTCCCCGTACCCCCGTTAAAATGAAAACGTGCGCAGTGTGGCTGCGAGCATCGACGAGTCGCAGACACCCGTCAATGCGTGGAGGCAGACAGTGAGCTACGACGATCTGTCTACCCAGGCGCAGCCGAGCAGAGCAACCCCCACACGCAGGTCCATCTGCGTGGAGAGCCCCCAACCTGTCCTCAAAATATGCTCCGACTTACGGCCCACCAACATGAACGCCACACAAAAGACACTGACACGGAGTCCACCGTGTCGCCCCGTGTCAGCAGCGCCACACTCCTCCATTAAATCAAGAGACCGGAAAGCAGCCTGAGACGTGGAGAGAGCCAGAGAGTACGGCCCCATCCCCGGTCGAGTACGACATCATTGCCCTAACGCCAGCCAATACCACTACCAGCACTAGAAATACCCTAAAAATAACAATAAAACTGAATTTTGAACAACATCACACACCAAACAAGTCCCAAATCCAACCAACTGCCTTTGAATCCTACAGTAAACAACAATAAACAATAAACCCAGCAATACACTGCGTTTGAAACCTACACAGCACAACCATAAACAATATACAAGACCAAACTAGGAGAGAAAGAGAGAGCGTTTCGGGGGGGCCGAGGGGGGAAGAGAGAACTAGCGCGGCTAGTTAGCATTAGCTTAGCTTCTCCCACGATACCATAAAAACATTCCCCAACGACCCATTGTCCCGTTTCGCCGCGCGGGCCGACACCTCGCAATGTTACCACAACATCACATTCCCCACAACAGAACCCTAATCCTCTCAAAACGCCAGTGTAGTGACTTAATCAAAAAAATAAAAACATAACATCATAGAGCCCCTCACAAAACACTAGCTTGACCCCGCCGCCTTCACTACCGGTGTGCTCAGGACGACTTCCGGGACAACATTACATTACATCCCAATCTCCTAAAACATTAAACAACCACTCTATCCGCGTCGAATATGAAAATTTTAAAGTGCCTAACACATCCGCGTAATCCCAAGATACTATCGATCGACTTTATACATTCGATTCGTCACTAGCATCCTCCGGTCGCCCCCAGGCTAACACAGTAGCTAACCGCCGCTGCGTTCCAACGGCCCTCGAAAAACCGGCGTAATACCATTTCATATCCCCACGGCTATCCGGTGACTTAAATTACATAATAATACAACAATAAACTCATACGTTTCATCAATCACACCTAACCATAGCCATCATCCAAACATTCAATCATACTGCCACTCCTACCCACAAATAAAAACACGAACAACCATTCAGACTTACATACTATTGTCCCTCGAACGTCCGCGCGGCAGTTTTCACATTCCGTTTCACTTTATTCAATAACTTCCGCGCGACTATTAAAAACGAGACCAAGTGTAATCGTACATCTTACTATACTGAATGTTTAAGTTTACAACAGCTTTGTAATCGAATCCCCACTAAGTACTAAGTCAGTCTCTCAACCGAAATGTTTAAGCACCATCGTTCGCCCCTTATTACAGCGCACGTAATCAATTAATATGCCGGCGTGTTAACGTATCAAATAGGATCTCCTTAGGCTTTCGGGTTTCTTTAATTCGCAAACTCACCTTGCCAACAACCCCCGCCGTCTTGATCCAATTGAATATGTCCTAAAAACGAACATAATTCTCCATTTAATTCGGCCGATAATCCCCGCAGATACCACGTCCCGTCGTAAAGCCGGTCATCACGTTCAGTCAGAAAACTATGTTACAGCCTCGTAAACACTAGCCAGCCCCGCTTATATTAATCATGTCGTGTTATTCCTGTAACCGCACAACAGGTCTTCTGATTTATACCGATCGCCCTTCGTTTCTACTATACCCGATTACATAATCCAAACAGCGCTAGAGCCACCGCATCCACGCCTCTGTGAAACACATCCTGCCCCGTTGCCGATTTGAGTATGCGCCACTCCCGACTAGACCCGTCTCACTTCCCCGGCGCAAACACACGGCTCCCCCACTGTTCAGACACGCAAAAATTACCAACATTATAGCGCCCGTCTCCTGAGAAATGTATTAGGGATCCCATAACCCAGGATACGCCTCTGTCGAACGCCAAATCAGATATACCGAGCCTCATGATCAGGTAAGCATTTCATCTGCCGCAATCCGACGCCTCGACCAACCCCATAAATCAGTTAGTTGCGCTCCCCCCAACGCCTACATATTTAATACAATACGAGGTTTCCAACTTCTTCATATAATACTATATGAGGCTTTAACTTTACTTCATATACTCCTATATGAGGCATTAACTTTTCCCACCCCTTGTTCGAACTGAGCAGCCAATTCTCCGTCATCACTCACCTTTTTCACAGGATCAAAGCCCACGCAACTGCGGCCTTCGTTGTCCGCTGATGAGGTCAATGAAAAAATCCTTGTTCCCACGGCCGCCACTTGTTCAAGGGCCAATGCACCAAAATGTAGTATTTTCCCAAGCTAAATGGTTAGGTTCTGTATCAGAACCTAATCCCCTCTGCTCTGCGTTGTGATTCAAAAACTTTAAAGCCCTGGAAAATACTTTCAACAAAGACTCGAGGGTCTTTGTTATGACGCTCAGCGGCGCAGCAGGAGGAATTAGGAGAAGAGGGTAGTTAACAGCAGCTGTTTAATCAAAGTTAAGAGTTGTATACAAATTACAATAAAGAATGCTATAAAAGATTCAAGGTACCGGAGCACTATGCCGCTCTCGCCCTATCTAAGAAATCAGAATAATGAATGATAGTTGATAAATTGTTGATGGCTTTGTTCTCTTGGCTAGTGAACAAATCAGTCTATTCACCCTCCAAAGTTCTGTTCTTTGTTCTTCTGCTCCTCTGCCCGCGTCGGTGTGTGTGGTCTTGGGGTGTGGTTCCTCCTTGGTCGGTGAGTTGGTTTCAGAGTCCCTTCTCCCCATCACAACATCCCATTATATCCCAAACCTAGAGCCTTCTGCGTGATGTCATCAAAAATGACATCATCAAATCCTTTCATCCAATCCCAGGCCAGCTCCGTTTGGATTTGAAACAGGGGGCTGTCCTTACACAGCCAACTCTATCCTTTCCTTTACATTTACATTTACATTTAGTCATTTAGCTGACGCTTTTATCCAAAGCGACTTACAAGTTCTGTACGACAAGCCATCAGGAAGGGCACAACTCTATCAGCTGAGCAACAATGTTCATCAAAGTGTTGAGTGCTACAGTGTAGGTTAGTTTATTAGGACAAGTGCATGACAGTACGGTTAGTTAGGGTTAGATTTTTTTTTTTTTTATTGTTTTTTTTTTTTTTTTTAGATAATGGTTGAAGAAGTGCGTCTTTAGTCGACGGCGAAAGATTGGACGTGATTCGGCTGTCCTAACTGGGGTGGGTAGTTCATTCCACCATTGTGGGGCAAGGACTGAGAATAGGCGACTTCTCTTTGATGACCCTCCCGGAGCTTGGATAGGAGTAGGTCTGAGGCGGCCAGAAGATGCAGAGCGTAGGGGTCTTGAGGGTGTGTAGTTAGAGACCATTGACCGGAGGTAGGCGGGAGCGGTTCCCTTTGTTTAAGTCAAAGAACAACCACCATCTAACAACCTAATACATTGCATTTATTCATTTCATACTATCTATATTTGAATTACCCTTAATTACATGAACCCAGAGATATCATACTTAAACACATTTCTTATCATTAAGCCTATTTTCACCTTAAGTGAAAACTAATCTTATTCTGTAGGGGATTTAAGTTTATACTCTAGCGTTCATTAATAATATGCTTTTATACAGTTTAATATGAATTCAGAATTATTACCACAATGTAAACAGGCCTAATTGTACTTCATATCAAACTAATCTAAGTGTTTTACCAGACATTTGAAGTTATTTCACATTGTGTTGAGTGATTGTCTCTGAGCTAGTATAATCACATCATATTATCACACTACTCTATTCAGCCTCATCAGTCCAGCCTAACAGTCATCTATGCAGGTATGTCATAGTAAACCTCCTATCTCTTTAAACACACATTTAAGTTATTTAACTATAATTCCTATTTGAGATCTTTCATACTACTCAGACCGGTTGGCTACACCTGTGTTGTCCCTAGGCCGCGGGCCAGCCGATACCAACTGCATGTGATCTGATCATCTCATTGTGTTAGCTGTTTACCCACCCACCTTGTAAACAGTTGCTCTATTGTCTTGAAGGAAACCTGTCGCACCTTCCAAGCTGTTGATTACTTCCTCCTGCGCTAACTTGGCCCGTGGACTGACTGAATAAGACAGCTGTTTTGACTACATCTTATGTTGGCTTAGAACCTTTTTGATTGGCATGTTTCTACAAGACTATTACACATTAGTTTGATTTGAATTCCCGTTATGATCTATGTTCAAAAACTACCACACCAGCTCTGCGCCAGGCTATCCACAGCGCAGCCTCTGAGGCACTTGGCCAGACGAGGAAACGACACCAGGACTGGTTTGATTGTAACTCAGCCAAGATACAGTCCCTACTAAAAACCAAGCATGAAGCCCACAAAGCTCTCCTGTCCTGCCCTGGTTCTCCCACCCTGAAAGCTGCCTTTGCTGCAGCAAGAACAGCAACCCAGCGAGCCCTCCTGACTATGGAGGATGCCTGGTGGATACAGAAGGCGAAGGAGATCCAAAGCCTGGCAGACTGCCACAACACCCAGGGCTTTTACGATGCCATCAAAGCACTGCATGGCCCCAGGAAGCGGGCGATTGCTCAAGTTCAATCAGTCGATGGTTCTAAACTCTTTAAGGACCGACATGAGATCCTCACCCGCTGGGCAAACCACTTTGAGTCTCTACTCAATCACACCAACCCCACTGACCCACATATCCTGGATAATCTCCCAGACATGCCACCAGTCATGCACCTGGACACCCCACCACACTTCTCTGAGACCTGTCAAGCCATTGCAGGTCTAAAGAACAATAAAAGCCCTGGACCCGATGGCATCCCAGCAAAGGTTTTCAAACACGGAGGGTACCTCCTCACGCGCCATCTGCACCTCCTGATCTGCAACATCTGGGAACATGAGACCCTCCCACAGGACTGGTAGGATGCAAACATTGTGCTCATCTACAAGCAGAAAGGGGACAGAGCAGTATGCGGAAACAGCCGTGGAATCTCTCTCCTCTCCATCGCAGGGAAAGTGCTGGCGAAGATCCTGCTGAACAGGCTGGTGGAAAACATCTCTGAAGCTGCGCTTCCAGAAACTCAATGTGGCTTTCGGAAGACCAGATCCACCACCGACATGGTCTTTGTCCTGAGGCAGCTGCTAGAGAAGAGCAGAGAGCATTGCAAGGATCTTTACATAGCCTTCATAGACCTAAGCAAAGCCTTCGACACCATCAGCCGTGAGCTGCTCTGGAAACACCTCAATAAACTTGGGGTACCACCCAAGTTTCTCTCCATCCTTCAGCAGCTGCATGACGGGATGCAAGCCAGAGTCCAGACGGGTGAACTCCAGTCAGAATTATTTAAGGTTAATGTTGGGGTAAAGCAGGGCTGTGTCTTGGCTCCAGTGCTCTTTAATCTCCTCCTCTCTGCCGTCACCTGCCTCTTCGGCCGAGCCCTGGGACATGAAGACGGTGTCCATGTGGAATACCGCCTTGATGGTAGTCTCTTCAACATCCGCCGGCTCCAGGCACACACAAAGACAAAATCCTGCCAAGTATGTGAGCTACAGTACGCTGATGACTGTGCCATCTTAGCTCACTGTCCAGAGTCTATGCAGCATGCTCTCGACACCATATCCAGCCTGTACCAATCCTTCGGTCTCCAGGTTAACATACAAAAAACCGAAGTCATGTCCCAACTCACTTCCCGAACCTGAATGAATGAATGAATGAAAACTTTATTTAACAGATTGCAGAATGGGTACAATACAGTACGGCTCAATACATACAATTGTTAAGGGGATGCAGACCTGAGAAAGACGTTTGTCTTGTTTCCATCAGGGTCCCCCATTTTTAATTCATATAGACATTTATGACATACACAACATACATGACATTTATGGCATAGGGACATATAGGTATTTAGTACTGATACATTTGTGACATAAACGGTATTCAAATATACAGTACTGTTACCCCTAGATCCTGACAGAGTATATACATATGATGGGGAGGGGACTGTACATTAGGAGGGGGTGGGTGGGTGGGAGAGAAATATACATACGGCGGGGAGGGAATATATACATGCGGTGGGGAGGAGACTGTCTATTAGGAGGTGGTGGGGGTTTTGGGCATTTACGGTGGCCACATTCGAATTGCAGCCTCCCGTAGGTGCTCTTTAAGAGCGGTTTTGAATGTGGGCAGGGATTCACATTCCTTTACAGCTTTGGGTAAGGCATTCCACATTGTTGTGGCATAATTGCGAAACGTGTTTAGTCCCTTGTTTGAGCCGAATCTGGGTTTAACATGATTTGTTGAGCTTCCTCTGTTGTAGTGGTTGTGGTATTCACTGACCTTTGGGAAGTATTTTGACATGTACATGGGCACCCCGGTCGTATAGTGTATCTTGTAGACCAGGCCCATTGCAAGTTGCTGTACCCTGTCGTCTACTCTAAGCCATCCTAGGTTGTCAAAGTGGGCAGGGGTGAGGTGGGTTCTGGGGTTCAGGTCAAGTAGTAGTCTGACCAGTTTGTTCTGTGATGTTTGTAATTTAGTTTTAAGCACCTTTGAGGTGCTTTGGTACCATGAGGTGCACGCATAGT
Organism: Notolepis coatsorum; assembly: GCF_963971535.1. Classification (NCBI taxonomy): domain Eukaryota; kingdom Metazoa; phylum Chordata; class Actinopteri; order Aulopiformes; family Paralepididae; genus Notolepis; species Notolepis coatsorum. The sequence goes on from NC_140171.1 coordinate 62,520,710, forward strand.
CATAGTACCCTTGAATGAGTGCTCCTGCCAGAGTCTTCAAGGTATTCTTGTTTACCAGAGAGGAGATCCGGTACAAGAATCTAGTTCGTTGGTTGACTTTTTTTATTACATTGGATGCCATTTTGTCACAGGAAAGATTTGCCTCTAGGATGGAACCCAGGTAGGTAATTTCGTCTTTCCTTGTGACAATATTGTCACCCACTGTAACTGAGAAGCCGTCGGTCTTGCTGAGTTTGTTATTTGAACCGAAGAGAATGGACTCTGTTTTGCCCATGTGTAATGATAGTTTGTTATCAGCGAGCCATATGCAGATTTTGCCTAGTTCCGAGCCTCTCTACACGAGAACCTCTACACCTCCCAGTTTTCACATAAACGGTGTTCCACTCAAAACAGTGGATCATTTCACCTACCTCGGCTCCACTCTGTCCTCATGCTGCTCCCTTGACGCGGAGATACACACACGTATCAATAAAGCGGCATCATCCTTTGGACGCCTACGCAGCAGGGTTTTTGAAAACCGAAACCTGAAGATCAGCACCAAGGTTGCCGTTTATGTCTCTCCACTCTGCTCTATGGAGCAGAATCCTGGACCCCATACCGCCGGCACATCACCAACCTGGACGCTTTCCACATCCGTTGCCTCCAAAGGATCCTCGGCCTGACCTGGGAAGATCGAGTCCCCCACACAGACATCCTCAACAACACCAACTCAATCTGTATGGCCGCAGCTGTGGCCAAAAAACATCTTCGTTGGATAGGGCACACCATACGTATGCCTGACCACCGCCTGCCCCGCCAAGTCCTCTATGGCCAACTGAGAGGAGTAAAGCGGGCTGCTGGAGGCCAAAAGAGACACTTTAAGGACTACACCAGGGACCTCCTAAAGTGTGCAAAAATTACGCAGCTTGAAACTGTGGCACTCGACAGATCAGCCTGGCAAGTCACTTGTGCCAGTGCAGTTTCCCAAATACACCAAACGAACCAAGACCGAAGATCTGAGAGGCGCACGCAACGACACCAGCCGGCGGCTGGCATCCCCCAGGTATCTGGCTTCCCTTGCGCCATCTGTGGACAAGTGTGTGGCTAAAGGATCGGACTCAACGCCCACGAGAAGTGGCACCAGCGGCATTGCCACTAACCCCCCCCCCCCCCCCTCACCACATCCCTGGAGCAAGCGTCATCATCGAACACGATGGACAGCTAAGAGAGTGTGTGTGTGTGTGTGTGTGTGTGTGTGTGTGTGTGTGTGTGTGTGTGTGTGTGTGTGTGTGTGTGTGTGTGTGTGTGTGTGTGTGTGTGTGTGTGTGTGTGCGCGTGTGTGCGCGTGTGTGCGCGCGTGTGTGTGATCGATTACAATGGGGAACTCAGGCATTTAGCTGCTTCTGTGTGCAGGAAAATGTCCCAGTTTCTTCTATTATTCTATTTGTATTTAATGTGTATGGTTGTGTTTATCAAAAGCATTTCATGAATCCATCCTTTCACGTCCATTTGTGTATTTCAACTATTACAGAATAGGTATGTGTGTGCATGCCTGTTTGTGTGTGTGTGTGAGCGAGAGACACACACAGAAAGAGGCTGTGTGATTAGGGGTGTAACTATTCAACCTCACAACGATTCGATTCGATTACGATTCTTCAGGCAACGATTCAATGCATCATGAAATCTCTTCATTTAACCACGATTTGATTCGATTAGATTAATTTCAATCAGTTGATTCCCCCAAAAAAAATGTATACACAAATGTGGCTGGGGGAACTGATTCACTCAACATGAATGGACTATAGGTTAATAAAAACAATACACACAAAAAAAAACATAAAAAAAATAATAAAATAAAAATGTATTTCGATTATAATCGATTCTAACATAATCAAATCGATGCATCGAATCGAACACATTATAATCAATGCATTTTGATTAATTGATGCATCGTTACACCCCTATAACAGTGGAAAACCTGCATATAAAAAAACCTTCACTTCAAATATATCAAACCCACCTGACAGTACCTTACGAGACCTTATCACCATACTGATGGCTAGACTGCCATTGTCAGCTGTCAGACTCTGCCATACGTTAACCTTGTAGAGGCGTATTATCCTCCGCTACGACCGCGGTGCACCTCATACACGTGCACGTATGTCTTAACAGATGCTGAGGCACATAATCGTTTTGCCGAGATGAATGTCGTGCCAATTTGGCAGTGCTATGTTGCGAGGTGTCGCACTCATTATTGCAAACGTGTGGAGTCTGACAGTACATGGCGTGAGAACAGCATGCTGTCAAGAGAGTAGCACGACATGGCAGAGTGACAGAGAAATGGCAAAAGCAGAACTGGTTAGAGATGTTTCCGCGCTACTGTACATCCCGAGGCCTTCATCGTTTAAAACAACCACTGTAGTACAAACAATACAAATATGCTATATTAATTTGTGATAAATGCCAGAGAACCCCCCCCCCCCCCCCCCCCATATCTCTCTCTCTCCAACACACCCGCCACAAACAAGAATGCAATTTCAAAAACATGAAGGCACTTCCAAACTGTCTCAGCATTATAGTCAGCTAATAGAGACAATACATGGCTTTATGATGCAAAAGCAGTGCAAGGCAGATCAGGATAGTCAAAGGAACTGAAACACGGAAAACAAACCAACAACAGATGCATCCTTAATGGATATATAGGAACCTAGTGGCTGTAAAAACAATGTACCCTATGTAAAATACAGAAAATACATGTTAGATAAAATACAAAAATCAAAAGAGCACATTTGAGGATTAAGCACACATTGTATACAGTAGACTTGCTGTGCTAAGTGTAAAGCACAAAAGCCTCCAACGCAACGGAACCTGATGGTAACCTCCATGTTCTAAACATGAAAGACTGCTGACTGGGAAAAGTACAGGCAGTTGAGAAATGTGTCCAAAACCATGACCAGAAATGCAGAAGCCAATTATTATTATTATAGAGAGTCTCTTACTCGTGATTTTAAAAATCCCAAAAACTTTTGGAAGAAAATAAAAGATTTAACTGGTTCGGATAAAAATATATCCTCCAACCAAATAAGAGTCAACAATATTATTTTACACAATCCTAATTTAGTCGCGGATGCATTCAATCAACACTTTTCTTCTGTCTCTTCTCCCACAATGCATGATCCTTATATTGCTCTTGACAATATTCAGCCCTGTAACAGCTCCTTCTCTTTTAAGAAAATAACACCTGTTGAGGTCCATGCTGCAATTAATGATCTGAAGGTAGGTAGTGGTCCCGGGTTAGATGACATTGAGAACAAATGTCTAATTATAGCATCACACATTATCATGTACACACTCTGTGATCTCTTCAACATGTCATTATCCACTTGTGAAATACCGGCTATCTGGAAGTGGTCTTGTATCACTCCTTTGCATAAAGGGGGTGATTTTCTAGAACCTAATAATTACCGTCCAATCTCAATTATCTGCTCCACTATAAAAATATTTGAAAAGTTAATTTATAACCAATTATCATATTATCATTCTAGATGAACACAATATATTATCACCCAATCAATCTGGCTTTAGATCAAATCATTCCACAACTACAGCACTATTGAAACTTACTAGTGATATTTTCTCTGCTTCTAATAATGGTAACTTGACTGGTGCTATTTTTATTGATTTAAGCAAGGCCTTTGATCTCGTTGACCACTACCTCCTTTTAGATAAATTATATTCTGTTGGTTTGTCAAGGAATTCTTTATTATGGTTTAATTCCTATCTGCATAATAGAAAGCAATGTGTAGCAATTCAAGGTAGAAAATCTGATTTATTAGTTCAACAAAGAGGTGTGCCGCAGGGCTCAACTATTGGTCGACTTATTTTTTCTATTTTTATAAATGACCTCCCTTCAATTATTTCTGAATGTTGTATTTAGCTCTATGCTGATGACACAGTAATTTACACCTCCAAATCCACTCTATCAGACATTGAATTAGCTCTGCAATCTGATTTTAATTCCTTGCAACATTGGCTAGCTGCTAACAAATTACTACTCAACAAAAGCAAATCATATACAATGATCTTTGGTACTCCCCAGTGCATCAAATCTAAAGCCATGTGCTATTCATAGTTTAGATGGTACACCTTTGCAAAGAGTCGAACACACAAAATACTTGGGTGTTTGGCTTGACTCTGAATTATCATTTAAGTGTCACATTGATCATATTGTAAGAAAAATGTATCTTAGTGTGGGTATTCTCTATCGCTCCAGAAACTGTTAACTCTTTCTGTTAGAAAAAAGCTTGTAATTCAACTTATTTTGCCACATATGGATTATGCAGATATTGTCTACCAGGTTGCATCCAAAACAAATCTCATTCCTCTCAATACATCTTACAATAAATTATGCAGATTTGCTCTTGGATGCTGTTCTGAAGGGCCAGATTAACACTGAGAATCTACGTTTATTATTTTATATAACTTGTGTATTATTTATATATATAAGCTATATACCTTTAAGTCTCCGTTTGAATCATAGCATTATTCGCTCGCCTCATTGGACACCGCCCTTGACACTGGCGGCGCCAGCAGTCGCGCCCCCCAGACAAGTTCAAAGACGTGTCCGGGCAAGTTGAGACATGCCCTTGGCCAGCGCATTGATTACAGACAAGTAATTCGGTTGCGCTCTAGAAATCACTCTGAGTATATATAGTGTGAACAGTGCGCGCGTGAACCTTAGGAAAAGTGAAGTGAAGTGAAGTGAAGTGAAGTGAAGTGAACCTAGCAAGCAGCTGTAGTGTGAACTTAACGTAACGAGTATCAGAACACGAGGTGAAGTGTGGAGTAACCTAACAGCAGAACGATTGGACATGTGAGCAGTGGAAGCCTACCCGCGGTGTATCGTTACGGATAGCTAGTAGCTACTTAGATACAACCCATATATTGTAGAACCATTGTTGGTGTATTATAGTGAATTGTGTAAGCGAAGTACCGTGGAGAAGAGCATAGTTAATACCATTGGCGTTTGGATTTAACTACACCTGAAGACCTGCATCGGGCTAGCTTCGAGGATGAAGCTAGCTAGCTATCATCACTGCCGTCAGGCTTTGGATTAAGAGCTATTACCCTGCTATCGAGCACTTGGATTACAAGACTGGATCCGTACGAGACCCCTTTTTCTTCAGTGACCAGCAGGAGTATCCGACTATTCTTCAATTCCTCTGGAGCTTACCACTCCGTGGGGGAAATCACCAGTCTCCAGCTATACCCCTCGCTTGCCCTGTATCGCCATCTCACTCCATGCAGTGTTCCGGTCGAGTATTATTAACCTAGGAATTATTCATTCCCACTGACTTTGATACTCTGACATTCTACTATCATTCGCCATAAAAGAGCAACGTACTAATTTCAGTTGTATATTGATATTGCTATTAAAATACTGTAAACGTTATCTCTTTGTCCCCATGCCGTCTATTGAGTGTCTGCCATATTTAACTAACTGTACTGTCTGGCAAGTAATAATATTTAGTAGTGGTTTAATCTAAACAATCTTTAATACAGTCAGGGTTTTGTAACCCCTCAGTTACAATTGGTCCTTCGAGCCGGATGGTATCAGTAATAACAATCATATTAATAATAATATGGCCAGTGGCGGACACTCTCCAAACGGCTCTCCCACACTAGAGCGCCCTAGGCGCCAGCGTCAGCCCCCTCCCCACTTGGAGAGCTACGCTGTAGATCTACCTCCTAGCTTATCTAAAAGGACGTTAAGCACAGATAAAATTAGTAGCTTAAGTATGCCCAACCTTATCGACCTGTCAGCCCCACTGGTAGAGACCCAAGCTAGTTTAAGTGAAACTGACTTAGCTCACAGGGGGGACAAGCGGGACATGACTTGACTATGCCCAAAGACCACCGCGCCCCCGAGATGGACCTCGTAGCGCCAGAAGATAAAGACTGCGCCTCCGAGATGGACCTCGGAGCGCAAGAAGGTACAGAACGCGCCCCCGAGATGGACCTCGGAGTGCAAGAAGATAAAGAACGCGCCCCCGAGATGGACCTCGGCGCGCACCAGGGAAAAGAGTATCGCGCCCTCGAGATGGACCTCGGAGCGCGGGAGAAGATAAAACACAGCGCCCCCGAGATGGACCTCGGAGCGCGTAAAGAGACCAGGTCACCGCCAAGCCCTGTCAACTCCAGATCACCATCATCAGCGTCATCCCCAAGCGAGGCCGACCAGAGGTTAGCACAAGTCCTGATCGCCACGCTGACCGCTTCAACGGAAAGAGAACGTCTCCAAGCGCAACAACAGAGTGAGCGTGAACATTCTAGACTGGAAAGAGAACGTCTCCAAGTGCAACAAGAGAGTGAGCGTAACCGCCTCCAGAGTGAGCGTGAACATTCAAGACTGGAAGAGAGGCGCCTCCAGGCTCAAGAAACCATGGAGCGAGACCGCGCCAATGCACAGCGCGACGCCGCCAATGCACAGCGCGAGGCGGAACGAGACCGTCTGCAGGCGCAAATGATGGAGCAAGCGCTCCAGAGGGTGACTCCCCACTCCTCCACCCGGAGCTCCCGGAGATCATCACGACAAGGGTCGAGGGCACCTTCCCCCCCCGACCAAGCTACACGGGACCCAGCCAACGGGAAGAACCTGCTTACGTCGCCGAGAAACTAACCAAACGACTACAAAGCCTAGCGGAGGACGAGGGAGGACGTAAAGCCCACACGCACGAACCCATCTCAGACCAGGAGGAACAGTACAGCCCCGATCTCAGCCCCGACACACTGCGTTACGAACCCCCAACCCGTCCCAGGGGTGAGTTTGAGCAACAGACAGCACCGAGGAGCAGTACCTGGGGGCCCGGCCTCTGGTTCCCACCCAGCACGAACCCACGACCCCACGTACGGGGAGACTCGCCAATGAGGCCTCTCCCCCTACGCGCATCAGTGTCACAGCCATCCATGGCATCCTACATTGGGACACCCACATTCCCAGACTTTACGCGAGAAGATAGAGCGCAGTATACCGAACTGCGCATGTGTTTAGAGACCATTATGTCCGGAGTACAGGACGAGTCCTACAAATATGCCATCCTCCTTAAGCACCTCAAAGTAACCAGAGCGCACAACATAGCGCTGGCATACTCTAATTCACAGACTCCCTACTCTGATGCCCTGGTGGCCCTCGATGCGCGTTACGGACGTACATGGGACTATGTCATTCAGGAGATACGGGAGATTGAACGTCTCCCCCCAGCTAAAGACAATCGAGCCCTGGACGACCTATCCATCAAAGTACAATCCCTGGTAGGGATGCTCGGGTCACAAAGAGAGAAGGGGATGTACGAGTTGTACGCCAACTCCAACGTGGAGCGGATATTAGAGAAGCTCCCCCCATCCCGCCAAGAACGTTTTCGGCGGCAAAGAAATCACCGTGACCCCAATGGCCCAGAACAATCACTCCTAGACCTTGCTGACTTCCTAGCCAGAGAGGTCAGCAGCCTACAGATCGACACCTTCGCGTGGGGCGGCTCTAACACTAAATAGGGACCGAGAAGGTTTAAAGACCAAAGCAGGCCCATCACCAGGCCGAGTCGGTGCCGCGACAAAAGAGCCATAACCCCCCCCCCCCCCCCCCCGCTAAGGGAAAATGGAAGATCGCATGCCAATATTGCGACAACGAACACTGGCTGTCACAATGCGACGCATTTAAGAAACTGACCGCCGAAGACGTGAGTCAGTGGATTAAAGCGAACCGCCGCTGCGCGCCCAGCCACATGTCAGCTGAGTGCCGCCTCAAGAAAAAGTGCGGCAAGTGTGACGGCGCCCACCTAGAAGCCCTACACGAGAGCAACAAACGGAGACCCACCCCACAAAGCAGCTCGAGAGCAGAAGTACTCTACATAGACCCTGCGAAGAGCGGGAGCTCCCGGGTGCTCCTCAAGGTGGTGCGAGTGCTCCTCAGTTACGGGGACAAGGTACTCGACACCTATGCCGTCCTCGACGACGGGTCGGAGAAGACTCTCCTCCTCGCTTCCGCCGCGACCGAGTTGGGCCTGCGGGGTCCAGAGGAGACCATGACAATCCATACCATTCGTCGAGACTTAAAGACAATAAAGGGTGAAAACGTCTCGTTCACCATAGCAGCGATCGATCAGCCCGAGAAGCGGTACAGCATCAACAAGGCGTTCACAAGCCACGACATAGGTCTGTCACGCTATGACTACCCCATCCCACAGCTGAGGGAGAAGTACGCACACCTACGCAGACTGCCCATACCGCTCATCGACGGCGCCACACCGACCCTGCTCATAGGCTCTGACCACGCAGACCTCATTGTCCCAACGGACGCGGTCCACATCGGACCCAGAGGCTGCCCAGCCGCGGTTAAGACCCGACTGGGCTGGACGCTCCAGGGCCCTCTCTCCGGGCCTTCCAACCGACCAACGTCCACACGCTGCCTTTACACCAAGGTGAGCGACCAAGACACTACCCTCTTGCAGCACGTTGAGAGACTATGGACACTAGACTCGCTGCCATTCAAGAACGAACGCAAAATGGTTCGCTCAAAGGGGGACAAGTACGGCATAGTTCTACTTGAGCAGAAGACTACGAGGGTCGAGGTCGACGGAGTGCTAAGATACGCGACCCCACTCTTGAGGCGGGAGGGGATGCCCACCCTGCACGCGTCAAAGGAAGTGACACAACGCTATCTACAGAACACCGAGCGGCGTCTCGCCAAAGACCCCCCTCAAGCAACGATATATTGCGCGGAGATCGAAAAGCTGATCACGGCTGGCCATATAAAGAAAATCGACGACCACAAGGCAGACCAGACGACTGAGTCCTGGTACGTGCCCCACCACAAGGTCACCCACAACGGAAAGAACCGCATCGTATTCAACTGCAGTTATCAGATTGGAATACAGAACCTGAATAACCTGCTCCTGCCCGGCCCGACACTCGGCCCCTCCCTCCTCGGTGTACTGCTACGTTTCCGCCAGGACAAAGTGGCCATCAGCGGCGACATCAAGGGAATGTTCCTACAAGTGCGACTGATGGAGGAAGACAAGCCTCTGCTGAGGTTCCTGTGGAGAGAGAGGCTCGACGACGAACAACCCTCGATATACCAATGGGAGGTACTCCCATTCGGCACCACCTGCAGCCCGTGCTGCGCCAGGTTCACGCTACAGAAGCACGTGGCCGAAGACCCCGGAGCCGACAAGGAGGTCAGACACAGCGTGGAAAAGAGTTTGTACGTGGACAACTGCCTACAGAGCGTATCTACGCCAGAAGAAGCCGAGAGCATACTACTGAAGCTACGAGCCTCACTGGCCAAAGGTGGATTCGACCTCAGGCAATCCACCAGCAGTGACCCTCAAGTCCTCTGCAGCCTCCCCCCAGAGACAAAGGCCGCAAGCAGCGAGACCTGGATGGCGACCACCCCAGGTGAAGCGCAAGAGATGACATTGGGCCTTGTCTGGCGTTTCAAAACGGACTCGCTTCATTACAAACACACACCCCTGACCACGGATCAGGGAAGGTCCAAGACTATACCGACCACTCGGCGGAGTGTGTACCGAACACTCGCCAGCCAGTACGACCCAATGGGATGTATCCTACCTTACACCACTCGGGCGAAGATGCTGGTGAGAGAGCTGTGGGACAAGGAGCAGGGCTGGGACAACCCCATACCCGAGCACCTGGCTTCCACCTGGACGCATCGAACTACAAAGAAGCCGAACTTCTTCTGCTAAGGAGAGCCCAAAGAGACTCATTCCCAGAAGAACTAGATTGCCTGACAGGGAAAAAGCCAGTCCCCTCAGACAGTCGACTCCTCACCTTGGCCCCAGAGCTCGACGCCCAGTACCTCATCAGGGTGGGTGGTCGATTGAGACGAGCCCCGGACGTGACCGAAGATGCTAAGGATCCCATCGTCCTCAGCAGCCGACACAAGATAACCGAGCTGATCATCCAGAAGTACGACGAGGTGGTGCACCACGCGGGGCAGAGAGAGTCTTCGCTGAGATCCGACGGCGCTTCTGGATACTCCAAGGGAGAGAAGCTGTACGTCGATTCCAATGGACTTGCCCAACCTGTCGTAAGTGGGGGGTACAGCCTAGTATTCCGATGATGGCCGACCTGCCTCCCTGCCGCCTCCGACTCGGCGAGCGGGCCTTCCACTCCACGGGCGTGGACTGCTTCGGCCCATTCAACGTCAAGAAAGGAAGAGGGACAGAGAAGAGGTGGGGCATCGTGTACAAGTGCATGACCACCCAAGCTGTTCACATTGAAATCCTCCAGACCATGAGTACTGACTCATTCCTCATGTCCTTCCGGAGATTCCAAGCCCGGAGAGGAACCCCATCAGTGCTGTTGTCCGACCAAGGGACAAACTTCAGAGGAGGAGACACAGAACTGAGAGAGAGCTTCCTGGCTATGGGTGAAGAACTCAAGACCCGCCTCGCTCCTGCTCAGATCACATTCCAGTTCAACCCCCCGAACGCCCCCCATTTCGGGGGAACGTGGGAGAGAGAGGTCCGTTCCATAAAGACTGCTATGTACACCGTACTTGGGGCCCAGACCGTGGTTGAGGAAGTCCTGATGACAGTCCTCACAGAGATCGAGGGCGTCTTGAACTCTAAGCCCCTCGGTTACGTTTCAAGCGACGTAGCGGACATCGACCACGTCACCCCAAACTACATCTTGATGGTGCGGCTGGACCCTGCCCTTCCTCAGGCGGTGTACAGACAAGACGAGATGAACGGCCGGAGAATGTGGAGACACAGCCAAGTACTGGCCGACCAGTTTTGGACCCGCTTCCTCCTACACTATCTACCATCCCTTCAAGCCCGTCAGAAGTGGGTAAAAGACAGGGACAACCTGAAAGTGGATACCGTCGTAATGATAATAGACCAGTCACTACCCCGAGCTACGTGGCCGGCCGGCCGTGTGAGCAGAGTGATTACTGGTTCCGATGGGAAGGTCAGAGCGGCAGAAGTCATCGTCCAAGGGCGGACCTACACCAGACCTGTAGCTAAGTTGATAGAGCTGCCGGAGATCCCTGACTCCCCTGACGACGACCATGACCCACTGACTTTGTAGATTGTTCCAACTCCTCATAACACAGTATGGAGAAGTTGACTGGACATTAATATTAATCTGTGCCCATTTATTTACTAATTAGGTGCGGACTAATTAGGAGGCGGCTGTTCTGAAGGGCCAGATTAACACTGAGAATCTACGTTTATTATTTTATATAACTTTTATAACCTTTTTTTCTTTAAACTTTGACCAGTCAGCTGGTTTCTTTTAGCGTTTATCGCTTTTTCTGGTCAAGTATGACCGACAGAGACAGGTTGAATGGGGTATAGATCGGGGAAAGACACTCCGAGAAAATACGGCGAGTCCGGGAGTCGAACTCGTGTACCCCAGATCCGTGACGCGCACGGTTGTCCCCGACGCCGAAAATAGCGTTCGAGGTACGCGGTGAGCTACTGGAGCTCCCCTTAAGCTATATACCTTTAAGTCTCCGTTTGAATCATAGCATTATTCGCTCGCCTCATTGGACACCGCCCTTGACACTGGCGGCGCCAGCAGTCGCGCCCCCCAGACAAGTTCAAAGACGTGTCCGGGCAAGTTGAGACATACCCTTGGCCAGCGCATTGATTCCAGACAAGTAATTTGGTTGCGCTCTAGAAATCACTCTGAGTATATATAGTGTGAACCGTGCGCGCGTGAACCTTAGGAAAGGTGAAGTGAAGTTAAGTGAAGTGAAGTGCGAACTTAACCTAGCAAGCAGCTGTAGTGTGAACTTAACGTAACGAGTATCAGAACACGAGGTGAAGTGTGGAGTAACCTAACAGCAGAACGATTGGACATGTGAGCAGTGGAAGCCTACCCGCGGTGTATCATTATGGATAGCTAGTAGCTACTTAGATACGACCCTAATATTGTAGAACCATTGTTGGTGTATTATAGTGAATTGTGTAAGCGAAGTACCGTGGAGAAGAGCATAGTTAATACAGTTGGCGTTTGGATTTAACTACACCTGAAGACCTGCATCGGGCTAGCTTCGAGGACGAAGCTAGCTAGCTATCATCACTGCCGTCGGGCTTTGGATTAAGAGCTATTACCCTGCTATCGAGCACTTGGATTACAAGACTGGATCCGTACGAGACCCCTTTTTCTTCAGTGACCAGCAGGAGTATCCGACTATTCTTCAATTCCTCTGGAGCTTACCACTCCGTGGGGGAAATCACCAGTCTCCAGCTATACCCCTTGCTTGCCCTGTATCGCCATCTCACTCCATGCAGCGTTCCGGTCGCGTATTATTAACCTAGGAATTATTCATTCCCACTGACTTTGATACTCTGACATTCTACTATCATTCGCCATAAAAGAGCAACGTACTAATTTCAGTTGTATATTGATATTGCTATTAAAATACTGTAAACGTTATCTCTTTGTCCCCGTGCCGTCTATTGAGTGTCTGCCATATTTAACTAACTGTACTGTCTGGCAAGTAATAATATTTAGTAGTGGTTTAATCTAAACAATCTTTAATACAGTCAGGGTTTTGTAACCCCTCAGTTACAGATGCCCTTTTACAACTCATCACTGTCTAATGTATGAAACACTGAATTTGCCCTCTCCCACTGTAAGAAGACAGCGCCACTGGTTACAATTTATTTTCAAATGTATTCATCTTAATGAACCACAATATCTAAAACAATACTTGACTCCATATTATTCCAATTACTATTTAAGGCATTCTAGCCAACTCTATTTTTGCATTCCTACACTTTCAACACTCTCAAAAGCAACAGCCAAGAAAGCCTTTTTGTTCAAAGCCCCTTCTGATTGGAATAACTTACCTGCAAATACTCATTCCATCTCATCTTTTTATTTATTAAAAAATGCGCTGTCTTCTTACTTCCATAGTACATGTACATGTTTTTAGTTTATCATTTTTATCATTTTTAGTTTATTATTTTTAGTTTTATCATTTATATATTGCATACTATCATGACTTTCATTACTTATCTCGTACGAAGTAACGATCCATTCCTATCCTTGCTGGATTTTTGTTTTGTTTTGTTTGTCCTGTTTATTTTGTGATCTTGTATGTTGGTTTACTTATTTTGTAATTTCATTTCTCAGTTGATTTTGTTGTTGTAGACTGTTTCGATGTCCAATGTTTTTTTGTGTGTTTTTTTTTCTTTTTCTGAAAATGTACATACGCTGTATTGTGTTAGGATCCCCTCGAAAACGAGATGCTACATCTCAAGGGGTTATTCCGAATAAAGAATTTTAATATATGAAAGACCACCTGCTGTTTCACACCACACAATGTAACTCAGAGTTGGGGGAGGGGGGACAAACATTAAAAAATTATGCAGATGAAGCTACAGTATAGATGGTCACATGACTATGTGCATCTCACATGAGCTAAATAAGTCCACACATTGCCGTTCTACTCGGGTATTTAGAGATACATTCTGGCTGGGGGGGTCATGCATTTCCTAACCCTTGTGTTGTGTTCGGTTCTGTGGGACCCGTTTTCAATGTTTACTAAAAGAGAAATGATACAGTGAATTATACATTTTTACCTGAGACTCATTGGCCTTGGCTCAATTTATGTGAATTCATAAAATAACACATTTTCATTGTAACTTGTAGAAATTGTAGGTGAAAACAAGTATGGTAAAATGTGTTTCATGTTGTCTGCCTCCACATTGTTCCATTTATATTTTTCAAGATAAACGTGATTTATTCCATTCATGTCTTGATTTTAACGGAATAATTTTTTTACAGGCCACATTTTATCACAAAAAACTAATAATACATTTATCGATGTGATCTAGCAGAGAAATGGCAAATATAAACCATATGTATACCATCTAGACTGCTTGTAATTGAGATCAAGTTAACATATTATGTTATGTATGATTATGGCTTTATTGTTTTAAAATCTCAATAATGTTGTCGGTCCACCAGACTCATAAACATTGGGTGAGTAATAAAAACGCAAGGGTTAAATCCTACATTTAAAAGCAAAGGTAGAAGACTGTAGAAAACCACTCCAAGCACCATTAGATAAGATCCTTTCCCACAGAGGCTGAGATCACAGCACACCTGGAGCGCTTTCACATGAGTACCTTCACCAGGAGTACCACTCTAAATACCTCTAGGGTACAAAATACTAATTACATGAAAATATCCCATTTAACTTCTCAATCATCCAAACAGAGACTGTTATTACCTGGATGATGGTGCACCGGAGAGATGTTGAGTCTGATCCACGTTCCATCAATCAATCAATCCATGTTAACTCATTCAGTGCCAGTCACGAGTTAAGTCGGGTTAACTCGCCAACCGCTCAGTGCCAATCACGAGTAAAGTCGGGTTTTAATCGTTATTTATTTTATTAGCTATATCCATTAATTTTTCATCCATCCAGCCTGATGTTATCATTGGGAATGGGTCTGAGCTCGCAAAAGGGCAAATACCGCCGCCTACCTCTTCCAGCCGGAATTGCACATCATTGAAATCCCTTCCCATTGGGCTGTATGCTAATCTAACAAGTCCGGTCCAGGTTTTCCTTCTCGGGCAAGAGTAACGTTTATAACACATGGACTGGGGAGACTGGGAGCAGCTTGGATTATGCCTTTCGGACATACTGTATAACGTTGGATCAATAAACGCGATCAACATTTGGAATGGCGATCAGGAATTGGATTAATCTTTTTGCAGGACATCAGATGTGAGGTAAGGACTCTATGTTACGAATCTTGGGTTAATCCGATGTTTCTTTCGCCAACATCAGAGCGTGTGTGTGTTTCTGACGTTGGCTGCAGGCAAAGCACTGAGAAGCGATTTTTCAGCCCCCGCTTCTGTTCGCGCATGATGACACATAATACCAATAATCTAGCATTATTTTCAGAACGATTCATAAATCAAGCGACACATGGCACAATTTCTAAGGAAATACATTGGCTCGAGTTTTTTGAGATTAGACAGAATGCTCTGGATATATACTCTTATTCACCACGGTATAAAACGGAAATGTATCTATGAAAAAATCTGTTTCGTGCATGTTGACTGGAAGCAACTCACTGACAATCGACGGGTGTATTAGACCGATAGCTATAATATAAGATATATTTTAAGCACTCGCAAATGTCGCAGTTTCCCCATTGATTAAAGCGATGGCGCTCTAGTGTCAAGACCTGTGGCGCTGAATGAGTTAAGAGAGTCTTTGTTAATTGGCTAGCAGGTGCTGATGCCGCATATGTGCCTGCCTGCCTGCCTGCCTGCCTGCCTGCCTGCCTGCCTGCCTGCCTGCCTGCCTGCCTGCCTGCCTGCCTGCCTGCCTGCCTGCCTGCCTGCCTGCCTGCCTGCCTGCCTGCCTGCCTGCCTGCCTGCCTGCCTGCCTGCCTGCCTGCCTGCCTGCCTGCCTGCCTGCCTGCCTGCCTGCCTGCCTGCCTGCCTGCCTGCCTGCCTGCCTGCCTGCCTGCCTGCCTGCCTGCTAGGATGAGTCTTGTGCACCCTCCAGCCCACATGTTAAGATCAGAGCAGACAGCTGTATCTAAACCCAGCCCCTGTAAACCTCTTCTTCTTTGTTGGCTGTGTTGTTTATTCCAGTTTACTGCATGCCTGTAATTAAACTCTACTGACTCACTGTTCTGGTAAATTAACTACATTTATATAGCACTTTTATCCAAAGCACTTCACAGCTTATGCCTCACATTCACCCGTTCACTCACACATTCACTCACTGATGGCAGAGGCAACCATGCGAGGCGCAAACCTGCTCATCGGGAGGGGGTTAAGTGTCTTGCTCAAGGACACTAAGACACGCTGCTATGAGGAATCCAACCGGAAACCTTCCGATTACCAGACGACAGCTCTACCTCCTGAGCCACTGTCACCCCCCTTCTGATTATTGCTGTCAATGAGTGCTGATATTAGGGCTGTCGCGGTAACCGCATCACCGCAATCCCGCGGTGTGTCAAGGCACCCGCGGGATGGAGAACAGACAACCGCGGCAACCGTGGTAAAAAAAAGGGGCCGTGATCATTCAATGACGAGACGTCCGTTGTCCAGTAGCATAAGCTAACTTCACGTTTCCATACAGTTTACAACTCACAGATGAAATCAGGATTTATTTTCATATCCCGGACTCGAGCCCCCAATGTATACCTTTTCCTGTATTAATCTGAACCGTAGTAGAGTATAGGGGAGCGTTCTCCTTCCCGGGTCGAAGTGCCGGTCATGTAACTTGCTCAATGTTATTGACTAACGTTACACACAAATGAAGTGCTGCCTCTCTCTACCGACCCCACTACACTCTGACTAACCCCTACGCTCACTTCGTTAACGTTATCATAGCTATTATAAATAAATGTGCCTTACCTCTATTGAACAGTCCTTTCACCGTCTCCACCTTCTTCTCAACTCCAAGAAGACTAAATATATGCTTTTTAACAGAAAGCATGACACTGCTAGCACCCCTAAAATCACCTGTGCCGAGGGCTCAGAGCTGGCGTTTGTTAATTGATTGATTGATTGATTGATTGAAACGTTTATTAACAGATTGCAGAATGGGTACTGTGGCAACCCCAAGCCACCCCTGGGCTTGGTGATTGATGGACGTTACGTAGCAACCCAATGGCTGGGCGTCCGCTTCCGGACGCACCTGTCGCTAGAGAATCATCAAGAGTGATTATCGAATCACGTCGCGGTGCGCTTGTTGAGGAGGGGGGACTTAATGGAGCCAAGGAGCCCCCTCTCAGTCCCCGGTAGCAGCGCAAGGCGAGAGGCCACAGAGTGGAGACGCCGCCCCGGCCGACAGATTAACGCCAGCAAGCGATTATTATTTAAATAGAAAATAAAGAGTATGATTTTGGGAACTGCAACCTGTCTGTGTGTTGTTTATTCTGCCACCCCTACACCTGGAATTGCCACAGTACAGTACAGCTCAATACATACAATTGTTAAGGGGATGCAGACCAGAGAAAGACTTTCGTCTTGTTTACATCAGGGTCCCCCATTTTCAATTCATCATATGACACACACGACATACAGATAGACAGTAATGCTACATCTATACATTTATGACATACCAGATTTGCAAATACAGTACTGTTTGTGATACTAAAAAATCCAGAAAAAGACTGTATATAAATTTGACATAGAAACTGTACATTGGAGGAGGTTGGGTAGGTGGGGTGGGGTTGGGTGGGGCTGTACATTGGAGGTGGGGGGGGGGGGGGTGGGGACACTGAACACTGTACATTGGAATACTAACATACATTTGACATAGAAACTGTACATTGGAGGAGGTTGGGTAGGTGGGGTGGGGTTGGGTGGGGCTGTACATTGGAGGTGGGGGGGGGGTTGGGTACGGGGCGGGGCACTGTACATTGGAATACTGACAAGGCCATACTTGGTCTTTACTGTACAACTGGGTTAGGACATTTGTAGGGACCAGTTTCGAATTGCAGTCACCCGTAGGTGTTCTTTGAGAGTTTTTTTGAAAGTGGGTAGTGATTCACATTCCTTTACAGCTTTGGGTAGGGCGTTCCACATTGATGTGGCATAATTGCGAAATGTGTTTAGTCCCTTGTTTGAGCCGAATCTGGGTTTTACATGATTTGTGGAGCTCCCTCTGGTGTTGTGATCGTGGTATTCACTGACCTTTGGGAAGTATTTTGACATGTACATGGGTACCTTGGTCGTGTAGTGTATCTTGTAGACCAGGCCCATTGCAAGTTGCTGTACTCTGTTGTCTACTACTCTAAGCCAGGGACGTTGGAACTTAAAATCGGCAGGGGGTGCTGCCTTTCTGAGATTTTTTTTTTTCAGAACGCTTTAATGTGATTTCCAATGTCCTTTTAAATGAAAATGACGTGAGAGGGAGTGGGACGTACATTGTTCAGGACGGCTTTGAAATAGCCCACTATACGTGAATTCTAATGTTTTTTTTATTATCAAAATGACAACGTGGCAGAGTGAGGGAACGTTTGTTGTTTAGAATGGCTATAAAAACAAACATCACTTCTGAATACCACACTCATAACAATGAATTCACACACTCGCTCGGCGCGCTCTTTTGCATTTTGTAGGCTATTTGGTTTTCATATTATGTTTCCACTCTGATGAAAGAAAGCCTTAATGAAGCGTAGTAGCCTATACAGTACAACCATGTTATTGACTAGTTTACAAGAAAACGCGACTCACCAGAACTGCGTTCTCGTTTAGTTAATTTGCATACAGACACGCCTCTGGCAGCTCCTTATAAAGCCAGGCTATGTGCCGTGTACAAATGAAATCGCTAAAAGTATGACATCAAGAGTTAGACACACCTGTCCAGCTCATTATAATGCAACTGATGATGCAGCCGTGTGGAAATGGTGGGCGATATAGGTAGCGGAAGCGCTTTGCGACCGATCAAAATTAGATTAGATTAATGTATTGTCATCATACAGCTCATGGCCACCTGCCGCAGCGCGTGCACGCACACACACACACGCACACACACACACAGTACTGTATAGTCTATGTGCATAATGAATGAACGCAGTATAGGCTTATATTATTCTAATGACTTGTTTTATTAGGAGATCACAGATACTGCGTTGCCCTATATAGTACAGTCCACCAGTCCGCTTATGGTACACCCGACTCTGGCGGCCTTAATATGTGTACTGTACTTACTGTACGTATAGGGCAGAACATATAGTATCTACTAAATCCTAATTAAACAAGTAATTAGAATAATATAAGCCTACTGTTCATTCATTAGACACGTAGGCTATACAGTGTGCGTGTGTGTGGCGCAACAAGACTTATGGAATATTAATGCAGTCTATTCCACTATAGATATATCCATACGATTAGCTTTAGTTCTTATTTATTTATCCACTGTCATTTGCAGTGTTGGTGTAGTAGGCTACATACTGTATTTCAATATCTGTTTAATTGATTAATGATATATTTGAAAGAATGCAGGTTATAGCTATAAAAAACAACAAATGTCTGTCCCATTGTACCAATCAATGGAATATATTGCATGTTGGCTATAACCTGCATTCTTTCAAATGTATAATAGTAATATAAGGCGGGTGGGGGGGGGGGGGGGGGGGGGGGGGGGGGTAACTGTACATTGGATTATCGATAAAACCTTACTTGGTCCCAAGAAGAGGGTCTCGTGTATTATTGGGTTAGGACATTTACTGTACATTGGGGGGTTGGGTTAGGATATTTACAGGGGCCAGTTTCGAATTGCAGTCTCCCGTAGGTGCTCTTTGAGAGTGGTTTTGAAAGTGGGCAGTGATTCACATTATTTTACAGCTGTGGGTAGGGCGTTCCACATTGATGTGGAATAATTGCGAAACGTGTTTAGTCCCTTGTTTTCAGATATGGTTAATCCAGCTGCCTTGTGATCAGATGAATCCATATTATTTATTTTTACGACATCAAATGCGTAATTTTTTTTCGTACAAATATTGTCATGTTTATTTAAATTATGATTAATTAATTCCAAGGAGGCCTGTAGAGTTAACATGAACAAATCACTATGATTCCTCCCAAATAAAGCCCTTAAGAACACGGAGCACACCAGTCTGTCAAGTTAAGACTGCTCCTCAACCCTCCTAAATCCTGCTCTTAGTCAGGGCCGAATCCAAGACAAGGGACGGTTGGTGAATCCCAAAATCGGGCCGAAAAGGTCTTAAATGGCAAAAAAAAATTGTCTTAATTCCATTGGTGAATGAAACCCAATGTGAGGTACCATTTAGACTCAACCATTAAATTATGTCCTTGTTGAATTGAACCCTTTGAGCTTCTGTGATTTTTTAGAAAGGAGAGGCTCACTCACATCACTAGCGGACTGACCATCAGGACCACCGGGAGTTTTCCCGGTGGCCTAGCAGACTGGCATGGCCTGGCTGCCCTGGCAGACTGGCAAATGCTTTTTTTAATTTTTAAATTTGTTTGTTTGTTTGTCAGGCCACTGAACTCCGAAGCAGGCCAGATTGGTATACATGTTTATATTTGCGCATTATAAGTTCAGGCAAGCAGGCAGGAATGCGTGATTTTTTTGTAGCCGCAGTTTGCGAAGACGCTCTCTGATTGGTTTAGCTCCGAAGGGCTCTTCCGTGTTACTACACAAGTTTTGAATCAGATGGACATTGAAATTGACGTGGAAACTCCGGATGTTGATCACTTGATCACTTTATTGGATGTACTGCTGGGACTCAGAGTTAAATAAGGGAGTTTGTTGGAACCTGACCGTGAAATAGAACACCTATAAGTCTGATGGATGATCAGCAGCGCAGAGGGTGAGTGATAAATCGACTAGATCACAGAGTGCGCCAGTGAAGTAGAGAACCCGACATTTGGACAATCCATTATTTGGAAAGTAGTTATTCTACACTTTGGTGTAGTGTATACAACTTGTATGGTCCGTTTTGTGACAGCGTCGCTGTCCATGGTGCTGAAGCTGCATTTATACTAGCGTATACAGCCTCTACAGTGCCACCATGAATTGAAAATGGGGGACCCTGATGTAAACAAGACGAAAGTCTTTCTCTGGTCTGCATCCCCTTATTAACAATTGTATGTATTGAGCTGTACTGTACTGTACCCATTCTGCAATCTGTTAATAAACTTTTCAATCAATCAATCAAAAACCACGTGATACAGCGCAGCAAGATATAACGCAGTTTTTTTCCCGGGGGGGTGGGGGGGGGGGGGGGGGGGGTATGGGTATGGGCCTGGCCTAGCCTGGCCTGCCTGAGTCAAATTCCCGGTAGGAATTATGGTCTCAGTCCGCGACTACACTCCTTCAAGTGAGAGTTGAAAGATGATCGCCTGTGTTACTCAACTGGTGCTACTTATAGTCTTTGTCCTGTGTCCAATGTTTCTGGCAGTGTTAATTTTGTTGAATAAATTGATGACGAAAGATGTTCGTCAACGAAGGTTTTTTTCATGATGACAACGAGACGTGACGTCACGTTATTGAAGACCATGTCACGCTAACGAGACTAAATTGTTTATTAAATATCGTTGACCAGAACTGAGGACATGAAAATGTAATTTACAAAAACCAGGACGAATTTTTTCTTTATGTATGTTGATATTGTTGACTAAAACAAGACGAGACAAACTTTTCTTAATGCCATCGTCCCGACTAGAGCAGTGTGACCGGGAGCTCCGTTATTAGCATTAGCTGGAGCTATTTGAAAAGCTAGTTTTAGCTGAACGTTACATTGGCTAAAGTTGGGACTATTCATAATCCAGCTGCAGACCTGCAAGCAAAGTACAGCAAGTTAGCAAAGGAGTATTCCAAGGTAAATCATTTATTCACCAGTAACGTTACAATGTTTGTATTTCCATCTAGCTCGCGTTAGCTAGTGGCTAAGCTAGCTTACGCTAACGTGGTCACTGATTGACCTCTTGCACACAATTAATTACATAATGCAGACAGCCATACCGATGACAATGTTTAGCTTTTAGTGCCAAATGATAAGAGTCTGAGGCGGAGTCTCAAAAGAGAATGTGGAATATTTATTTTGCATTAAAAATCACAACAGTGCCTCTGCAGTAGCAAACCTAAACGGAGCAGCCTGGATAGGAAGTGCGCAACAACGTATAATGTCCGTGCGGAACCAATGTACCAACAACCATTCCGTGGGTGAACTCATTGAGCTTAGTTGTCAATTAATGATACTAATACTAATCTATACAATCACCTGTTGTTGAATAAATACCATTACTTTCTAGTTATTACTAAAAAAACAGTATATATAAAACAGTAGCTGTAAAAAAGAAAAGAGAAAAAAGTTTTATAATTTATATAATATATATATATATTTTTTTTGTATGCACTGGTATCGGATCAGTATAACCAGACATAGACCACCTCTAACTCTAACCCCTAACCAGACCTAGACCACCTCTAACTTTAACCCCTAAGTTAGGGCTGTGACTTAGAGGTGGTCTAGGTCCGGATAGGGGTTAAGAGTTGGTCTAGCCCTTTACATCCATCTATCTAAATAATAATAATAAATTATAATGAATGCTTAACTACCCCTAAGTTACCCTACCCAGACCTAGACCACCTCTAACTCTAACCACTAACCAGACCTCTTCCATGTGGCACTTTAACACTGACCTCAGAATGTAATTTTAATATAATGTTTTTATGCAAGCAGATTGCAATCAGTGTGTACTACTACTAGTACTACTATGTGTTCTGTTTACTTAGTTTACAGTATCCTGTTATAGAATAAACCGCTGCCAGACACAGCAGAGAGAGAGAGGACAGACATGACAGAGAGGACAGACACAGCAGAGAGAGGACAGACATGGCAGAGAGAAAGGAAAGACACAGAAGACAGACAGAGTTCAGCGTTGTCTCTCTGGTCAGAAACAACGTCACCACATCCGTAATGCTCTCTTTGATGCATACATTGGACCATGTCTACACCACCATATACTGTAGGATCAACAATACATTGGACCATGTCTACACCAACATATACTGTAGGAGCAACAATACATTGGACCATGTCTACACCAACATATATACTTCCTGTGTATCACTTGTGCCACCGACTCAGATTCCCCTATGTTAAAAAATAAATACGCAATTTAAATCAGAAAATGTTCCATGTTGACTATTTCTGACAAGTTTTTTTCCGTTAACTAAAAATAGACAAAAATGTCATCCGTTTTCGTCGACTAAATCTAGACTAAAACTAAAAAGACAAAATTTAGACAAAAACTGACTAAGACTAAAATGCTCAGACATTTAGTTGACAAAAACTGACTAATCAAAAAATAAATGAAGATGACTAAATATGATGAAAACGAAAAAGGAGCACTTGACACATGACTAAGACTAAAACTAAAATGAAAATAGCTGCCAAAATTAACACTGGTTTCTGGTGTTTGGGATTTCCATTAATATTGTATCAAAGTAATTAGTTACGTTACTAGTTACATGACTCGTTACTTCTGCTTAATATACTCCCCTCTCTGAAAAATTTCCAACCTGTTTGGCTTCTGTTGTTAGCTGTCCATCAGCTGTGGTGGAAACAAAGCCTAGTGTGGCATTCAAATTAGCTTCCATCACCGCATATTCTCTCTCAATGTAGCCAGAAAACCTATTTCGCTGTTGGCAGCTTGACATTGGACCTCATTCTTGAATATTTTCGTAAGTATCTTCGTAAATATCTTCTTAAGAACTTCATAAGGACAAACTGTGTTCTCAGCAGTGCTCCCCGGAATGAAGAATGCAGCTGATTCTTAAATGAGTATCGTTGCTAATAAACTATAGATTTCTATGGACTCTGTATAGTAAGATTTTAAGATGTCCACTGGCTCTTACATTGTTCACAATAAGCAAGGTAAAAAAAAAACTATAAAAAATAACAATAGAGAACAAGATGGTATGGAATATTAATACAAAATGGCAAATATATAGCCTGCATGAAAGGAATGGGGTGTGCTGAGAGCAGTATATGTGTTATATTCCACTATAGCTATATCTACGCGATTGAGTTTAGTTCGTATATACTTATGTATTTATTCACTGCCATTTGCAGTGTTGGTGTAGTGCTTTTATTTACTTTAGGACTTTGCGATGCCTCGTTGAATCATGAAATTAATTGTTAATGATGCAAATAATGTCATATTTATTATTATAATACATGGGTGAGTGATCTAAGATCCAGTTTCAGTGGTTTTGCCAGAGTAAATCCATCACTGGCACTGATAAGCTTCCCTGTCAGCGTCAGTTTTTTTATGTGTCAAGTTTCACATTGTCGTGCTGCCGTATCAGATGCTTCATCAAATTAAATCAATGTTGTATTTTTTACAGTTGCAATCTGTTTGCTCCCCCACATAGTTTACAACAGATTATTGAACACATAAAGTTACCTCTCTTCCTCACCCTCTATGTTGCTTTTTGGCTTGTAGCCTGTGTGACCTCGCTTTGACCTGCCGGTCCGCTCGCACGTCATCTACACATTGCATTTTGGCAACGATGTAACGCAGTTGTTACAAAGGGTCAGATTAAACCGAATATATATATTTATTGCTTGAGATATATTGTATAATATTTGTATATCGTCTGATATCCCTTGTATATTCTTTGTATATATACACGGAATATCCCTTTACCTAGGTACAGGCCAGACCATAATATTCGTTCTCCTATTGGACAGCGACCCCTAGGCGCCAACGGCCATACCCCCAATCGCAAGTTCAAAGCCACCGCCAAGACATGTCTCAACATGTCCAGGTTTGCGCAGTAATACGAGACAGAACTGAGGTTGGCACTCGATTATTCACCTTACGTATAAATACGTCGCAGGTGGATACAGCAGCACTTAGACCAAAAACGTTGAAGCCTTCACCACGATACAACGTGCTGTGAAGTGGGCCTCTTTGCCCCTAAATAGAGCCTTGAGAACCGCGTGCGAATAGATAGCTAAAGTGTCAGAGTTTAACGCTGTATCGTCGAGTTCGACTTATTCTATTGTGAAGTAATAGTCTATTATTTATAGTGTATCGTGCGGCTACCGTTCTACAGTGACCAGCATTACCACCGGTTCGTCGTACTCTAGCTAGTGGACTTATCCAGGCTGGGCGGCCTAAACTCGTGCCGCCATCCGAGGAGTCCTAGACGAGAACCGTTGGATATGTACACCGGCGAATGCAGAGCCTTTTCCGGCTGGATTATATTGCTTTGGTACTGTGGCTGCTGGAGCAGAGAACCGTCTACCCCACTGCTGTGTGGGATCTACCCTGTGAGGAGCACCATCGAGCCCGCCTCTAGGACCACAGAGGCTGGCTAGCTTTCATCCATGCTGTCGTGCATACTGGAGTATAGCTGTTGCTTTGTCTACGGACCAAGGGATTACTGCACTGGCTCCTGTATCTGGAGCCTCGTTATCCGCGTTGATCCAGACTTTGCTCCCGAACATTCCTCTACCCTGCTGGCTTACAACCGGAGGGAACCCCTTAGTATCTCCAGCTGACTACGAGTGTGCCTTATGTAATTCTTATGCTACAGGTGGCGTCAGTTATACCCATCTTACTATGCTCATGGACTTACGCTCTTGACTTACTTAAGTGTTCTTCGCCTTATAAGCGCAATCATAATTCTCAATCTGTAACCTATCGTTGCTGCTCTAATAATAAATACCTCTAAATAGAACTTTCTTTGTCAAGCCGTATTCTTGTGTGGGTGTTCACCAGATATACCGTGTACTGTATGGCCAGTAATTAAAGTACATAACTAAGTAGTGGTTTAATGATACCATACTCTCAATACAGTCAGGGAATTGTACCCCTCAGTTACAATTGGTCCTTCGAGCCGGATGAATATCAGTGTAATATCTAAATATAATATTGATATTAACCATGGCCAGCGGTGAACACTCCACAAACGGCTCTCCTAAGCTAGAACGCCCGCAGCGCAGACGTCAGCCACCTCCTTACCTAGAGGACTACGCTGCCAGTCTAATACCTAGCTTTATACAGACGTTAAATGCGGGAAAAGCGGATAGTAAAAGCATGTCAAATCCTACCGACCAGGCGACCTTGCCAGTAGAGACCCTAGTGGGTTCTAACGTAACTGACCAAGCTCACGGGGGGGACCAGGAGGGACATGACATGACTATACCCCCAGACAACGTCAACGGGACGGTCCCCGGAGAGCTCCAGGATAAAGAAAGCGCTCCAGGGACGGAACCCGACCCACTACCAGAAGAGAAGCGCGTCCATGAGATAGACCTCGGGGCGCGCCAAGAGAACAGATCTCCAACGAGCACTGTCAGAAGCCGATCACCTCCATCAGTGTCTTCCCCCAGCGAAGCGGACAAGATGCTGGCGCAGGAATTCATCGCCACCCTGGCAGCCTCCACTGAACGCGATCGACTCCAAGCACAGACGCTTAGCGAGCGTGAACATTCTTCCATGGAACAAGAGCGCCTCCGGGCGCAACAACTAAGTGAGCGCGAACACTCTACCATGGAAAGAGAACGCCTGCAGGCTCAACAACTGAGTGAGCGCGAACAATCTGCAGACCAAAGAGAGCGCCTTCACGCGCAACTCCAAGCGCAAGCCCTTAGTGAACGCGAACACTCTGCAACCCAGCGAGAGCGCTTCCAGGCGCAGCAAAGGAGTGAAGACGACCGCATACGCCTGGAGACCAGACGCCTCCAGACGGAAGTCCCCTCCATACTCATAGCCAAGCTCAGGGACCTGGGCTTGAACTATGACCTCTGCCAGTGGGTCTTGGACTTCCTGACTGGCAGACCCCAGGTGGTGAGAGCAGGCAACTGCACCTCCTCATCCATCACCCTCAACATAGGGGCCCCCCAGGGCTGTGTTCTGAGTCCCCTCCTCTACTCCCTGTACACACACGACTGTGTGGCTCAGCGGAGTAGCAATACAATCATCAAATTTGCTGACGACACAGTGGTGGTGGGCCTGATCTCTGCCAACGACGAGAGGGCCTACCTGGAAGAGGTCAAGGTCCTGGCGGGATGGTGCCAGGAAAACAGCCTCTCCCTGAACATCAGCAAAACAAAGGAGATGATTGTGGACTTCAGGAGGTCGGGGGTCAAGGACTACAGCCCCCTCAGCATCGACGGGGCACCGGTTGAGAGAGTCAACAGCTTTAAGTACCTCGGAGCCTACATATCCGAGGATTTGACATGGACCACACACATTGACAGTGTTGTGAAGAAGGCACGACAACGCCTCTACTTCCTCAGGCGCCTAAGGAAGTTCCAAGTCAGTCAGAAGATCCTTAAGAACTTCTACTCATGTACAATAGAGAGCATCTTGACCGGCAACATCACCTCCTGGTTTGGGAATAGCACTGCACAAGACCGAAGCAGACTACAAAGAGTGACACGTTCAGCCGAACGCACAATTGAAGGGGGGCTCCCCACCCTCCAGAACATTTACAACAAGCGTTGCAAGGGCAAGGCGAAGAGAATCATTAAAGACTCCAGTCACCCGAACAACTGCCTCTTTGAACTGCTGCGGTCAGGCAAGCGATACCGGAGTCTCAAGGCGAGCACAGAAAGACTCAGAAGAAGCTTCTATCCCCAGGCCATCAGGCTGCTAAACGAACAATGAATGAACACTACACAACAACAACCACCAAACGCACATAGCACACACATCCACACGCACACACTCACTTTAAACAAACACACTGTAGCACCCACTCCACACACTTTATAGCACACACCCACTTTAAACAAACACACTGTAGCACCCACTCCCCACACTTTATATTTATTGATGAAGGATTGCACTACAACTCGTACACCTTACTGTAAATTGTACCTAAATGGTACCTCATCCCATTTCTGCTTTGCACTATATAGTACTGTACATTAGTACACTGCATAGTATTGTATATTATATGGTAACTCAGAACATTGTACATATGTCTATACCGAACACTGTGACCTCATTTTCTTCTTCTAAAATTACATGCTATACTATGTTATTTGATACTATCTTGTCTAGCACAGTCTCTGGAGCGTAACAGTAAGAAGCATTTTGTATGAAAGTATTCTGTACTTCTGTATGACAACTATTAAAGAAACTTGAAAACTTGGAAGAGAATATTGAAAGAGACCGCGCCGATGCCCAGCGCGCCGCCGCCGATGCACAGCGCGACGCCGCCAATGCACAGCGCGACGCAGCCCAAGCCCAGCGCGAAGCAGAGCGCGACATCGCTCACATCAAGCGCGAAGCAGAGCGCGACCGGCTACAGGCGCAGATAATGGAGCAATTGATTGCCAGGGCGACACCCCCTCTCTCCGCACGGAGCTCCAGGGCATCATCACGACAAGGGTCTAGGGCACCTTCCCCTACCCGACCAAGTGACCCGGAGCCCGGCCAACAGAAAGAGCCTATCCACGTCTCCGAACCCCCTCCCCGACCTGTCCATACGAGACCCAGCAACCGGGAAGAACCGGCCTATGCCGCAGAGAGACTGAATAGACGACTTCAAGACCTAGAAGACCTAGCAGAGGAAGAGGAAGAGGAGGAAGGTCAAGCCCACCAGCAGCAACGTACTCCACAGAACCAGGAGGTCCAGTACAGCCCAGACTTCACCCCCGAGGCATTGCGCTACAAACCCCCGACTCAACTCAAGGGTGAGTTTGACGCACAGCCAGCACCGAGGAACAGCACCTGGGTACCCGGGCCTTGGTACCCACCAAGTACCAGCCCACGACAACACGTACGGGGAGACTCGCCCAGGAGGCCTCTCCCCCAACGCTCACCGATGTGCCAGCCATCCATGGCATCGCACCTTGGCACACCGACGTTCCCGGATTTTACGCACGAAGACAGAGCACAGTACACGGAATTACGGATGTGCTTAGAGACTATGATGTCCGACGTCCCTGATGAGTCGTACAAATATGCTATCCTCCTCAAGCATCTCAAGGTGCCCAGAGCGCATAATATAGCGCTGGCATATTCCAACTCAAGTACCCCATACACCGCGGCTCTAGTAGCCCCCGACCAGCCTTATGGACGCATATGGGACTACGTGATACAAGAAATAAGGAATATTGACCGTCTCCCCCCAGCCACAGAAAATCGATCATTGGATGACCTCTCTATCAAGGTACAATCCCTGGTAGGGATGCTGGGGTCCCAAAAGGAAAAAGGTAGACACAAACTGTATGCTAACACTAATGTAGAAAGGATATTAGAGAAGCTCCCTCCAGCCTGCCAAGAGCGCTTTAGGCGGCAGAGAGACCACCGTGATCCCGACGGTCCCGAGCCATCCCTCCTAGACCTGGCCGACTTCCTCACGAGAGAAGTCAGCAGCCTACGACTGGATACGTTCGTGCGGAGTGGACCAAGCCCCAGAGATGGACCTCGGAGATCCAACGATAACCGCCGGCTGGTGACCGTCATGCACCAAGCCGAATCAGTACCGCGGAACAAGAACCACAACACCCCCTCGACGAAAGAGAAGTGGAAGATTGTATGCCAGTCATGCAGGAAAGAACATTGGCTGTCACAATGTGACACTTTCAAGAGGATGACCGCTGACGAGGTGAGTCAGTGGATCAAAGCCAACCGCCGCTGTTACCGCTGTGCGCGCAGCCATATGGCAGCCGAGTGCCGCTTGAAGAAGAGGTGCAGCAGGTGTGACGGCGCCCACATGGACGTCTTGCATGACAGCAACGGGAAGAAACTCGCACCCCCAAGCAGCACCAGAGTGAATGTCATGTATATCGACCCCGCCAGCAGCGGGAGCTCCCGAGTGCTCTTGAAAGTGGTCCGAGTGATATTAAGCTACGAGGACAAGGTCCTGGACACTTACGCCGTCCTTGACGATGGGTCAGAAAAGACTCTCCTCCTCGCATCCGCTGCAGCCCAGCTGGGTCTGCGGGGGAGCGAAGAAACGATGACAATTCGTACTATAAGAAGAGACCTGAAGACAATAAAGGGTGAAAACGTCTCCTTCACAATCGCAGCAAGCGGGCAGCCAGAGAGGCAGTATAGGATTACTAACGCTTTCACCAGCCAAGACATAGGCCTGTCACGGTACACCTACCCCATCCCCAAGCTGATGGAAAAATACGTGCACCTACGTCAACTACCTATACCGCTCATCGACGGCGCCACCCCGACCCTGCTCATAGGATCCGACCACGCACACCTCATCGTCCCAACGGACCGGCTCCACATCGGGCCCAGAGGCTGTCCAGCAGCAGTCGAGACCCGCCTAGGATGGACACTACAAGGCCCCCTCTCCAGGTCTCCCAACCGACCAGCAGCCACTCGCTGCCTCCACACCATTGACATTCAAGAGGCCGATCAGACGACCGAATCATGGTACGTGCCCCACCACAAGGTCCACCACAACGGCAAGGATCGTATTGTGTTTAACTGCAGCTACCAGATCGGATTACAGAATCTGAATAAAGAACTCTTGCCCGGTCCAACACTCGGCCCCTCTCTACTAGGCGTGTTGCTACGTTTCCGCCAAAACAAGGTGGCCATCAGCGGCGACATCAAAGGGATGTTCCTGCAGGTGCGACTAGTGGAAGAAGCCCCTGCTGCGGTTCTTATGGAGAGAGAGGATCGGGGATGAGCAACCATCCATCTATCAATGGGAGGTCCTCCCTTTCGGAACCACATGCAGCCCATGCTGTGCTACGTTCGCACTGCAAAAACACGCCGCAGAGGACCCAGCAGCTGACGAGGAGGTCCGACAAAGTGTAGAGAGGAGTTTCTACGTGGACAACTGTCTGCAAAGCGTCTCAACGCCAGAAGAGGCCGAGGCCCTCCTACTCAAGCTCCGCGCCTCCCTGATCAAAGGCGGCTTTGATCTCCGGCAGTGGGCCAGCAGCGACCCTCAAGTACTGCGCAGCCTCCCCCCAGAGAACAAGGCAGCAAGCAGCGAGACCTGGATGGCGACCATCCCAGGTGAAGCCCAATAAATGACATTAGGACTAGTCTGGCGCTTCAAAACAGACTCGCTCCATTATAGACACACACCCCTGACCAAGGAGCAGGGAAGGTCGACTTCACTACCGACCACCAGACGGAGTGTATACAGAACACTCGCCAGACAATATGACCCGTTGGGATGTATTCTACCTTACACCACCAGGGCAAAAATGATTGTGCGAGAGCTGTGGGACAAGGACCAGGGCTGGGACGACCCCATACCCGACCACCTTGCTTCCACATGGAGAGAGTGGGAAACAGAACTCAACTCGCTCCCAGGTGTCAACATATGCCGCAGCTACTTCCCACCCACAGTGCAGCTGGAGACGTGCCAGATGGACCTACACATCTTCAGCGACGCCTCCGAAGTAGCCTACGGTTCGGTGGCCTACTTGCGGGCCCGAGAGGAGGGAGGAGAAATACATACCGCCTTCATCCTGGCTCGTTCAAGGATATCCCCCCGCAAGCAAGAATCGATCCTGCGTCTAGAGCTCTGCGCAGCCCTAGTAGGAGCGCAACTCGCCACGTTAATCCAACATGAACTCACCATCCCGGTGCAAAGAACAATCCTGTGGTCAGACTCCATGACCGTACTCACATGGATCCAGTCCGATTCGTGTAGATACAAGGTCTTCGTAGGAGTCAGAATCACAGAGATCCAAGAGCTAACAGAATCAGCATGCTGGAGGTACGTGGACACAAAACAGAACCCATTAGATGTCATCACACGGGTAATGTCCCTAGATGACCTCACACGTCACAATATCTACAGTGACGGTCCCGAGTTCCTCAAGCTCCCGGAAGAAGAGTGGCCTAACCCCACCCCACGGGAGGCTAGTCAAGAGGAGGCAGAGATGAAGAAATCTATGTTCTGTGGGTTGACGCACACACCAGTCCCCACAGACCCCAACATAGACGACTGCCCCACCCTTGAGAGTGCGCAGTTAAAGACATTCCTGTGGCACCACCCTGAGGTTCCCTCCACTACTGACATTAATGCAGCTAATTACGAAGAAGCAGAACTCCTTCTGCTACAGCGAGCCCAAAGAGACTCGTTCCCCGACGAGCTAGACTGTCTGCAGGGATCAAAGCCAGTCCCGTCAGACAGCAGACTGCTCCACTTGGCCCCTGAGCGCGACGCCCATGATCTCATCAGAGTGGGTGGTCGTCTGAGAAGGGCCCCGGACTTAACGGATGACGTCAAGTTCCCTATAGTCCTCAACAGCCGACACAAGGTTACAGAGCTCATCATAAAGAAATACGACGAGGACGTGCACCACGCTGGGGCAGAGAGAGTCTTCGCTGAGATCAGACGTCGCTATTGGATACTGCAAGGAAGAGAAGCAGTACGACGCTTCCAGCGGACCTGTCTAGACTGTCGCAAGTGGCGAGCACAGCCCAGTATACCCAGGATGGCTGACCTACCTCACTGTCGCCTCCGACTCGGCGACAAGCCCTTTCACTCCACCGGTATGGACTGCTTCGGCCCGCTGTATGTGAAGAAAGGAAGAGGGACGGAGAAGAGGTGGGGTATTGTATTCAAATGCATGACCACCCGAGCGATACACATAGAACTCCTTCCAACCATGAGTACGGACTCATTCCTTACGGCCTTCCGGAGATTCACAGCGCGGAAAGGAAAACCGTCTATATTATTGTCTGATCACGGGACAAACTTCAAAGGCGGAGAAAGAGAGCTGAGAGAGAGCTTCCAAGCTATGGGCCCAGAACTTAAGACCCACCTCGCTCCCTCTCAGATTGATTTCCAGTTTAACCCCCCGAACGCCCCTCACTTCGGGGAACCTGGGAACGAGAAGTACGTTCAATAAAGACAGCCCTGTACACCGTGCTTGGGGCCCAGACCGTAGCGGAAGAAGTCCTCACGACAGTCCTCACAGAGATCGAGGGAGTATTGAACTCAAAGCCCCTCGGTTACGTCTCAAGTGATGTAGCAGATGTCGACCCAGTTACCCCCAACACTCTCTTGATGGGGCGGCTGGACCCCGCGCTCCCACAGACAGTGTACAGACCTGAGGAAGCGAACGGCCGAAGAATGTGGATGTACAGTCAAGTATTGGCTGACAAGTTTTGGAACAGTTTCCTCCTCCACTATCTACCGTCTCTACAGACCCGCCAGAAATGGGTAAAATAAAGAGACAATTTGATGGAGGGCACAGTCGTCATGATCATAGACCAGTCACTACCCCGAGCTATGTGGCCGGCCGGCCGCGTAAGCAAAGTGATCACTGGTGCCAACGGAAAGGTCAGAGCGGCAGAAGTTCTCGTCCAGGGACGGACATACACCCGACCCGTGGCGAGGCTGATAGAGTTGCCAAGGCTCCCTGACTCCCTTGATGACGACCATGACCCACTGACTTTGTGAATTGCCCTACTCCTCACAACGGACATTGAGTAGTGGACAAGACGGTTAATCTGTCTCTGCTTATCTAATTAGGTGCGGACTAATTAGGAGGCGGCTGTTACAAAGGGTCAGATTAAACCGAATATATATATTTATTGCTTGAGATATATTGTATAATATTTGTATATCGTCTGATATCCCTTGTATATTCTTTGTATATATACACGGAATATCCCTTTACCTAGGTACAGGCCAGACCATAATATTCGTTCTCCTATTGGACAGCAACCCCTAGGTGCCAACGGCCATACCCCCAATGGCAAGTTCAAAGCCACCGCCAAGACATGTCTCAACATGTCCAGGTTTGCGCAGTAATACGAGACAGAACTGAGGTTGGCACTAGATTATTCACCTTACGTATAAATATGTCGCAGGTGGATACAGCAGCACTTAGACCAAAAACGTTGAAGCCTTCACCACGATACAACGTGCTGTGAAGTGGGCCTCTTTGCCCCTAAATAGAGCCTTGAGAACCGCGTGCGAATAGATAGCTAAAGTGTCAGAGTTTAACGCTGTAT
The DNA here is from genome assembly GCF_963971535.1 of Notolepis coatsorum. Classification (NCBI taxonomy): domain Eukaryota; kingdom Metazoa; phylum Chordata; class Actinopteri; order Aulopiformes; family Paralepididae; genus Notolepis; species Notolepis coatsorum. The sequence continues at coordinate 62,554,154 of NC_140171.1, forward strand.
GGTCGAGTTCGACTTATTCTATTGTGAAGTAATAGTCTATTATTTATAGTGTATCGTGCGGCTACCGTTCTACAGTGACCAGCATTACCACCGGTTCGTCGTACTCTAGCTAGTGCACTTATCCAGGCTGGGCGGCCTAAACTCGTGCCGCCATCCGAGGAGTCCTAGACGAGAACCGTTGGATATGTACACCGGAGAACCTACACCGGCGAATGCAGAGCCTTTTCCGGCTGGATTATATTGCTTTGGTACTGTGGCTGCTGGAGCAGAGAACCGTCTACCCCACTGCTGTGTGGGATCTACCCTGTGAGGAGCACCATCGAGCCCGCCTCTAGGACCACAGAGGCTGGCTAGCTTTCATCCATGCTGTCGTGCATACTGGAGTATAGCTGTTGCTTTGTCTACGGACCAAGGGATTACTGCACTGGCTCCTGTATCTGGAGCCTCGTTATCCGCGTTGATCCAGACTTTGCTCCCGAACATTCCTCTACCCTGCTGGCTTACAACCGGAGGGAACCCCTTAGTATCTCCAGCTGACTACGAGTGTGCCTTATGTCATTCTTATGCTACAGGTGGCGTCAGTTATACCCATCTTACTATGCTCATGGACTTACGCTCTTGACTTAATTAAGTGTCCTTCGCCTTATAAGCGCAATCATAATTCTCAATCTGTAACCTATCGTTGCTGCTCTAATAATAAATACCTCTAAATAGAACTTTCTTTGTCAAGCCGTATTCTTGTGTGGGTGTTCACCAGATATACCGTGTACTGTATGGCCAGTAATTAAAGTACATAACTAAGTAGTGGTTTAATGATACCATACTCTCAATACAGTCAGGGAATTGTACCCCTCAGTTACAGCAGTAATGCGGCATTACTTAGATTAGTAACTTAATATAATTACTATTTTGGAAATTGTAAAGCCTTACTTTACTCGTTACTGGGAAAGTAATACAATTACAGTAAGTAACGCATTACTAAGTTAGTTAAGTGTTTGTTCCTGTGGGGTCCATTGGCGGACCGCAAATGACATCACGTCATATCAATCTCTCTAGACTGTATGACATTAGGTAGCTATTTTTTTTCCAAATGTATCCAAGAGTAAACATCCTAACCATGTCACAACAGCAGTCATAGTGTATATTTTCAGCAATACGTTTGTTTACCAATAGGTTCAAATGTTATTAGTGAGATTTTTGTTTTTTAAATGTGTTTATAATTTTGCAGAAATCCGCCATTTTGAATTAGCGGCCGTCGCCGAATTATTATGATTTGTAGTCATATGACAAGAGGGCATCCAGAGCTCTCAATGAGCGTTGACCTTTCTAAAAACTACAGTACCCAGTGAATTATAGCTTCCTGCAAGCAAATTACTTCTGTATGAAATACAATTATTTATCTTATTTCTCTGGATACTCTGGATAATAACTGAACGTTATTGGCATAGATTGGAGCGCAGTTAGTGCGTCTACCTTCTGTGAACATTTTAGCAACCATCTGTGTTGAAATCTGATCCAAAATGGCGGAGCCATATTCCATTCTAAGAATCAAACTGTACATACAGTAGATTTCATTCCTCATTTCATTCCTCATCTATCTATCTATCTATCTATCTATCTATCTATCTATCTATCTATCTATCTATCTATCTATCTATCTATCTATCTATCTATCTATCTATCTATCTATCTATCTATCTATCTATCTATCTATCTATCTATCTACTGTATCTATCTATCTATCTATCTATCTATCTATCTATCTATCTATCTATCTATCTATCTATCTATCTATCTATCTATCTATCTATCTATCTATCTATCTATCTATCTATATACAGTATCTATCCATCCACCCATCCGTCCATCCATCCATCCCAATTGTTATGAGTTTGTGATAATTGCAGTGATTATCATTCATGCCTCTTACCAAGCGTCCATCCATCTAGCGATTCGTCCATCCACCCACCACTGATCCACCCAGATGGGCGACATACACCCTTTTCCCTCTGAAGTTTGACATGAGAGAGAGTTGGCACATCGTGGCTCATTGTTATTCTCAGTCATATTCCCCTGTAATGACGGGCTGGGGTTATTATTCTCAATTTACCAATTATCCCACTGACCCTGTCCCTCTGATCCACATTCACAACACTACACAAGCCTATTTGTTACTAGGTCACATGAAATTGCCTTGGTCGCTGCCTGTCTAAATGGTAATGCTAAAAATAATTCCCTGTTTCCTTTTTGGTTATTTTTTTCCCCTCACTCCCTCCCGTCTGTCTTATTTGTTTATATGTCTGTCCCTCTCTGTCTGTCCCCCCCGCTTATAGCTTATCCGCAACAGTAAGTTACTTCCGGGGTAGGCCTGATTGGCCCTGACAGGCACGTGACGCGCAACTTTCTCTGCCGCGCGGCACGCTCCGCGGAGCGGAGCGGCAGAGCTTGCGGAATTATGTAACCGCCCAAATCCGCCATGATTTTCATTCAGCGCTTCAGCTCACCTGGCAGAGCAGCGGTCCTGCGGTCCTGCGGTCCGTTGTTGACGAGTTCGAATCCCATCAAATTTTTTTTTTTTACGTGATTTTTTTTTTAACGTGTATTCTTTCGCCGGTTAAGGTTAGGCATGGTTAAGGTTAAGGTTAAGGTTAGGCATTGTTTCGGAGTTGGTTAAGGTTAGAACGGTTGAGTTTAGGCGCTGTTAAGGAGCTGGTTAAGGTTAGAGTTTGTCTTAGAGAATGGCAATATTCTTTCTATGGTTAAGGTTAGGCATGGTTAAGGTTAAGGTTAAGGTTAGGCATTGTTTCGGAGTTGGTTAAGGTTAGAACGGTTAAGTTTAGGCGCTGTTAAGGAGCTGGTTAAGGTTAGAGTTTGTGTTAGAGAATGGCAATAGACAGCCTATTTCCGCGCGACAGCTCTCAGCAGCCTCGTTGCGCGTCCTGAGTTTGCCGCGTCACGTGCCTGTCGGGGCCAATCAGGCCTACCCCGGAAGTAACTTACTGTTGCGGAACAGTTACAGGCGTCCCCCCCCCCCCCTCTCTCTCTCTCTCTCTCTCTCTCTCTCTCTCTCTCTCTCTCTCTCTCTCTCTCTCTCTCTCTCTCTCTCTCTCTCTCTCTCTCTCTCTCTCTCTATCTATCTGCCCCACCCCTGAGCCTTTATGAAGTTGTGAAAAACAGGGTTTTAGACATCTCTTGAAATGTTTTTTAAAAACATCTGCAGTTACAGCCAACCAAGCATAAAAGACTCCCAAATTTACGGTTAAACCTCACATTCTTACCCCCTCCCCCAACAGCACGCTCTTTTTGAAACTTTAAAACATTAAAGTCAAAGAAAAAGTCAGGCTTGTGTGAGAGTGTGTGAGAGAGTGTGTATGTGGGAGTGTTGGAGTCCATCACAAATCCATTGCTGTTAAATAAACAATGTATGGCGGCGAGTCTTTGGCTCCTCTGAAGTCAGCTTCATATGTGCTGTATTACCTAGTGTGGTAAACTTGACTTCATAATTTCATAAATTCATAATCAAAAATGTTAGATTAGCCCAGAAAACTAAAAGTATCTGTAGTGATGGTAATGTTCATCACATGGACTCTCAAGAGTGATGGAACAAGCTGTAACAGGGGAGCCATTCCAACCCCCCACAGGAAACCAAACACCTAGACATGTGACAGTTGAGCACAGCAAGAAGAGACCAAAAAGCGGAAATGCCTCTGTAAGAATGTGGTTGAATCTTTACAATAATAGATTCAGAAAATACAAAGTGCCAGTTTGGTAGATGGGGTTTTTGGGATGGCTCTTGTGAATTGAATAGTATTAACCTAAGAAGCACTGACTATACTGGGTTAATGTTTTCAACACAAGCACTATTAAGGCTGAAGTCATCAGACCTCATCAGTTGAACACCACCAGGCGACACCTCATGACGACATTGTTTACTCAGTCACACACCACAGAAAAACGGTGACTCAGTATAGCAGTAAAGACAGCTGCGCTAACCAAGATTAGAGGTCACAGGAAACATAATTGCATTATATTAGTTTAGAATGAAAAACAATATTGGAATAATAACAAGATTATAGTAACAAATTAGAAAATAACTTACAAAGAAGAATACCATTTTAGGAATGTCAAAACTGGAAGTAATAAAGCCATTTCCTTCAAATCACAGTTATATTATAAAGATTCAGTCTGGTAAATAAAGGTTGGTGCTGCTCCTATGATGTTTGATATCAGCCTAGAAGCAATGACTGTACTGGGGTGATGTTAGAGATCTATAGGTCATTGCATGAACCATATGTGTGGGAAAGTCAAAATGGTGCATGGAGGAATGTTGAAGTGGTTGCAGAGGAGACAGGCCTCTGTCAATAAGAAGCCACGGCCCAAAAAGGAGGGGGCCACCGACACCGGCCTCCACAAGGACATGTGGGGGCAGAGCAGCCCCAACAAGAAGATACATGTGATTGGTTGAACCAGTTGAAAGATAGGAAGGTCATATTGGGCCTATAAGTATTGGAGCAGTGCAGTTAGTTGGGAGGCCAGCCCACCGACCCGTCCCCAGGGGGGTCCGGCTGAGCCTCCATCGAGCCACCAGAGAATGTGCTGTTATACATGTGAGTAGAATCCAGTGTTGGGAAAGTTACTCATTATTGTTGGTTAGAGTAACATGTACAGATTCCTACCTTAGGACCGGGTTGTGCCCATATGTATGGCTTAGTACATTCTTATTTCATTAACATAACATGACTACAGACGCAGCGCTCAAAAATCAAACCAATTCTGCTGCCTGTCTGCTGCTTGTTGCTGCTTGTGTGCCACTTAAGTCTACTCAGGTGTTAATTTTCCGGGGGTGTTGGCTGGGGGAACAAAGGGAGGGTAGTTAACTTAAGTGCTTCCCCAGGGAGGGGGTCGGGGGCTACTGCCCTCAGACCCCCAAAATAATTTTTATATGGGCAGTCTGACTTGGGGTACTGACCATATATTAGTGTTGCAATGCATGATAAGTAAACAGTGAAAAAAGCTAAGAAATCTGATGGGGCTGGGACATTTGGGACGAATAAAAATGTAAGATGAAAATCTGCCCAGCCTGTGGGAGGAAGTGGAGGTGTGAAATCTGGCCCGGTCAAGAACAATAGAGGAGTGGTAGAGAGTGGTAGAGAGGCATGAGAGGTTTGAGTTTTGAGTGCTGTATCTGTAAATGTACATTATTGTCTTTGATGTAAAAAGCCAACGAGGGCTATTGTGATTTAACCTCATCAAATCCTTTTGTACAACTCATGTATTGTGCTTGAAGTGTCCTGTGGGTAACCAATGCATTATTCCATCTCGGCCCACGCTGCAATTAAATGAATATTGGACCATAGCTACCGGTTGTCTGGCTGTATACAACTTATTCTCTACTGGCTAAATTTGGGAGCCCAGATGAGGACCATTGTTTCTATCACACTGTGATCTTTTCCTTCCTCTAGTTAACAACCTCACTTTGCTGTAATTAATAGATATTCATATAGGAATATACTACACTAGCTCCTAACATCAATCAAAACCCCTGATTGACCACTCTGCACTTTTTATGATCTATAACCTTGCTCGATATTGATCGCCAATGAATCAAAAGCGAGAACAAAACCTGATCGATAGGGGTTTTCTGACGAGTGATAAACCTGTGTGTGTGTGTACGCGCGTGTGTGTTTGTCCATATCAGAAAACATAGCAGGATTCCTTTGAGTGACACAGCCTGTCACTCAAAATAATCCTGCTATGTTGTTTTCTGATATGGCCAAACAGACAAACGTACACATGCGCGGCGCGCGCACACACACACACACACACACACACACACACACACACACACACACACACACACACACACACACATACACATACACATACACACACACACACACACACACACACACACACACACACACACACACACACACACACACACTTGCAGACAAAAGTGTACACACATTGACAATCTATCCACTGGAGAAAAGATACAGGCCACGTGGGTCACTTCCTTTCACCCAGAAGCCCTTTGGAAAGGTCGCCCATTCAGATACTAATACCTTTAGCTGGGTCTCGAAGGAAGCGCTCCGTTTTGAGAAATGGCCAAGGCAAAGTCTCCATAGGTCAACTGCTCTAGATGGGGGAGCAGCAGAGCGTGGGGTCGGAACAACAAATATGCCGACTGGAGTATTTCCCAAGGTTGCATATTCACTGCCTGTGAGAGGAGCGTCTGGGCCTCAACACGGATGAATCTCAAAGCTGTTTGCCCAGAAGTGCTGAGAGGCTCTTGGAGGGGAAAAAACCCATCCTCCTCAAATGAGACGCAAGATATATTTTCTTGATTCCTGCATGTTGTCTTTTCTTGGCTTCCTGCTCAAAACGTGATGCAGAGGGAAGTAGGTCGGTAGCGAGAGCATATCTCAACCAGCGCATTCTGACACAGGAAAACGGATCACGAAACACTCTGGAGATTCGACCCAAGTCTATTCTGTTTTCTGGGGGGTTTTCCCGCAGAAGCAGCACTGGGCCGATTGGGTTTGGATTTAGCATGAATTACCAGGGCTTAGATCCTGTTAGCGCCGATAAAGCCCCAAAGTGTCCCAGTTGAATCCTTATCCTTCACTATGAATATTCAACAACTTGTTCTCCTCTCCCCATTGTTTTCTCATTTGTACTGGTATTTGACAGAGGCTGGCGATAACATATTGAAAGAAGATCCGGCAATGGGATGTGGAGTTGATATATGACGTGATAGGGCCCTCCGACGCTCATCGCGCTTCAATGGAGCCTCACCTCCTTTCCTCGATCAGGGGAAAACATGTTTGAAATTCATTCAAGTGAAACGACTTTGATGTATTTATCTCAGAAGCGATTAGGTCAGAGGGACGTGTTGTCTGAAGCAATATCTGGTTGGGGACATTTAAGCTGACGTTTGTTAATATGGAAGTCAGTCAAGTGGCCCTCATTTCTCTTAACCATGCTTGTCCTTGTTTTGGACCAAAATAATCAGCAGTCGTCAGAGTCTGGCATTCTGGAGTCAGTGTAGCACACTTTGTGACTGCGTGTGTGTATGTTGTCTGTGTGCATGTGTGCGTGTGTGCGTGCATGTGTGCGTGTGTGCGTGTGTGTGTGTGTGCGTGCGTGCGTGCGTGCGTGCGTGCGTGCGTGCGTGCGTGCGTGCGTGCGTGCGTGCGTGCGTGTGTGTGTGTGTGTGTGTGTGTGAATGTACACAGAGCGTGAAAAGAGTGACTCCAGGGATGTGCAAAAACATTTTAGGAGGCAGGTGCTCAACCAAAAGGAAAGGGCACATCAAAGGTGTGCTGGCAGCGTGTTTTTGCTGTGCTGTCTGACACTTCATACCTCATACTCAGCCTCGCTGACTTACTCTCCTTTGCAACTTGTCTTGCAGTGTTGAGCCCTCAATATCTAAATCATGGTCAAAAGCATGACATAAGTGACAGACCACATAGAGTTGCTTAACGCAATAAATAACTTACAACACCAACACTTCACAAACACATGGTCTTATCGTGTATCAAGGTGCCGGCTATGACAAAATATAGAGACTGCAGCAAAGTCGTACATTTATATTATATGTGTGCTTCTCACAGTGTTTCAGTCTGTATGAAATTATTATTACGCAGTCATAATATGTTAAATAGCTCAGCTTTTGCTCAATAATGCTTTGGGTCCGGTTCTTCTTCAATGGAGTAGACACAAAGAAGGAAAGCACTGTCTTAGTTTTGTTCATTTATATACAACCAAACCATTTATTGAGAGAAACTTTGATTGATACCATACTAAACGGATGTACTTGGCATGAAGCAAGTTAAACAGATTTTTACAACATTGCCTTCATCTGGATTTTCCAAAAAGGCAATGGGAGTTGCAATCTTCACGGGAGGTAGTGCTTAGTGACATTTAATCTGAATAAGCTAATGTCAGAGTTTTTTGCTAATGTAAGAATATCTATAAATCTACCATATCTATCTACCATATCTATCCGTCTATAATTACATATATTGTAAATTACATAGACAGTGTCTACAATGAACTGTTATTTACTGTGTTAAAGGAACACGCCTACATTTGGGGGCAATTGCTTATCGTCTTCTCCAGAGAGAGACAATAAGATAGATACCAGTTTCCTCTCTGTGGGTTCAGTAGAAAGCTATCTGGCTGCATGTTAGCCTAGCTTAGCACAATGAATGGAAGCGGACTGTGCCGGTTAGCCTTGAGAAGTGTTAGTTGGACAATGCCTAGGCTAACCGGCACTGTCCACTTCCATTCACTGTGCTAAGCTTCAAAAACCTACGGGAGACTGCAATTCGAAACTGGCCCCCACAAATGTCCTAACCCAGTTGTACAGTAAATTACCAATGGCTTTGTCAGTATTACAATGTACAGTGTACAGTGTCCCCCACTCACCCCCTACCCAACCCCCCCCCCCCCCCCCCACCTCCAATGTACAGTGACCCCACCCCCCCCCCACCCAACCCAACCCCACCCCACCTACCCAACCTCCTCCAATGTACAGTTTCTACATCAAATGTATATACACTCTTTTCTGGACACTTTTTGTATCAGAAACAGTACTGTATTTGCAAATCTGGTATGTCATAAATGTATAGATGTAGCAGTACTGTCTATCTGTATGTCATGTGTGTCATATATGTTATGATGAATTGAAAATGGGGGACTCTGATGTAAACAAGACGAAAGTCTTTCTCTGGTCTGCATCCCCTTAACAATTGTATGTATTGAGCTGTACTGTACCCATTCTGCAATCTGTTAATAAAGTTTTCAATCAATCAATCAAAAACAGTATATTCTGCACGTTGCAATGTACCTTTTTCCTTGCAACGTGTTTCTTTTTCTGTTTGTAACTATAGCTTGATTCACTTTTGAATAAACATCTGAAAGAGGTTTTCTACCTTTCATTATTGGATATTATCAGATAAGCACCAAATAAATTATTGTTGTCACCTCCAATAAGTGACACCATGGATTGAGTTGTAGCATTAGAACAAACACAGGACTTGATGACGAGAGTACAAAAACGACAAGATGAATGCATGGACCTTGCGAACCGGAGCCATTGGTATTGAAGGAGCTGGACAACTAACAAAGTTTGCCACTGCATTCTTCCCAGAAGTACTACTGGGGAGAGTAATTTTGATGCATCTGTGATTATCAATATCAACGGTCAATGGTCTCTAACTACACACCCTCAAGACCCCTACGCTCTGCATCTTCTGGCCGCCTCAGACCTACTCATATCCGAGCTCCGGGAGGGTCATCAAAGAGAAGTCGCCTATTCTCAGTCCTTGCCCCACAATGGTGGAATGAACTACCCACCCCAGTTAGGACAGCCAAAACCCATCCAATCTTTTGTCTTCGACCACTCAAAGCCCACATGACAAGATATAGCTGCAGCGTATACCTTCACTGTCGAGGCCGACAGCCTATTCAGGATAGACTGGAGGAAGGAAAGAACCAAGTCCAGGGGGCATGACACTGGGTCCAGGCCCCCAACCTCACACCACTCTCAAAAAACATACGCCACTTCCCTGCGTAAACCGTGGTAGTGGACGGAGCGTGCGCGTTCTGGATGGTGTTAACCACAGTAGGGTTAAGACGCATCCCATCCAGATTCACCCTTTCAGCAGCCAAACCATTAAAGGCTGCCCCAGAACAGGAGGCAGAAACAGAGTTCCGCGTGCCTGAAAGAGGGCCTGCGGTGACCACGGAACAGGCCACGGCAGGGCCACCAAGAGCTGAATCAGGGCCGGAAACCACACAGCTGTGCCCCGGTCCGGCGCGACCAGGATCAAAGTCCTGCGCTCCCGGCGTACCCGCTCCAACAGCTGAGCTATCAGGTGTATGGGGGGAACGCATACAGAATCCCGGGCGGCCACGGATACATCGAGAAGGCATCCACTCCCAGAGAGGGGTTGTCCTTCCGACTGACCGAGAACCACAAGGGGCACTGGTAGGACTGACTGCTCGCAAACAGGTCCACCGTGGCCTCCCCGAATCGGTCCCAGACCTGTCTGACTATGTCTGGACGTAGTCCCCACTCGCCCGGGTGAGGACCGCACCGCAACATCATATTTGCACCCAAATTCTCCCTGCCGGGGATGTGGAGAGCCCTCAGGCTGCGCAGATTGAGAGACGCCCATAGCCAGAGTTCGACCGCCGCCCGGTGTAGATGGGGGGAGCGTACTCCTCCCTGTCTGTTGACATACGACGCTGCCGTCGTGCTGTCCGTCCTGATTAAAACATGCTCGCCCACCACAAGGTGGCCGAGCTGCTTGAGGACTAGAAGCACTGCCTTCAATTCCAACACATTGATATGTAGTGCAGACCGGGCAGCATTGTCTTGCCAGCTGCCCCCTACTGCGTCGGTCCGATACGTCCCCCCCTTCCCGTGAGGGAGGCGTCGGTGAAGACCATGACGTGTGATAGCCTGCTGCCCAGTGGGCGAGGTCCCCCAGTACTGACACGGGAACCTTCAGCTGCTTCCACTTGACTCTCACATGGTCTATTTTCATACTGAAAAACCCACCTCTGCATCCTCCTCATAAAGAGGAGGCCAAGAGAGACCACAGCTTGAGCAGATGCCATCATACCGAGCAGGCACATCACGGAAAGCGCCGTAACCGTCCTGCCAGGACGGAACCTCCATAGCGCGCCTAGAATATCCTCTCGCCGCCGCTCTGAGAGGGATGCCCACATAGACCTTGAGCTTAGAATTAAGCCCAAGTACTCCACCTGTTGACTGGGCTGAGGACCAGAACGTCATCTAGGGTAGAATACAATTCGTATCCCGTGACGACGCAGAGGCCCCAGCGCAGTCTCCACGCACTTGGTGAAGGTGCGAGGAGCCAGAGAGTAGCCGAACGGCAGCCTCTGGTACTCGTACGCTATGCCCTGAAACAGGAAGCGTAGGTATTTCCTGTGAGGAAGGAAGATAATACCTGGCCTGGCAAGGGCAGGGCTGGGGGAACCCGCGCTGCGACCTCCTGGGCCTAGGGTTCCCCCTCTGACAATTTGTTTTTGATATAGGGAACCCTGCTCCGTCGTCAGATACAACACCAGGCTCACCAAACACAGACACAGGACGTGTGGCGGGGGAGCCTCCTGACAGCACAGCATTCTCATAGACAGACCCAGGCCTAGCTAGCAACTGGGTGTCAGCCCCTGTCTCCATGAGAAGTGATATGTGGGGCTGCTTGCGCTTCACTGGAAGAACGCGGCCCGCAGCCAAAGGAGACAAATCAGAGCCTTGAGTCCCGTAGTGTAGCGGGGGGGAGTGACCGGAGAGCGTGCTAGACACAGCTAGATGGCAATGGTTTTTCAGGGCGTGCCCATCTAATATAGCCGATCCCTCGGCCGCCGAGGCTGTCGGCACCGTGACAACCTGTTCTCTTTGTGTCCAGGTTATCCCAGGTGGGGGACACATGGCCACCGGTCGGGGGCCACGCCGCAGCCGCTGGCGAGCCTGTGCCCTCACCTCTGGCTGCGTGGTGTGGGGCGGCATGGGGCCCCGGTCAAATACCGCCCGCGCCTCCGTGGACAGACCAAAATGTCCATCCGCGGAGAGGGGAGCCCTGAGGAGGAGAACTCTCCTCTCCTCCTCAAGGGGAGATTGCTCCAACCAAAGATGCCTGTGAACAAGCGTCGACAGCATCCTAGCCCTCCCTGCGGTTATAGCTTGCATCGGCTGGTCCTAAGGCCCCACCACCCGACATCATTTTTGACAGAAAAGCAGCCAATTGAGCAATGTTATTAGTTGCTGCTAAATTCTGTACTGCGGCGGTATAAGCTTCATCAGCCCACTCAGCCACCTGCCGGGCCGACTCGCCCTCTGGCGTTGGCTTCCGGGCGGGATACCGTTGTACCATGCCAGGGCAAAGAACCGATGCCACCCGCTTCTCTAAGCACGGCACACCTGTCCTGGGCCCTGTCGTCAGACCATCCACGGGGTAAATAAGCCTCAGCCAAACCCCCAACATTAGACACCGATTGACCGTCAGCAATGAAATGGTTAAGCAGAGGGAAAACTGGAGACAGTCCCGGCGGGACACATGGGAATGGCGCCCCAAAAACATTTGCATTAGCAGTAGCTGCGCACGCCAGGATAATTGGAAAAACATTCAACAACGGGTCATGTTGACCACATTCATCCAAATACCCAGCCCCCCGCGTCAATACATCGCCCGGTTGTCTCACGAGACAACGAGTAGTATTAAATATGCTAGTACCAACGCCTGGCATTGTCGGGCCTACCTGAGCGCGCCGTGGCTCGACTGCCAAACACCGCGTGTAGTCCATCGGTCCACTGCCAAGAGACGAGGACAGTTCAGTATAGGACCGATGTTCCGTCCGGACGTGCCAAGAAGGGTCCGGGGGCTGGCGAACCTCTGGCGAAAGTCCAACATTGCGTAATCTCTGCCTTTGCTTCATAACAACGTTCCTCCTGGTTGAAGTGCATATAGCAGATCCACGGATGGAAAAAAATAAGGAAGGGCGTGGACGTGACCACTTCCTGTGTCTTGTAGAGGCACGCACGGGAGTAGGCGTGGTCACGTGCAAGTGAGGTGCATGTGCAATTTTTCACTCGCACAGTAGGTGCTGGAGATGATATCTCATAATGACGCGATTGGCCAGTATGAATATATAACGTTGGCACCGGAACCCAAAAGAGGAGAGAAGTCCTTGGTTGTTTGCCTTCCTTACTATTCAGATGAGGAGAGAATTCTTGGTCTGTCTAACCTACAGTAAAAGTAAAGGCTGTCTAACCTACAGAGGAAGCATGATGCATATCTTCCCAGACATGAGCCCAGAGGTTGGCAAATTTCAGGCTGCATTCAACCCCCTAGCAAAGCTTTATCCAGCCAAGCTTACACTCAACGGAATCAGGTACTCTTTCTACACTCCCCAGGCAGCCAAATAATTCTACAATAAGAAGATTCCCACCGTGGAACAGCATAATGGCTAACAAACTTCTCTGAATGTAATAGTCAGCAGGCGTGTTAGCCGACAAGCTAGCACGTTTTCATCATAAAATACAACCGACTAACACAGACTCACCTGGCATGGTTACTAGAATTATACTACTATTATTTGTATACACATTTTCTTATTAAACTACTTGTGTTTCTTCCACTTTTTGTTAAATTGAATTGCACAAATTATTATTATTATTTGTCTTAATATATATTATTAGTTATATTTGGTTTTAAATATAATGTACTTCTGTTATGAAGGACCTAAAGGGGGAATGTTGCTCATTCCAGTCGAACTGAATGTGTGTTGGACAAAGAAAGTTTAGATGCTTGCTTGAGTTTTTCTTCCATACATTTACATTTACATTTAGTCATTTAGCTGACGCTTTTATCCAAAGCGACTTACAAGTTCTGTATGACAAGACAGCAAGAAGGGTACAACTCTATCAGCTGAGGAACAATGTTTATCAAAGTGTTGCGTGTTACAGTGTAGGTTAGTTTATTAGGACAAGTGCATGACAGTAAGGTTAGTCAGGGTTAGATTTTTTTTTTTTTTTTTTATCATTTCAGATAATGGTTGAAGAAGTGAGTCTTTAGTCGACGGCGAATGATTGGACGTGATTCGGCTGTCCTAACTTGGATGGGTACAGTAGTTCATTCCACCATTGTGGGGCAAGGACTGAGAATAGGCGGCTTCTCTTTGATGACCCTCCGGGAGCTTGGATAGGAGTAGGTCTGAGGCGGCCAGAAGATGCAGAGCGTAGGGGTCTTGAGGGTGTGTAGTTGACCGGAGGTAGGCGGGAGCAGTTCCCTTTGCCGCACGGTATGCTAGGTCGAGGGCCTTGAAGCGGATACGTGCAGCAATGGGGAGCCAGTGCAGGTCCCTAAGAAGTGGGGTGAAATGGGCCGACTTCGGTAGGTTTGAGATCAGGCGGGCTGCTGCGTTTTGAATGAGTTGAAGAGGCTTGGTGGCAGTGGCCGGGAGGCCAGCTAGCAGTGCGTTGCAGTAGTCGAGGCGGGAGATGACTGTTGATTGGACGAGGAGTTGGGTGAATTCTTTTGTCAGGAAGGGGCGTATCCTTCTGACGTTGCTCAGGAGGAATCTGCAGGTTCTGGTTGTCGCTGCGATGTGAAGTTCAACTGGTCGTCAAGGACAACACCAAGGTTATTGGCGGTCGGGGACACGGTCACAGCTGCATTCTCGACTCTGATGGAGAGGTCGGTAAGGGGGGAGGATTTGGCCGGCAGGTGGAGCAATTCTGTTTTGCTTAGGTTCAGTTTGAGGTGGTTGGTCGTCATCCAGGCGGAGATGTCGGACAGACAGGCATTTAAGTTGGGGAAAAGCAGAGGGGGTTAGGTTCTATCAGGGGTTTCTGTGTTTTTTTTTCTGTTCTATACTAAATGTAGATGGATGTCAATGCTTAGTGCTCTTATTCTATCTACTTCTGAATTAGATTATGGCTAGTTATAAAACAGTACCTATAAAACAAAAGGGGAAAGCTTGTTGCAGTATACCACATGGAATTGTAGGGGCTTGAACGGGGTGATAAAGCATGGCAATATATTGGCACATATCTTAAAAGGTTGGGGACAGATATTGTCATCCTGCAGGAGACACATTTAAAGAATCAGGATTATACTCGTCTCCATAAAAACTGGGTTGACCAGATATTTCACTCGCATTTGAACTCCAAATCTAGAGGTACTGCTATACTTATTAGCAAAAACGTACCTTTTATATCATACAATGCCATCCAAGACCTGCATGGCAGATATACTGTATTATAGTAATTGGAAAACGTTTTAACTTATATGCTCCCAATTATGACAATGAGTACTGTAACTGAGGGGTACAATTCCCTGACTGTATTGAATAAGTATGGTATCATTAAACCACTACTGAGTTATGTACATTACTACTGGCCATACAGTACACAGGTATATGTGATGAACACTCCCACAATAACACGGCTTAACAAGAAATACTGTTTATAATAATATTTATTAGAAGAGCACCAAGATTATCTTACATTATTTATCAAGATTGAGAGTTGCGCTTGTAAGGCGAAGAATGTGCATGAATAGGTCAAGAGCGTAAGTCCATGAGCATATTACGAAGGGGATAATTAATACCACCTGTAGCATAAGAATTATATAAGGCACACTCGTAGGTCAGCTGGAGATACTAAGGGGGTTCCCTCCGGTTGTAAGCCAGCAGGGGGGAGGAATGTTCGGATGCAAAAGTCTGGATCAACGAGGAATCAATAAGCTCCAGCTACGGGAGGCGGTACATTACTCCCTTGATCGGCAGACGAAAGCAGCAGCTATAATCCAAGTATGCGCGACAGCATAGGTGAAAGCCAGCCAGCCTCTCCTAGAGACGGGCTCGAGTGATGCTCCTCACGGGTAAATCCCACACGGCAGCGGGGTAGACGGTTCTCTGCTCCAGCAGCCACAGTACCAAAATCAATATAATCCAGCCGGAAAAGGCTCTGCATTCACCGGTGTAGATTCTCCTGTGCATGGTACTTCACATTTAACTAGGTCGAACTTGACGTTAGTTCACTAAGCTCTGACACTTTTACTATCCTATTCGCACGCGGTTATAAGTGCTCTATTTAGACGCAAAGTTGCTCACTTCACTTGGTCGTTGACTCGTGGTGAAGGCTTTAACGTTTGAGGGTAACTAAGACTTTAGGCTAAGTGCTGCTGCATCCACCTGCGCCGTATTTATACGTACAGTGAATAATCTAGTACCAGCCTTATTTCTGTCTCGTATTACTGCGCAAACCGGGCATGTTCAGGCATGTCTTAGCGGGACTTTGAACTAGACATTGGGGGTATGGCCGTGGCGCCTAGGGGATCGCTTCCAATAGGAGAACGCATATTATGGTCTGTCCTGTACCAGGTAAAGGGATATTCTGTGTATATGTACAAAGAATATACAAGGGATATCAAACGATATACAAATATTATACATGGGATCTCAGGCAATAAATATATATATTCGGTTTAATCTGACCCTTTGTAACAGCCGCCTCCTAATTAGTCCGCACCTAATTAGATAAGCAGAGACAGATTAACCGCCTTGTCCACTACTCAATGTCCGTTGTGAGGAGTAGGGCAATTCACAAAGTCAGTGGGTCATGGTCGTCATTAGGAGAGTCGGGGAGCCTTGGCAACTCTATCAGCCTCGCCACGGGTCGGGTGTATGTCCGCCCCTGGGCGAGCACTTCTGCCGCTCTGACCTTTCCGTCGGCACCAGTGATCACTTTGCTTACGCGGCCGGCCGGCCACGCAGCTCGGGGGAGTGACTGGTCTATGATCACGACGACTGTGTCCACTTTCAAGTTGTCCCCGTCCTTGACCTGCTTCTGATGGGCTGGAAGGGATGGTAGGGGGGTTAGGAGGAAGCGGGCCTGAGACTGCTTTGACCTGTGCTTGGCTGCGCCTCCACCTCCTCCGTCTGTTTCTCTTGTTTGCTCTGTACCCCGTCTGAGGAGGGGCCGGTTCCGGCCGCCCCATCAAGGAGTCGCTTGGGGTGCTGGGTTCGAGGTCAGCTACGTCTGGAGCGCAGCTGAGGGGGTTGGAGTTCCGAACTCCCTCTTGTGCCCACGGTTCTCTCACAGGCCTCTCGCTTAATGTCAATAGCCTCTCAACAGGCTGTACGAGGGAGTGGCCGGTGTCGCTCGCCTTTGTGTGTAGGCAGCGTGTAGACGTGGGTTGACTGTCAAGTCCGTAGAGGGGGCCCTGGAGCGTCCACCCCAGTCGGGTCTGAACCGCGACTGGGCATCCTTTGGGTCCGATGTGGGCCGCCTCAATTGGGAGAATGAGGTCCGCGTGGTCAGAGCCGATGAGCAGGGTCGGTGTGGCGCCGTCGATAAGCGGTATAGGTAGTTGACGTAGGTGCACATACTTCGCCATCAGCTGTGGGATGGGGTAGGTGTACTGGGACAGGCCTATGTCGTGGCTGGTGAAGACGTTGGTAATACTATACTGCTTCTCGGGCTGGTCCACCGCTGCTATCTTGAAGGAGACATTTTCACCCTTTATGGTCTTCTGGTCTCTTCTGATGGTACGTATTGTCATAGGACCTTTGGCACCCCGCAGGCCCAACTGGGCTGCGGCGGAAGCGAGGAGGAGAGTCTTTTCAGACCCATCGTCCAGGACGGCGTAAGTGTCCAGGACCTTGTCCTCGTAGCTCAGGAGCACTCTGACCACTTTGATGAGCACTCGGGGGGTCCCGCTATGCTGGTCTATATGGAGCACTCCTGTTGGTCGGTTGCTTTGGATCTTTTGGAGTGGTGCCGACTCGCGGTCGTCCGAGTAGCACCGTGACTCCCAGTGTCTGCTGTAGCAGTCGGTACACCAGGGGGCGGTCTGGTGGATCTTCGGTACTGGTGCCACCGCCTCGGCCTGGTACATTACCGTGACGGGCCCACTTTGTTGTCCTGGCGGACGCCTGTTGATGTCATGCAGGACCTCCAAGTGGGCGCCGCCGCACCTGCCGCACTTCTTCTTCAAACGGCACTCAGCTGCCATATGGCTGCGCGCGCAGCGGAAGCAGCGGCGGTGGTCTTTGATCCACTGACTCACCTCGTCCGTGGTCAGCTTCCCGAAAGTGTAGCATTGATACAGCCGATGTTCCCCTTCACAGTACTGGCATTCAATCTTCCACTCCTCTTTCGTCGAGGGGGTGTTGTGGTTCTTGTGCTGCGGTACTGATTCGGCTTGGTGCATAACGGTCACCGACCGGCGGTTATCACTTGATCCCCGAGGTCCTGGTCTTGGGCTTGGTCCACTCCACACGAACGTGTCCAGTCGTAGGCTGCTGACCTCCCTGGCGAGGAACTCAGATAGGTCTAGGAGGGATGCCTCTGGGCCGTTGGGGTCGCGGTGGTCTCTCTGCCGCCGAAAACGCTCTTGTCGGGCGGGAGGGAGCTTCTCTAATATCCTTTCTACATTAGAGTTAGCGTACAGTTCGTATATCCCCTTTTCCTTTTGGGACCCCAGCATCCCTACCAGGGACTGTACCTTGATAGAGAGGTCATCCAATGCTCTGTTGTCTCTGGCTGGGGGTAGACGGTCGATGTCTCTTATCTCTTGTATCACGTAGTCCCATATGCGTCCATAACGTTGGTCGAGGGCTACTAGAGCCGCGGTGTATGGGGTACTTGAGTTGGAATATGCCAGCGCTATATTATGCGCTCTGGGCACCTTCAGGTGCTTGAGTAGGATAGCATACTTGTACGTCTCATCGGGGACATCGGACATCATTGTCTCTAAGCACATTCGTAGCTCTGTGTACTGTGCTCTGTTCTCGTGTGTGAAGTCCAGGAACGTCGGTGTGCCAAGGTACGATGCCATGGATGGCTGGCACATCGGTGAGCGTTGGGGGGGGGCCTCCTGGGCGAGTCTCCCCGTACGTGTCGTCGTGGGCTGGTACTTGGTGGGTACCAGGGGTCGGGTACCCAGGTGCTGTTCCTCGGTGCTGACGGTGCGTCAAACTCACCCGTGAGTTGAGTCGGGGGTTTGTAGCGCAGTGCCTCGGGGCTGACGTCTGGGCTGTACTGGGCCTCCTGGTCCAGAGTACGTTGCTGCTGGTCGGGGCTGTACTGGGCCTCCTGGTCCAGAGCACGTTGCTGCTGGTCGGCTTGACATTCCTCCTCTTCCTCTTCCTCTTCCTCTGCTAAGTCCTGGAGTCTTCTAGTCAGTCTCTCGGCGACGTAGGCCGGTTCTTCCCGGTTGCTGGGTCTCGTATGGACCGGCCGGGGAGGGGGTTCGGAGACGTGGACAGGATCCTCCTGTTGGCGGGGTCCCGGGTCGCTTGGTCGGGTAGGGGAATGTGCCCTAGACCCTTGTCGTGATGATCTCCGGGAGCTCCGTGCGGAGAGAGGGGGTGTCGCCATGGCAATCAATTTTTCCATCATCTGCGCCTGCAGCCGGTCGCGCTCTGCCTCGCGCTGGGCATGGGCGGCGTCGCGCACTGCTTCGCGCTGGGCATTGGCGGCGTCGCGCTGTGCATTGGCGGCGGCGCACTGTGCATCGGCGCGGCTTCTTTCAATGTTCTCTTCCGTCTGAAGGCGTCTGGTCTCCAGTCTTATGCGGTCGTCTTCACTCCTTTGTTGCGCCTGGAAGCGCTCTCGCTCGGTTGCAGAATGTTCACGTTCACTGAGGGCTTGCGCTTGGAGTTGCGCGTGAAGACGCTCTCGTTGGTCTGCAGCTTGTTCGCGCTCGCTCGTCTGTTGCGCTTGAAGTCGATTGCGTTCGGTGGAGGCTGCCAGGGTGGCGATGAATGCCTGCGCCAGCATCTTGTCCGCTTCGCTGGGGGAAGACACCGGCGGAGGTGATCGGCTTCTGGCAGTGCTCTTTGGAGATCCGTTCTCCTGTCGCGCTCCGAGGAGGTCCATCTCCTGGGTGTGCGTCTCTTCTGGTAGTGGGTCGGGTTCCGTCCCTGGAGCGCTTTCTTTATCCTGGAGCTCTCCGTGGGACTGTCCCGTTGGCGTTGTCGGGGGGTAAAGTCATGTCATGTCCTTCCTGGTCCCCCCTGTGAGCTTGGTCAGTTACGTTAGAACCCACTAGGGTCTCTACTGGCAGGGTCGCCTGGTCGGTAGGGTTTGACATGCTTTGACTATCCGCTTTATTTATTTTATCCGTATTTACCGTCTGTATAAAGCTAGGTAGTAGACTGGCAGCGTAGTCCTCTAGGTAAGGAGGTGGCTGCCGTCTGCGCGTCGGGCGTTCTAGCTTAGGAGAGCCGTTTGTGGAGTGTTCACCGCTGGCCATGTCAATATTAATATTATATTCATATTACGCTAATTACCCTCCGGCTCGAAGGACCAATTGTAACTGAGGGGTACAATTCCCTGACTGTATTGAATAAGTATGGTATCATTAAACCACTACTGAGTTATGTACATTACTACTGGCCATACAGTACACAGGTATATGTGATGAACACTCCCACAATAACACGGCTTAACAAGAAATACTGTTTATAATAATATTTATTAGAAGAGCACCAAGATTATCTTACATTATTTATCAAGATTGAGAGTTGCGCTTGTAAGGCGAAGAATGTGCATGAATAGGTCAAGAGCGTAAAAACATGAGCATATTACGAAGGGGATAATTAATACCACCTGTAGCATAAGAATTATATAAGGCACACTCGTAGGTCAGCTGGAGATACTAAGGGGGTTCCCTCCGGTTGTAAGCCAGCAGGGGGGAGGAATGTTCGGATGCAAAAGTCTGGATCAACAAGGAATCAATAAGCTCCAGCTACGGGAGGCGGTACATTACTCCCTTGATCGGCAGACGAAAGCAGCAGCTATAATCCAAGTATGCGCGACAGCATAGGTGAAAGCCAGCCAGCCTCTCCTAGAGACGGGCTCGAGTGATGCTCCTCACGTGTAAATCCCACACGGCAGTGGGGTAGACGGTTCTCTGCTCCAGCAGCCACAGTACCAAAATCAATATAATCCAGCCGGAAAAGGCTCTGCATTCACCGGTGTAGATTCTCCTGTGCACGGTACTTCACATTTAACTAGGTCGAACTTGACGTTAGTTCACTAAGCTCTGACACTTTTACTATCCTATTCGCACGCGGTTATAAGTGCTCTATTTAGACGCAAAGTTGCTCACTTCACTTGGTCGTTGACTCGTGGTGAAGGCTTTAACGTTTGAGGGTAACTAAGACTTTAGGCTAAGTGCTGCTGCATCCACCTGCGCCGTATTTATACGTACAGTGAATAATCTAGTACCAGCCTTATTTCTGTCTCGTATTACTGCGCAAACCGGGCATGTTCAGGCATGTCTTAGCGGTGACTTTGAACTAGACATTGGGGGTATGGCCGTGGCGCCTAGGGGATCGCTTCCAATAGGAGAACGAATATTATGGTCTGTCCTGTACCAGGTAAAGGGATATTCCGTGTATATGTACAAAGAATATACAAGGGATATCAAATGATATACAAATATTATACATGGGATCTCAGGCAATAAATATATATATTCGGTTTAATCTGACCCTTTGTAACAAGTAATTTATATCTTCCATTTTGACCACATTACTCAATCTTGATACACAGCAACTGATTCTAGGTGGTGATTTTAATATTGTTCTCAATCCAACACTTGCTAGATCTTCAAACAGACCACAGGACCTTACTAAATCAGCAAAAGTTATCAAAACATATAGATAGATACCTTCAAGATAAGTGATCCTTTATGTACCCAAATCAGTGTACATCTTTTTTTTCACCTGTACATCACACCTACTCAAGGATAGAATATTTCCTGATTATGAAGCGATTGTGTTATCCAATCATAGCCCCCTTGTTCTTAAATTAGTATTTTATAACAAACACATGCCTAGCACCTTGACATTTTACAATACCTTATTATCTAGCACACCTTTTGTTGAAGACATAAGATCCCAAATACAGTTCTATCTCTGAATTTAATTTTCTTTCTATTTCAGAGACGACTAATTTGATGACACGTGCTGGGCATAGATTCTATGAGCATGGTAAAAAAGCAGGCAAAATTCTTGCACATATTAGGCAATCAGCAGCTTCTAGATGAATCACAGATATCTGTACTTGTTTGGGACAAGTAACAATAAATCAACAAGAAATTAATTGCAAACATTTATATTCCAATTTGTATTATACAGAATCAGCTGGAGATCCTAAATTATTTGAGAGTTTTGATAGCTATATGTAAGTAAGTAAGTAAGTAAGTAAGTAAGTAAGTAAGTAAGTAAGTAAGTAAGTAAGTAAGTAAGTAAGTAAGTAAGTAAGTAAGTAAGTAAGTAAGTAAGTAAGTAAGTAAGTAAGTAAGTATTTATAAAGCACCTTTCATACATGTCATGTAGCTCAAAGTGCTGTACACAATTATAGGCATATATAACGATAAAAGCAATAAAGTCACAGTGATCAGTTAAGATCAATGTTTAAAAAAAAAAATTATAATAATAGTAACGTAAAGATGAAAATAATGTAAAAACAGTCATTTGCTTACCAGTTTGGGAGAACAGGTCCGCACAAACATTTCCGCTCAGTAGCAACCGGAAGTGCACTAAACCAATGCACTTGTATGGTAGGTAGCAATGTTTAGCTCTTATAACGCTAGTGTAGTTACGTTTTTATCAGTGGTCATAGTTGGGTCCATAGTGCTTTACCAAGTCCCATGGATCCATCAGTGGCCGTGTATTGTGTGCATATGTACCCGTTCCCTCATGTGGTCAGTGGCCAGAGTTTGGGTCCATAGTGCTTTACCAAGTCCCATGGACCCATCAGTGGCCGCGTCTTGTGTGCGTATGTACCCGTTCCCTCATCTAAAGAGTTTGGTCCTCAAGACTTTTCCAAGCCTTACGGATCCATCAGTGGTCGTGTATTGTGTGCGTATGTACCCGTTCCTTCATCTAAAAAGCCTCATGGATCCATCAGGTTTTTCCAAGCCATAACTATTTGTAAGCTAGACTGTATAGGTACGTTTTTAATTTTCCTTTAAAAATGTGTATAGAGCTGGCGTTTCTGATGTGTGTTGGTAGTGTGTTCCATAGTTTTGGGGCATAGTTGGCAAATGCCATACTTCCTATCCTTTTTTTGGTTTCTGGGCGTGTCTAGTAAACCTGTAGTGGATGACCGTAGCGTTCTTGAGGGCAGATAACTAACTAGGGAATTTGCTATGTATTTTGGGCCTTGCTCATTAAGAGCTTTATATGTTAGGAAAAGGACCTTAAAATCAATTCTATGAGTTATTGGAAGCCAGTGCAGAGTGGCCAGGACTGGAGTGATATGTTCTCTTCTCCTTGTATGAGTTAGTAATCGAGCTGCAGAGTTTTGGATAAGCTGAAGCTTCCCAATGGTTGCTTTGGGAAGACCAGTGAACAGTGCATTACAATAGTCAAGCCGACTTGATACAAAAGCATGAATAAGTTTCTCTGCATCCTTTTTATTTACGAAAGGTCTTACTTTCGCTATGTTTCTTAGGTGGAAGAATGACGTTTTCATGGCCTTATTTATATGAGACTTAAAGGTCAGGTCTGAGTCCAAGATGACACCTAGGCTTGTAACCTCAGTCTTTACATAGGATGACAGACTCCCCAGGTTTTTACAAAGCACTTCCCTTTTCGCTTTTGGGCCGATCAATAGGATTTTGGTCTTGCTTACGTTTAATTTTAGAAAGTTATTGTTCATCCACTTGTTTATTGCTAACAGACAATTTGTAATGGACTGTATGGCTGTAGTGTTATTTGGTTCTGCGGAGATATATAGTTGTGTATCATCAGCATAACTATGGAAACATACATTGTGGTCTCGAATGATGTCCCCGAGGGGCAGCATATATAGTGAGAAGAGTAATGGACCAAGGCAGCTTCCTTGTGCGACTCCAAAATTGCTGTCATGTTCCTCGGATACATTGTCTCCAAGCTTAACATAGAACCTTCTCCCCTTAATGTATGTTATGAGCCAATTTAGTACATGATCGGAAAAGCCAACCAGTCTTTCAAGACGACTGATCAAGATATTATGGTCAATCGTATCGAACGCTGCACTAAGGTCCAATAGGACAAGAATTGAGACTTTGCCAGCATCGGAGTTTAGCCTGAGGTCGCTAACTATTTTGGTAAGGGCAGTTTCAGTGCTGTGATTTGTTCTGAAACCTGATTGTAGTTCCTCCATGATGTTATTATCTTTGAGAAAGGAGTTTATTTGTACTGAGACTATCTTTTCTAATATCTTGCTGATAAATGGAAGGTTCGATATTGGCCTATAGCTTTTTAGTTCGTTTACATCTAAGTTTGTTTTCTTTAGTAGTGGTTTTACTACAGCCGTTTTAAATGCATCTGGAAAAGTGCCTGTTTGAAGAGACATATTTATGATTTCAAGGACATGATTTGAGACACTATCAAACACCCGCTTGAGAAATGCTGTTGGTATAGGATCGAGGCAGGAGGTGGCGGAATTACACTCAGAGACAATCTTACAGAGGTCAGGTAATGTAATACATGTGAATTCCCCCATAGTTATCTCAGGTGGGGTTTCACTCACAGCCAGATCTATATCAGCGGTAATGCTTGCTCTAATCAATGATGTAACATGCAATGCTTGAAAGCCACAGGCCCAAATGGGTATACGGCGTATCTCTACAAAACATTCATGTATCCCCTTTGTTACTCAAGGTATTTAATGAATCTCTTATTACAGGTCACCTCCCACCAACGTCAGGCATGTATCCCTGCTCCTTAAAAAGGCAATGATCCGCTCAACCCAAGCTCATTATAGTAGGGTGACCATATTGTGATTTCCAAAAAAGAGGACACTCTGCTCCCAGCCTCAAGATACTTAAATGATACTCGAAGTTTACGGAAAGATGCCTTATAATTGTAATATATTTAAAGTATGCCTCCTATGTATGGTTAGAAA
Organism: Notolepis coatsorum; assembly: GCF_963971535.1. Lineage (NCBI taxonomy): Eukaryota > Metazoa > Chordata > Actinopteri > Aulopiformes > Paralepididae > Notolepis > Notolepis coatsorum. The sequence goes on from NC_140171.1 coordinate 62,578,605, forward strand.
ATTATTATTTATATAATTTAAGGGGAGACACTACAGGTGAATAGGGTAAAGAAAATTAACTAATAGATATCACAATGAAACTTCCCCAGTTGATTACTTATATTAAGACAAGACTTTTTTGTATTCCAAGTTTTCTGAAATTGTATGTTTAAATATGCAAATGAGGCATTATCTACTTAAATATGCACTAATTTGCATATCATTCCAGGACAGAAATCTGAACATTGGATAAAGCCATTTTCAAAATTATAGTTTCATTTTGTTGACATATTAGAGCCAAAGGTTATTACAGAGGGGATTTTGGATATCTCTTTTTATCACTCCATAAATCAGAAAATACTCCATTCAGTCAATTTTTATGGTAAAATTCCATATTTCGCCATGTTTTTAGGAATAAAATGTGATATAAATCAGGGTATGAATGCGATATCAACAAACCCTTCTGTAAATACCTTCAGAACATAGATATGAATAGAACTGGAAGGTTTGTATGTGAGTGCTACTGAAGTGGAGATTTCTGGCTCAGAGTATGAGGAAAAACTCGTAAAACTCATTTTTGGGAACGCCTTCAAAGTTCGGTATTGTAAAAAATGCCATACTTTTTTTTTTAAACAGATATTTACAAACACAATACCTAATCAAACCATTAGTAATAGACAACCTTAACACATGCCTGATAACTGAATAATAATAATAATAATGATGTTATTGAACTGAACAGAACTACACACAGGCTACAAACAGTGTAGTACAGTGTAGTACCCCCTAATAGGCAACAAATATTTGAATAGATATCACTATGACACTTTCCCAGTTTGTTATGTACATATAAACTAAAAAATATATATATTGCAAGTTTTCTGAAATGTATGTTTATATATGCAAATGAGGCACTTCCCCATTAAATATGTGCACATTTATGGATGCAATAAGGCAAAATGAAGTAAAATAAACAACTAAATGTGTGTTATTGACGTTTTATTGTCACTAGTTTCATAGAAGACATGTTTAGGAAGCAAAATATAATAAAATCTCAAAATCAACAAAAAAAGTATATTTGACTATTCACCTGCAGTGTCTCGCATTAATATAACAAAGTTATATCTCTCCAAAGTTACATTTCGTTCTTGCTCTCGTTCTGCTCTGCTGCACCATCTCATCAATACTTATTGTATCACTGAAAGCTTTTGCCAAATGCAACCTCATTTGCCCGGCCACGCCCATTTCCAGTTATGGAGGAGCATGGCCGTACTCTTCTTTCCCTCATCTTTCATTCGGAAGTGTTTGGCTACTGGCGCACTAACAGTGGAAATATTAGTTTTTTTTCTCTTATAGTTTTTTCTTGTTGCTGTTTTTTACCGAGATGGCATCACCACCGAGACCCGAGAAGCATTTCTCGGGGCTCGCTGGAGCGAGGGGGTGAGGGGGTGATCCCTGACGGCCCCGGCTCCGGCGTCCCCATCGGGAGACCCCCGACCAGCCTGTCCCCGTTTCCTGTTCCCCTGATCCCGTGTCCCGTTCTCCCTGCTCCAGCCCCTTTCCTCAGCCCCCCTTCTCCTATACCCCTCCTGGGTTTCTGTCGCCGCCCCCTGCCCCAGTGCCCCTCATCCTAGCCCTATCCATCCTGACCTTTTCCCCCGGACTCTCCCTGTGTTCACCTTCCCTGGATCCCGGCCCCCCGTCTTACCCATTCCCAGATGGTCTTTTAGCCGCCTGGAAGCCGTCCCTTGAGGGGGAGTAGTGTAACGGTTCACCGTTCCCTGGCCAGACTCCGCCTGCTGCTCCCCCCTCCCCTCCTGTCCATCCAAGGACTCATGAACAGCCCCCTCCTTCTCACAGACTGCTACCTCCCCCTGCTGGACATTCATCATCACTACCCCTTGTCTTCCTTATGCATACCCTCCTGGTGCACTGGTGGCCCTTTATTATTTACATGTCTCTCTGTGCCCTTCCCCTGTTACTTTGTCTCTTGCCCTTCATGTTCCCCTGTTAAATGTTATGTTCCTAGTTGTTAGTTCCTTGTGTTGTTGTATGGTTGTGGTGATGTTATTCTGTCTTTTAGTGGTTTCCCCAGTGTGTTTTGTATCTAATTGTTGTCTTTAGTCCTTGCCCCAGTGTGTTCAGTCTGTTTTCCTTCCAGGTGCGTCTCGTTCCCAATCACCCTCATGTGTCAATTAGTCTGTGTATATCTGTCTTGTATATCTGGCTTCCCTGTGTCGGTTCACTGTTTGCTGTTGCTGTTCGCTGTTTGCTGTTGCTGTTTGCTGGTTGTGTTCCATGTCCTTGTTCCTGGTTGATGTTACTGTTCCTGATTCTATCGTGCTCCAGTTAAGTAGTGTATTCTAGTTTTCCATGTTTTGTTGCTGCTCATCTTTGTTTTCATGTCACAGTTAATTTTTGGTTAGGTTTTCATTTGTAGTCAGTATACTCTTTTCTCCGTGCCAGCTCGGCTGTGCCTTTACTTTTGTGCCCTTGACGTGTACCTCTGTTGCTGCCTTTTTAAGTAAAGCCTATTTTTACTACTACACCCCTGGCTCCACGTCTTGTTTGCCTATTCTCTCCTCGTCCTGTTCAGCAATTGGGTCCTCGACAACACTAGCCTTAACATTTCTGTGTCAATGTGAGCTTTGAGATCTCCACACCTTTTATTAGACACTGAAACATATGGTCAAGCTTTGCACGCGGTGCACTCCGCCTCCCATTTGTCTGTAAATTAGGAATTTTCTCTGCACCAGGGGGGAGAGCCCAACAGCGTACCCTGGCCTGGTACCTCCGCCTACCCTGCGCTCGGGGTGCACCTCCTGCTGCACCCCCGACCTGTCCCCCCGGCGTGAATACTTTCCCCAAGGTGCTTGTCCTTCCGCGTTCGGTTTGACCGGCCTGATTGGCCACTGACGCTTCTCTCAGCGCCCAATCGCGTTGCGCCTAGCTTTCAGTTCCACAGCCCAAGTCCTTCAGTTCCACAGCCCATTTCCTCGTATTGTTTTCATCTCTCTATATTAACGTAGCCCATTTCCTCATATTGTTTTCATCTCTCTATATTAACGTAGCCCGTTTTCATCTCTCTATATTAACGTAGCCCATTTCCTCGTATTGTTTTCATCTCTCTATATTAACGTAGCCCATTTCCTCGTATTGTTTTCATCTCTCTATATTAACGTAGCCCGTTTCCATCTCTCTATATTAACGTAGCCCATTTACTCGTATTGTTTTCATCTCTCTATATTAACGTAACGCGCTATTCATATCAATCGGCATCACATCAATATAAATAACGTATTGTTTTCATCTCTCTATATTAACATAACGCGCTATTCATATCAATCGACATCACATCAATATAAATAACGTATTGTTTTCAGTATATTGCACGGCGGTAGCAGTATATTGATGCACGGTGGTAGCAGTATATTGATGCACGGCGGTAGTAGTTAGTGCATTGATGTGCTAGTTAGTTAGTATATTGATGCACAACGGTAGCGAGTTAGTTGATAGTTAGTAGTATATTGATGCAGGTAGGTAGCTGATGCGACGGACTTGTGAGAGAGAAGTTCTGAAAGTTAAGAGCGAGCGTTAGGAGTAACGTGATTGGGCGCTGAGAGAAGCGTCAGTGGCCAATCAGGCCGCGTAAACAGAACGCGGAAGGACAACCACCTTGGGGAAAGTATTCACGCGTCCCCCCGGGCCACCTGCAAGCGAGGATGCGCAGCACGCGGCGGGAGGTGATGGGCGTGGGACTAAGCCTAGTCTGTGTTACCCCTATAATGAAGGTTATCCTATAACCCTAGTTATATGAATATGGCGAGCACTCTGCTCTATTGGAACTGTCCCTTTAATCATATGCTATCATGAAAACTTTCAACCACATGCACGCATCTACACCTGCCTGACCACGCCCACATCCGCTCACATATAAGCGGGGTCATGGCCATACTACTAGCTCCTTCCCCAGTCTTTCACCGCCAAAACGAACACACATGGGGTCCTCAGTGAGTCAGAGCAGAGCGCTCACCATATTCATATAACTAGGGTTATAGGATAACCTTCGTTATATTTCATGGCTTTACGGTCAGCTCTATTGGAACACAAGAGCGGAGCAGAGCAGAGAGCCCGACAGATGTACCCGCTGAGGTCCCCTACAACCATCAGAATACCGGGGAGGATCCGGGCCCCCCCCTAGTGAGGGACGGGAGGGAACAGTACCTCAATGCACAGGGTGAGCAGACCGCGGGACTTTTGTTTAGAAGGGCCCACGACTACTCGGTTGCGCATCCCACACGCCACCGGTTTAGCAGGGAGGGAGGGGTGAAACGAATGGAGAAGGACCAACCCACCTAACATTTTGAAAAAAGGTACAACATACAGATGGATCCATTAGTGTTCCTAACTATTTTGACGCAGTGGTCTCACGACATTAATTTGGAAACCTGGTTGCTGTTCTGTTATATGCCCGCCAGGAGGCGCAGAGTGTCACGATCGGGGCTCGAGCCTGCCAGATGAGGATCAATCAGCGCGGCTGCAAGGGATTACCTCATCAAGCGGGTCCTATATCAACTGGCAGATCCTGTCATCCGGTGTCACAGTGTTAAACTGCCTTCCCAGGTACGACGTCTCGACCTGAAGCCCTGCTAACCCGCTCTGGTTATTATTCCCTGTTCCCTAACCTCCCTCTCTTGTGCCCAAGGACTCCGTTCCAGCGTGCCCGTCTGGACCCCTGGTGCTGGACTACGGAGTTCCTGCTCTCACCCCTGACACAGCCGGTGTCTACGCTCTCCCGCACTGCACACGGAGTGCATCTGCTTCAAGACCATCCTCCCGCACTGCTCAAGGAGTGCACCTGTGCTACCCCCAAAGAACTTTCATCCCCGTCTGTTGAACATTCCTGCATGTGATTCTTGTCTGCTTGTTCGCTATTGGGCTCCGCAAGAACCCCTATCCTCACACAAACTTCATTAGACGGACGCTACAACGTCCTATGTCTACATACTGTATGAATTAATGTTGCTGAATTAAAGAATGAATAAGTAAAACGTGTCAATTCAGCAGTCAAAGTGTATATATTAAAACGTGTCAAATTTAACTTCATTAGACGGCCGACGCACGGCTCTCTTGTCCATTCATTTCATCAGAAGAAAGCGTTAGTGTAATGCTTTTTGGTAACAATACGTTTGTGTAAACACGCAATGTTGCTGAATAAAATCATTAAACAGTTAAAACCTGTCAAATTAGCAGTCAATGTTTATATTTCCAGCTTTTTCACGCTTGTTTACCAACGATTTTGTTATAGTGTACTATAAGATGAAAAGATCCGAAAAGATCCAAACACTAAGGCTTGGCAAAAAGCTGGTTTGAATCTTGTTTTTTTTCCTTTTATATATAATTCATTTATAAAATGAAATGGTGTTCTGCCAACGTGTTTTGGCTAAATACATTATTGTACATGTACTGTATGTCGTTTTATTAATCTATTCCTCCCATGCATTCCATCTGCGGACCACAAATTACATCACAAATCAGACAAAAGTATCTTATAGTACACAAACTTATTGTTACCAAAAAGCATTACACTAACGCTTTCTTCTGATGAAATTAATGGACAAGAGAGCGTGCGTTGGCCGTCTAATGAAGTTAGATTTGACACATTTTAATATATACACTTTGACTGCTGAATTGACACGTTTTACTTATTCATTCTTTAATTCAGGAACATTAATTCATACAGTCTGTAGACATAGGACGTTGTAGCATCCTATGAATGAAGTCACCAGCTGTAATCGAACTGAATGTAACTAGAGCTTTGTCGAGCGCGGAGCTCCTCCAATGAATGAACAAAAAGCCGGCGCGTCGGGCCGTTGTCACCAGCTGTATTCGAGCGCCCCTGCTGGTCATTGTTACCGTTAATACGGTGCCCAAGCAGTGGTCCAACGACTTTTCATGGCTGCATCTGTAGTATGGACCAATGCATACCACTGTTAAGGGCAACTCGTAGTGGCATCTATATGACACACACATTCATGACCCCTGTGACGTCCGGCCCGCCCTGGCATTTCCCCCCCCCGGAAAAGCTCAGGGTCCTTCGGGGTACCAGAACTTGTCTGCGCCCCGGCGGACAACGGGTTAAACTGATCCGGTCCGGCGCGACCAGGACAAGTCCCGTGCCCTGTCACGCCGCCGCCCCCAGTCCTAAGAGGGGGGTAGGTACGCGTGTCGATCCAAAACATCACAGGGGGCGCCACCAAGATGGTCAGTACGCGAACGCACTGTTCCCGGTGGCCCACCTAACGGGCGTGAAACCCCCCTGCCAATGTTTGATCTACTCCGTCATCTCCCCCCGGAGATGTACGCGGGTCCTCGAGTCTAACCTAGTGTACTGGCGCTCGGTAGAGATAAAAATCTCTTTCCCAGCCGACCGCATAAAAAATACGCAGTTTTTATGATGTTGGGCAACCAAGGCGCGCCGGTCCCAAAAAGCAGATTCAATCATTGAAAAACACCCTGGGCCAGCGCTGATCGGTCCCATAAGACCAAATGCTGATTTATGAAACAGCGTGTATGCTCGTAAAGAAACCAAGAACAGTGACTGCGAATTTCTAACAAGAAAGAGCCCCACAATGTTTCTCCCCGCTGTCTTGGATGAGCAGCAGGAAGCTGGTACTAGAGACACAGACACACTCTTATACGACAAGCCTGGGAATAAAAACCCGTCAATTCTGCTCTTTATGTAAGAGGGGAAGACAGCGGTTTTCCCAGAGAGACCTCAACGTGAGTGAAACATTTGAAAAAGGTTCATGTAACAGATTGGACTAGGTAGACAAAACGGCCCAATATACACTACTGTTAGAGAGCAGAGCAGAAGGACCAACAGTCTCGACTGCATTGCATCATCTATCCTTTATAATGACAGCGGTCTGTAGCACAGGCCCTGTAACTCACGGACATGCCTCTTGGCCAATAAGAAAACGCGCCTGTGACGTCTTCAATGGCCGAGGAAATCCCGTGTCCCACTATCCTAATTTGGTGTGGGAGACAGGGAACCCCCCCCCCCCCCTCCCTGTGATGTGTGATGAGAGAGAGAACACCTTCGTCAGGGAGACTGACAGGTAGAAAGGCACAACCTCTCGGCCAATCAGTTTTGTAAAGGATACAACTATATCCGGGGGGGGGGGGGGGGGGTTATTAGTCCAACACCCTCAACCACCACACCCCTGATACGACGCAATAAAAAAGGCAGAGCTGTGACACCAGTTGTATAGTGCGCTAAATGAAAGCACATACACCTGTAGTGTAATAGATTTACATCCTGCACGCCAACCACAGCCGATAACCTTGTTTGTGTAAAAAACGGTTTTATCCACGGCTCTGGCTTCCGTGCGAAAAACTTGCCACCCCGCTATTTTTTAACTTTACCCTTAACCTCTTCCACCCGACGGGACCGGTACTGGTCCCGAAATGACATCTGGTCATAAATCAATATTTTTGTTGTATAAAAATTGCGATTTTAATTTCAAACGTATTCAAGTATTAACATCACTAACATGTCACAACAGCATGTAGAATGGATATTATCATCAATACGTTAGTTTAGCAATAGGTTAAAAGTGTCATTAGATAGATTTAACTTTTCAATTTGGTGAAGTCTATTCCGAAAGGGCGACCATTTTGGACATTTTGAACCATGGGAATTGTAGTCTTTTTGTGGCCATTTTGTAGCAGAGTTCCACAGATATCGTTCTGCGTTGAACGTTTTTAAAACTACACTTCCTGGAATATTTTATGAGTTCAAGGTTCAGAGTTCTGTATGAATTATTTCAATAACTGTTAATATTCAGGATAATAAGCCACAAAAGGTAACGTTTTTGACAAATATTGAAAGGCTTTCAAGTTTCTCTTCCCTATTGGTAACATGTAGGAACAATTAGATCTGAAATTAGTTTCAAAACTGTTTTTGTAGGAGCCATTCTTGAGTTATTTAATCTTTGAGTTTGTATCATGCAATTATTTGAATTATGAAAATGCTTTATGGATTACGAAATATGAAAACGAAAACTGATCATTTGATTGACAAGTCATGTTACACTGATTATGTTATTGTAACTATTCTTATGATTTGAAACTATGTGTACTTTCCCTTTAAAGAGACCTACCCGAGTTATTCACCTGTACGGTTTACCTTGATAAGGCGTAGTGGCCTGCGTGGGAGGGGTGGACCGGGAAGGCAAACAGTTTTTGTCCCGCACTGCACGCAACGCACGCATGTACCGCATGTATTGGATATACAAGTTTTGTTTGTGTTGCAGCTTGGAAATAAATGATTGATCCATTGTGACAGCCAAACGGATGGATCAGAATCTTTATTATGTGCGCGTAGACTAAAGCTATCCCCGGAGTGGAAGTGGCAAATAAGAAATGCGAAATTGTTTGTAAATTGCCACTATACTAAGTACAAAAACTCATCCTGAAATTAAAGTCTTTCGCCTGAAAGAAAAGGACACGTTCGCTTCACCCAGGACCCAGAGAGAAAGAGTGCTGCAGGATTCCAACAAGCCTAATTCTACAAGAGACTGCGTTGTCGTGAGTAACATTGCATTGCGCAACACGTGAATCCCGCGGGGATATTATAAGCTGGTGAAATTGATTGGCTCTCGCAGGGCGAAGCTGGGTGTATTGACTAGGCGCAAGAATGAGTTGGATGCGCTGTTCGACGGACTTGATGACGTAGACGTGGAAAAGGAGAATGAACATTTACAAGCCTTTGATGTTTTAATGAATGAATTTGAGAAAATGCACCAATCTGTCCAAGTTCTGTTATATGAAGATGAGAAAGAGGGTGATGAATACGACTGGTATAAACCAAAGGTTCATCAATTCAATTAATTTATGAATGATGTTCGAAACAGAATAAAACCTGGTTATAAAGAACAGGATCAAGTCCGACCTGAGGACAGCATCAGCAGCACATCTAAGAAGACCACTAAAAACCTCAACTCTGCATATAACAGTAGAAACGGAGAGAGCTGCTCTCATTTCAAAATCAGCAGCCATGGAGGAAAAGTGGAAATTAGAGGAATAAGAGGATAAACTGAAAAAGATGACAAAGTGTGTGGTGACCCCCAGCGTCGGAGAGGGGGGCCATGAGGAGGGGGAACCTCCGGTGGTCCGTCAGCACCGCCTGCTCGAGCCAGAGGTGGCGCTGGATGAGAGTGGCCAGGGCGCGTTGCTTCCCCGCAGCTATTGCCTGTAGCTGCGAGAGATGCAGGATGGCTCCTGTCGCCTGGGCGTGGAGGTACTTCTGATGATCATCCAGTACCTCTCCGCCCGCCATCAGCAGGGCATGAAGCGTGCTTGCTGCGCGATGTTGGACGTCGCAGCTAGGCTCTGAGTTAAGGCGATGTAGACCTGGTCACTCCAGACAGCCAACTGCTTAGCCGACTTCCCCTTGGGAAGTGGCTTTTTCTTCGGCTCCCACACCATCTCGGGGCAAAGGATAGATGCCATCGGACTATCAAGCCGTGGCACCCCCTCCTTTAACCCCTGGACCAAGCCCACCACCTGCGTGAAAGGCACGTAGGTGGGGGTGAGGCCGATGATGCAGGGGATTACCTGTCCCCGCGACACTTAGGCCTCCATTGAAGGGAAGAACGGGCAGACAACGCTCGCCTTCCTCACAGGACGGCATTGTCAGAGATGACCTACCATGTCATCGGGAACAGGTGCCGGCAGTGGCGTCGGCAGCGGTACCCCGTTAGCACGGGCCGCTGCCGTCATGAGCTCGGGGAACAAAGCACGCAACTCCCTTTGCATTCTTTCTTCCGCTTCGCTCGCATCCCTCGCGTTCGGGAGGCTACACTCACTGTCTCTGTAAGATAGGTGGGAGCCAACGTCCAGTGCGGATGATAGCAGGGCATCTCGTCTCGGAGGTGGTGACTCGAACCCAGTCTCGGAGTACGAGGCTCCCCAGGGAAAACAGCATCCTCTGCCACTCCCCGAGGGGGAGAATGCTCTGTCTCTGGTGGGGCATCGAACAAGAATTTTTCTTTTCTCGAAAATTTGCGAGAGAGAGAAAATAAAAAACACAATGGCAGCACAGCTCCTTAACTACCACTAACTACTACAGCACTGATCTGAAGAGGTGCACTGCAGCACATACTTCCAGGTGGTGAAAGTAGGGAAGGAGCTAGTAGTATGGCCATGACCCCGCTTATATGTGAGCGGATGTGGGCGTGGTCAGGCAGGTGTAGGTGCGTGCATGTGGTTGAAAGTTTTCATGATAGCATATGATTAGGGCGGCTAGGTGGCGCAGCGGACATTGCGCTCGTCACCAACGCAAGAGACACCGGGTTCGACTCCGGCTGTCTGCGTTTCCTCCGGCTTGGGCCAGCCGTCATACGAACTCAATTGGCAGAGTTAGCGGGTGGAAGTCGATGGGTGGTAATCTGGACATTGTGGACAGCGACTCCTACAGGTCAGTTGCGGATGCCTGCACAGCAGAGACAGGAAATGGCGGGGGTAGTGTGAGACTCCCACACGTTACACCTCGCCAATGAGATTCCGCGCTGGCAGGTGAAAAGATGTGACAGGCTGCGTCCTCGTGTATCGGAGGGGACACGTGATGCAAGGCTTCTATCCTCCCTACAACCGGCCAGTGGGGGGCATATACGAGCAACGTTCAAGACAGGGGAGGGGAGAATTGGCACAAAAAATTATAGCATATGATTAAAGGGACAGTTCCAATAGAGCAGAGCGTAAAGCCATATGAAATATAACCTAGTTATCCTATAACCCTAGTTACATGAGTTCTTGTGAGCGTTCTGCTCTCACCCACTGAGAACCCCTGACTGTCTTCCAAATGAAGGTCCAGACTCGGGAAGGAAGAGTACGGCCATGCTCCTCGCTTATGTACATAACCGGAAATGGGCGTGGTCGGGCAAATGAAGGTGCATCTGGCAAAAGCTTTCAGTGATACAATAAGTATTGATGAGATGGTCCAGCAGAGCAGACCACTCACACAAACTCATGTAACTAGGGTTATAGGATAACCTTTGTTACTCAACATGCTTTATTATGCCTAAAGTAATCTCTCTGACAAATCTCAATGGTATGAAAATAATTAAAAAAATCAACCTGTAACAAAATAATAGCTCTCTTTCCATCTTACTGGACAAAATAAATAACAAAAAGAATATGAAATAATATTCTAAATAATACCTCTGTATTATAAAATTCAGCTTTAAAGAATATATCTTTGTATCTTTTCAATGTAATAATGTAAATAATAAAACAGTAACCTCCCAAAGATACTAATTTAAAAGTGCACTATGCAGTTTAAAATGTGTTCACATTTGCATAACTTTCAATTAGTGTACAAAACTAATTTATTACACAAGTAATCCTTAGGATGATTGTATCATAAGCATCATGATTATATCATAAGCATGTCATCATAAATCGAACCAAAATCATTTTTAGGCATCATGAACCAAATATAAGGCCATGTTTAGACGGAGAGAGTCTGAACAGAAACCACAAAAATCGACTTGCGGTCTCACTTTTAATGTTGCGTTTAGACTAGTGTTTTGGGATGGAATTCTGCATGCAGACGAGGCTGTAAAGACTCGAGACGACGGAGCCCCGCTGTCACTATTGGCGCATATGTCACATGACGTGCTGTGAAGACCCGCCCTACTCTGCCTCTGATTCGCAGACTGTGGGTGGGGGAATGTGATTGGACCAAAGCAGAGTCACTCACAGACAGTGGCTCCAGTCACTAATAGTTGCGATAGCCGCGGGACAGATTCTTGTGTATTTAAAAGTACTGCCAATGTAGCCTTCAGGTGATCGCCATGGATAGAATCAGACATGCTTTGTTTACGCTTCTAGGCTACTGGCGCATGCCTGTGATGTAAGCAGTACGTGCGACGAGAGCCTTGAGAACCCTTTCGTCATAGTTTTATGCGGTTTGACAGTTTAGATGATAGCGCAAAGGTTTATCGTTTCTAGGAATTCCACCCAGGAAGGTGGTCTAACTTTTTTGCGGTTTCTCCCCGTAAAAAAAAATATTACTTAATAAACAAAAGGCACATCCGAAAAAATATTTTTGCGGATTCACCTGCTAGTGTTTCCGTCTAAACAGGGCCTAAGTCTACTTTGAATGTTTGTACAGAGAATTATTGGCCCTGTCCTTGTAAACTACCACAGTTAAACAGCAACTTTTCAGACAGTTTGCTTATACAGTTATGAAAACATATAAATAGT
>NC_140171.1:62595856-62612924 GCF_963971535.1 Notolepis coatsorum
ACCCTGATGTAAACAAGACGGAAGTCTTTCTCTGGTCTGCATCCCCTTATGTAATTGAGCTGTACTGTACTGTACCCATTATGCAATCTGTTAATAAAGTTTTCAATCAATCAATCAAACAAAGGTCTGTCCCATTGTATACCAATCAATGGGATACATTGCATGTTGACCTGCATTCTTTCAAATGTATATAATTAATCATTAAAACAGATGTGTAACAAATAAGAAATACAAATTCCACAGAATTCTGGCATTAAATAATTATTATTTTCAATCATTTCACAATAATTGCATAATTGTGTTTGAATATCTGAGTAATTAAAGTAATTATACATTTGTCCAAAATAGCTGTTTCAGATATGGTTAAGCAGCTGCCCTGTGATCAGATGAATCCATATTATTTATTTTTCCGACATCAAATGAGTAATTTCTTATCGTACAAATATTGTCATATTTATTTTAATTATGATTAAGTAATTAATTAAGGAGGCCTGTAGCGTTGACATAAAGGAATCACTATGAGAACACAGTCTGTCAAGTTAATAAAATGTTCAATTACTCAATCAATCATAAGACTGCTCCTCAGCACTCTTAAATCTGCTCTCAGCCACGATCAAATCTGATCTCAGGAAAATTTGGGGTCTCCCGCTCCCAGCCCTAATATGTCTTAAATGGGCCGAAATCTGGGTAAGAAGACATTTTTGGTCGTAAATTCGTTCGTTCGACCAAAAATGTTGTCGTAAATTCGTTCAGGAATGAGACCCATTGGGACCCATTGGGTCTCATTCCCGAAAGAATTTACGACAAAAAATGTCGTTGTAGCCAGATTTCGGCCCATTTAAGACATATTAGGGCTGGGAGCGGGAGTCCCAAAATGTTCCTGAGATCAGATTTGTTCGTGGCTGAGAGCAGATTTAAGAGTGCTGAGGAGCAGCACTAATTTTATTAACTTGACAGACTGTGTTATCATAATGATTCCTTCATGTCAACGCTACAGGCCTCCTTGGAATTAATTACTTAATCATAATTAAAATAAATATGACAATATTTGTACGATAAGAAATTACGCATTTGATGTCGGAAAAATAAATGATATGGATTCATCTGATCACAGGGCAGCTGCTTAACCATATCTGAACCAGCTATTTTCGACAAATGTATAATTACTTTAATTACTCAGATATTCAAACACAATTATGCAATTATTGTGAAATGATTGAAAATAATAATTATTTAATGCCTTCAGTGGAATTCGTATTTCTTATTTGTTACACATCTGTTTTAATGATTAATTATATACATTTGAAAGAATGCAGGTCAACATGCAATGTATCCCATTGATTGGTATACAATGGGACATACCTTTGTTTGATTGATTGATTGATTGAAAACGTTATTAACATATTGCAGAATGGGTACAGTACAGTACAGCTCAATTACATACAATTGTTAAGGGGATGCAGACCAGAGAAAGACTTTCGTCTTGTTTACATCAGGGTCCCCCATTTTCAATTCATCATAACATATATGACACACACGACACAGATAGACAGTACTGCTACATCTATACATTTATGACATACCAGATTTGCAAATACAGTACTGTTTGTGATACAAAAATAATCCAGAAAAGAGAGTACATTTGACGTAGAAAGTGTTGGAGGAGGTTGGGTAGGAGTGGTGGGTGGGGGATAGACTTACACTGTACAAGCAAAACTGTACATTGGAATATTGACAAAACCATACTTGGTAATTTACTGTACATTGGAGTGGGTTGATATAGCTATAAACCTGGATTCCTTCGAATATATCATTAATCATTTAAACTTATATTGAAATACACTATATAGCCTATACACCAACACTGAAATGACAGTGGATAAATAAATAAGAACTAAAGCTAATCGGTGGAAATAGACTGCATTAATATTCCATAACAAGTCTTGTGTGCGCCGTACGAATGAACAGTATAGGCTTAATTATGGAATAATAAGCCATACTGCGTTCATTCATTACAGTACTGCGCCCGCGTGTGTGTGTGCGCGCGCTGCGGCAGGTGTACCACGAGCTGTATATGATGCCAATACATGAATCTAATCTAGTTTTGATGGCTCACAAGACTCGCAAAGCACTTCCGCCATTCCATTTTCACACAGCTGCGTCACTAGTTGCCTTATAAGGAGCTCTGGAGGCGTTGTTTTGTATGCAAATGACCTGAACGGGAACGGGTGTTTCGAGTTTAAGACAGAATGCCATTCTCCAAGCAGATAGATCATATAATTTGGGTGACCGTTTGAGCCACTTAAGACATATTACCAGCACGTTCAGGATGACAAGAGTGAACTTGTCATTGATTCTGTCTCAGTGGTTCCAAGATAAGTCTTCCAGAATAACTATTTGACATTTTTCGGGAATGAGACCCAATGATTTTAAAATATTTCCGCTAATGAAGTGAAATATTTATTATCATCTATTAACTATCCTGTTTGTTTTTATAGTGTAACATTTGGCTACTTGAACGTACAGTGAGAGAGAGACAGAGGGAGAGAAAGAGAGAGAGAAAGGGTATCGGACTCAGCAGCCCCTCCGATTCCTCACTGTTTGCGCTAGAGTGTACTGTATCATAACTATCTCGCAAAAATGTACTTCTCTCAGATAATTATTCTGCTATGAGCAGCTCCAGTATTAGTTTAACTGTTTTGGGACCAGCTTAGTTGACATGTCAGTTTTTAAAATATAACCTTTACTCGCACATGTGCTCCTAAATAATTGTTCAGGTTTGCACACATCTATTTTAGTAGAAAATGCGAGTCAAACGTTGTAAACCTCATTCGCAAATATAGGAAGTAGGTGAAAGTTGATGAGTGAAAATGAGAAGTGACTCAGACTTCACAACGCACAGAGGTGGATGGCAGAAATGGATTTTGGCACTCTTTTTTTGGCGTTGGTTTACTAAAACCTCTCTCATAGACTTATTTCTGAACAGATCTTTATACAATTTGGACCTGTACTACATAAGACGTCAGGCTATGGAAGGCAGTGATTTCCAGCTCACACCTCTATGCTGGAATAATGGAATATGGAATCTTGCAACACTAAAGAAAAATGTGAGTACACAAGTTCAAGTTCAACTCAAGTTCAAACCTCTGTTACTCTATTTCATTAGCACTCCTTTTTTGCATTAGTAACGTCAGAATGTTATCTGAAGACCAGGCTAATGCATGTGCTATAATAAGTATAAAGTATAAAGCTATGCTTTGCAAAAAAAGGTATGCAGTCCTCAAGTTCAAGCAAAGCTAAAAACCTTTCAGCAACAACTCTCGCTCAACATTTCTTGCAGATAATAGTTTTCAGCTCAATGTCCGACTTTTAAAACCCAAACCAGTCCATATGATGGACGAAGCACCTTTCTTTCAAACTAATTCTTAGTTTGCTTCGGGAACGGGAGCTACTGCATCACGCTCACTGTTTTATTTGTATTGGCCAATAATGGGCCAACTTCTTGACATGTCTCTTTCCACAAACTAGTTGATTATCTTTTAACCTCTTAAGCATTGGACAAAAATGCGGCTATTTTTTGTTTTGTTTTTGACGATTGCATATGCAAACATTTATTTTTAATGGTTGCCAGATGCCTGTTTTTAAGTTCCATAAAATGTATGTTTTACAAAGGTGTGTACCAGTAAAAATGTGGCAAGATTATCCAAAATGGCCATCCGCTCCCATTCATTCTGAGGATCTTGTCAAAACAATGGGCTTCTTCGTCTTCTTGTGTCATCTTCCCCCACTGTCAGCGCCTGTCTGGGATCGCTTTCGGATCAGACACTCTTTGGCTACAATGGTGGTCAATCATTTTCGCCATCAGCGGTGACTGGTCAGTTCAGCACCGCTCACAACCGGACATGGTCACTCGTCAGAACGGCTTGTCAAATGACGCTCGTCGGATGTTTAGTCTTGTAACTCGAGAATGGAATCACGCAATAGGTTGAGTGTTCGTGAGGATCAAAAGGCGGCAAATTCAACCTTCCAACAATGTATTGGTTGATTGGCGAAAATGCAGCCCGGAGCCGACAGACGAGCAACGTGCGTGCAAGTGTGTGACAGCCCGCCGTCGGGCCGTCCGATGCTTATTAATGGCAGCATGCAGTTTGCTAGCTTAGCACTTGAAATTGCGAATATAAAATGTGTGACCTATTTATGAATCGCGCAACGTTTTCAGCATTTCTGAAGAATCCTCTCCACCGAGATGAGGCGGCCTAGACCGTGCCGCATTATTATTGTAAACTCGCCTATGGGTTTGGCAACCTCAGAGGGTTCAAAAAGGTATAGTAGTTGGACAAGCGTGAGGTCAAAGATGAGGCCAGGTTCTCAGACGGTGCATGGGATGATCCAGGAGAAGCGTAGTCCGACAGGTGGAGGTTTGTAGACGAGGCGGGCAACACAGACAGTTCACAGGAAGATCCAGGAGAAGGGTAGTCCAACGAGCGAGGGTCATACACGGGATATAGGATCAACGCTTGGAGGGGAGCCAGTTAGTGGACTAGACACAAGGGAGGAGAGCCTGGGTTAGACATGGCAGGACAGGTACAGGAATAAACAGGCTACAAGCAAAGAATGATGACTGACTGGGTTAGCTGAGAATACAATCTGGCACGTCTTGTAGTATGGGCTGGGTACTAGTAGCCAGTTGATTGCCGATCGCCAGTAGCTGTGGAAACCTCTGGGACTCACTACCTCCACACCAGGTTCCAATTCTGTAACAACTTCCCACATACCCACACCCACACAGAGACAACGCCACTAGGACACAGGGGACATGACACATATGATGTTTTATAATATCTTCACAGTTCCCAACCTGTAATGCTGAGCAGCAGTGTGACACAGGCACAGTGACACCTCACTCCATGCTCCACAGAGGAGGAACACAGAATTCTGGGGGAACCACTTTTCTTTTCCGTTTGTTCGCTGAGGGATATTCGGTGGCAAATTACCTCTGTCAAGCTGCGGCGACATGTTCTCTGGGGAAAAAAAGAAGGAGGCACAGGAAAAAGAAAAAAAAATATGAAAGGGTGCCTAGTTTTACAACTACTCGATGAAGCAGAATCACTCTTGAACAATATCAGGAAGCAAGGAGAAGGAGGCTAATGAGGAGGATGATGAGGATAAGGATGGTGATGAGGATGATGAGGACGATGATGACTGATATTGGTGATACTGTGGCACTTGCTTGCTATTTAGGCCAATGCGTGGGTGAGGTGAGAGGCAGGAATGAGGTGAGAGATGGGGTAAGGGGAGATGGGTGTGACGCACAGACTTGACTTCAGAGTGGCAGAGAAAGCAGGAGCGGGCAAATATGTTAGATCTCTTTCCACACTCCTACATGCTGTCTCTATACGCCTGTATGTCACAGCCTGCAAAAACAGCTCAGCTCAGCTCAGTTATAAGTACCTTATAACTCTACCAAACCAAATTAGTTTGAAATAAAATGTGGTTATAACTTCGAATTGGGTGTATCCAGAGTATTACAAATAACAAAAACATATTATGGGTTATCATCACCTCTTCTGCACAAGGAAACCATACATTTATGGGTACATTCATCGTTTCCATGGACACAGTGAATAAACAAGACACATACATTGTGAAATTAAATGATTGAACTTATTTAAACCCTCAAGAAAGGGGCAAAAGAATATGGGTGGAACAATACTATAATATAATGAATTAAATATGTTATGGGAGTATAAGTAGCAATGGTTAGTTTACTTCCTCTTTGGGCCAAGATGTTTAACAGTGGAACGTCTTCTGACTGTGATCTTGTTCATCCTGGCACCCATCTCCTCGGCTTTCCTGCCTTTTAAGTGATTTCCATCTCAAACTCACTGCTGTCGTAGTCAATAACACTTGTCTTCTTTCAACCGGGCTGAAACGACTGAAGTTAGCGTGTGCTGCTATATTATATCTAATATATTCCTTCTGCTTGTTCTCTCATCTAGCCTCCCTGTCACCAATGGCTTTCTCCCATGATGACACTTGGCTCATTAAGGGAGATACCCTGTCATTTAATGGGGTACAGGGAAAAGTTAAGCAAATTAATACAGGGTTTTAGACCATGTTGGAAGTTTTATGATAGTAACTAGTGTACGTTCAAGAGTTTCCTGTTTAATTTAAGAGTACTGCACTTTACGACAACCAAGAGATTTGCACTGGCATCCATCTATAGAGAGACTGCATATCACCAGCACCATTGGGAATAACTGAGGACCATGGTCTCATAAAACCATTAATGTCACTTTGTTTTACAGTTTCATGTTAATTTGTTTAGACTAATTATTCATGTTTTTGTTATTATTATTATTATTACTTTGATTATTATTGTTATCATTATTATCTATTATTATATTAATATTATGAAAACAATTGTATGAACTTATTTCACTTTACTTTTGTTTTTGTGTTTTTTTTTTTTTATCCAATGATTTAATGAGTTGAGGCCCCGTATAGGCCCATCTGGGTCTCTTGCCTCTACTCAGCACCTTTATACACTTTCTGTCATGGTCAATTTGTTTACTGTTTTTTTACTGTTTTGCTGAAATGGTGCGAAATAAATAAATAAAGAGGAGCGGAAGGATTGCAACTGCGTTTTAACCTGTGTGACTCCACACCAAATCACACATGACTCCACACTGAATCACACATGTAACATACCATTTTTGTGTGGAGTCACACAGATTAAAGCTGGTGTGGAGTCACACGGGTTATAGTTAATATGGAGTCACAGGTTATAGTTCATATGGAGTCACACAGGTTATATTTGGTGTGGAGTCACAGGTTATAGTTCATATGGAGTCACACAGGTTAGTTGGTGTGGAGTCACACAGGTTATAGTTCATATGGAGTCACACAGGTTATAGTTCATATGGAGTCACACAGGTTATGTTTCATCACTGTCTGAGCGTCCCACTCCAGCCTATACTCATCTTTCGAGCGCTTATTGCGCATGCGCTGATAATGTCCATGCACCTTGCATTCGCTCCTGTGTTTCCTTAAAACACAGGGTGTGGCCACTTCCATGCCCTTCCTCGATTTTTCACGCGTGATTTTTGCTACATGCACCGTCAATCAGTGGAACGTTATGAAGAGAAAAGAGAAGTTAAAGAACATCGGACTGCCGCCAGGATTTCCCCAGTGCGTCCGGATTGGATATCGGCCCGACGCTGGACTTTCTTCAGATACCCGTCACTAGCTTGGCAGAGGACTGGAGAACGTCACACGGCATACGGTAGTCGAACCGAACCGTGGTCAGGTAGGGCCGGTAACGGCAACATCCGGCGTTGGTGCTGTCACTGTTGCCCATTGTCCCGTGAGACAACCGGGCGGCACGTGTGCAGCGCAGGGGGCTTTGTACTCGGGTGAACGCAGACAACAAGCAATGCTATTACGTGTTTTTCCCAGTATCATGGCACTCGCCGCTGCTGGCTGCTGCTAATGGGGCTCCACTCCTGTGTGTCGGGGGGAACCCGAGGCTGTGCCCAGGGTTTCCCCCGATTAACCCTTATGTCGCTGAGGGACAGATGGTGTCTAGTGTTAAGGGCTTAACCGAGGCTTATCTACCTTTTACACAGGTAGACGGCCTGGTGGGGGGGCTGAGGACCGGTGTGCCGTGCTTTGAGATGCAGCTTGCCTCGGTCCTCTGCCCAGATATGGTAGAGTGGCACCCCGACGCAGAGGGACGAGTCGGCCCTGCAGATGGCTGAGTGGGCAGATGAGGCTTATACCTGTGTCTCTAATTCTCATTTTGACTCATCAGTCTAGTCTTGAGTTCACGAGATCCTCCCTCATTCAACTAAGCCATTCTGATTTGACTGTTTTGCAGACGTGAGTAAGGACAGAGCGAGTGGAATTACTTCCTCAAACGGGTTGACGTGCACGGGTGCCGACAGAGATAGCAGAGAACGAGCAAGAGAGAGGGAGAGAGAGATAGAGAGAGAGATCGAGAGAGAGAGAGAGAGAGAGAGAGAGAGAGAGAGAGAGAGAGAGAGAGAGAGAGAGAGAGAGAGAGAGAGAGAGAGAGAGAGAGAGAGAGAGAGGGACACAAGCATTTACACACAACCTCCAGCCCCGCGAGCGGGAGTGTGTGTGTAAATGTGTGTGGGCGCAGGGATGGAGCTTCTCCACTCGCATATCACTGTCAAAATATCGTTGTGCACGCTCCCACGCGCGCCCGTATTCCGATCTGTGCAATAATATTCACAGGGGTATATATTGTCATTTGAAACATGTTACCAATGCATTACCCCGTGGGATTATGCCCCCCCGCTGTGAAATTAATTAGTATCCCCCTCCTCTATCTCTATATCTCTCTCGGTCTGCCAGTGCAGACTGTGGGTGACTGTCACTCAAAGCGCTTATGGGCGCAGCCCAGCCCAAAACAGCTTGAAATCTTGAAGTGGAAAATGCTGTTTTAGAGTATGCTACTTGATTAGAAATACAAAACTATGATTTTTTTTTTTAAAACAACTTTACAGATGTGTTCCATAGACTCACAGGAATTGTGTAAAGTTGCCCAAATAGTGAAAGGAATAGCAATGCATGTCCCCTTTATAGAAAATATGTTCATTTGGTGGCTTTCCCTTCATTCCTATGCTCCCTCTTTTTTTCTCTCTCTATGCAGACTGTGGTTAGCTCGTCATGGCTATGAAACACAGGCTACATCCAGCACCTAAGGGCCCTAAATTGATACTTAACTGTCAGAAAGCTTTAGAGACGCAGACGGATGAATATTTCATCTCCTCCGCTCGCTTTATAAATCCATCTCTCCACCACAAGAACTCTCCACTCCACTGAAGAGGCCCATATAATGGGAATGTGCACACTGTGACACGTCCGTGCCATTCCCACCTATCCTATCCCATTTGATTTCTAGCATATTTCTGTCATATCATTTACATTTACATTTAGTCATTTAGCGGCCGCTTTTATCCAATGCGACTTACAAGTTCTGTACGACAAGTCATCAGGAAGGGTACAACTCTATCAGCTGAGTAACAATGTTCATCAAAGTGTTGCGTGTTACAGTGTAGGTTAGTTTATTAGGACAAGTGCATGACAGTAAGGTTAGTTAGGGTTAGATTATTATTATTATAATTATTATTTTTTTTTTTTATTATTTCAGATAATCATCTTTAGTCGACGGCGAAAGATTGGACGGGTTTCTGGGGTGGGTAGTTAATTCCACCATTGTGGGGCAAGGACCGAGAATAGGCGACTTCTCTTTGATGACCCTCCCGGAGCTTGGATAGGAGTAGGTCTGAGGTGGCCAGAAGATGCAGCGCGTAGGGGTCTTGAGGGTGTGTAGTTAGAGACCATTGACCGGAGGTAGGCGGGCATATGTTTAGCGCATGGTGCATGTGAGCAGAAAAACAGTATAATGGGTGGTCTTTCATAAAGATGACGTGATGTCATTTAGGTTTATTTTATCTGAGTCCACAGTGTTGCACAGAGCATTGTTCTTCTGGTCAGAGGCAGGCAGCTGTAATGTGCCTTCTTTTTTATTATAATTTTTTAAATCCTGTATTTACCCAGGGTAGGTTCTCTGAGCATGATGCTCTTTTTCAGCAACGCCCTGCTTCACATTCACACATTTACAATTACATTTACACCTGGGAGCTGCCCAGTACAACAGCAATCGGACACTCTTGGCCACTGAGTAGCTCTACTGGAGCAGTTGGAGCAGTTTAGCTAGTGAAACATCCTCAGATACATCAAGGATATTATCTTCCTTGAGATATGTTAGATATGTCCTTTTGTATATGTATTTGTATATCTTGTATGTCATAAATGTTATGATGAATTGAAAATGGGGGACCCTGATGTAAACAAGACAAATGTATTTCTCTGGTCTGCATCCCCTTAACAATTGTGTGTATTGAGCCGTACTATATTGTACCCATTCTGCAATCTGTTAAGCTGTAAGGTCCCCCAATTGGGGGACCCTGCTTTTCTTTATCATAAATCGATCAATAGAGACCGTATTAGATCCCCAATTATAATATCATGGGGTATCATTGGAAAGCCACACTCATTGGCTACAACACTGTCCAACATTTCTTCGAGATCGCCAAATGATTGACAGAGCTAGAGCCCCGGGAGTCGGGGGTGGTAATGTGTACTTTGGCGCACGCCTCACATATCGGCATGTAACTCGAGAACGCCAATCAACAGGCAACAAATAGGGCTTTAATTCTATCTATATATTGTATTAAAAGAAATGCACACCGACATAAGACTTACCGAAAACAAGAATTTATCGGAAAAATGCTAATTATATCTATTTTATCGTAAAACCTAGAGGAAATGACTAAATCCAGATTTAACACTGTCATTGGAAAGAGGAGCCTTTTCCCTATCCATAGATGTATGATTTGGACATAATAAGGTCAAGATCAAGTTCAAGGTAAAATATGATTTTTTTTTTTGTATTTTATTTTTTTATTCTTTTTTTAAACAAACATATAAACAAACATGACAACACACGATAAGATATACAAGCATTAATTAACAGTGCACATCCAATGAAATCACCAATTAGTTAAATGTCTTATACAGGATATACCCCTAATACCTGCTATCTAATACCCTACACACATTATGCTCTAGCTCGTACCCCTCCCTCCCGGACCCCCATTGGATAATCCATCCATTATCCCTCGCTACTAACCAGACACTACCATTATATGCTAGCTTTTATTCTCTCCACCACTTCTAACCACATTGTCATTTTGGATTCATTGAGACCCAAAATTCTTGCTGTAGATATTTCTTGATAAATCACATCGAGATATGTAATAATCCAGACCTTCCGGCACATTTTTTCCGGTTGAAACCACCGTGATGCTATCAGCTTTTTAGCCACTGTGATACCCGATAAAACCAATCTATTTAGCTGTGGGTGTACTGCACACTCAAAAACATCATTCAGCAGTAATACAGAGGGGTGTACAGGTATATTCAGAGTTAAGAGATTTGATAATTGCTGGGTCACTTCTTTCCAGAATATCTTTACTGGTGGGCAGTCCCAGTACATGTCCCCTCGTCCCCATTTGTACATAAGGAGCATTTGGAGTCTTGTTTAAGACCCATTCTGTTCAGTCTTATAGGAGTCAAGTATGTCCTGTGAATATAGTTAAGATTGATTTGTTGATGGTCCGGGTTCCTTGATGTAAATCGAACATTTGCCCAGGCTTCTTGCCAATCAAAATCTTTTTCCAGGTCTGGTATATCCCTCCTCCAGACTGAGTCTAGGTGGAGGGTTTCATACGAGGACGTTAGTAATTGATGATAAAAATCTGAAACAAAACCTCTCGATGTCTCTCTTTCATAGAAGAATTTGTGGTATCTGTGGTGTACAATTGGTATCTTTAATGGAACACCGTGAGCCTTCAAACATAACAATAACTATGCGTAAAAATAATATGTGGAATCGGTGAGATAAAATTTTTGCGTATTTCTTCATAGCTACAAAAACCCTGTTTGTTGAAAACATCTCCTAATGAGTGGCAACAGGCAACAAATAGGGCTTTAATTCTATCTATATATTGTATTAAAAGAAATGCACACCCGACATAAGACTTACCGAAAACAAGAATTTATCGGAAAAATGCTAATTATATATATTTTATCGTAACACCTAGAGGAAATGACTAAATCCAGATTTAACACTGTCATTGGAAAGAGGAGCCTTTTCCCTATCCATAGATGTATGATTTGGCCATAATAAGGTCAAGGTCAAGTTCAAGGTAAAATATGAATTTATAATTAAAATGGATTATAATTTATTACTGTATCTACAAATCCTTCTGTTTAACTCATTGAATGCCACGCTGGGAACGTGATATGACTACAGTATGTGCTGCCACGCATTAAACCAATGGAGTCGCTCACCTTGTTTGCAGGGCTATAACCAGTGGTGCAGTCGTAATATGGGAACTGGTTACACGCCACGTGCACGCGCGCTCCCGCGCACACGCATACATGTTCCCTCAGTTGCGCACAGAACAGATGATTATTATGCATAACAATGGAGATCAAGCAGCCCCCCACCTTCTCGTAGGTATCCTATTATTATGCAAAGTCTAGGTGAGAAGTGCCGGCCGCCGGCCGGGTAGCTTTCTACAACGGCCGGGTACTTATCATTGCGCGCACTTCTGCCCTGAGTGACTACTAATAACACGCCGTGTAACCGCGTGTGTGCACAACTGCACCCCTGGCTATAACTATATATAGATGGATAGACTATGGATGCAATACTATGGCCCATTTGACATCGAGTATCTATCGTTCAAGATGTGAAAAAGGAATAATTTTTCCATCCATACATTCCCATTTTATACCATGGTGAATATAAGTATGGTTTTAGACAGTGGCGGCCGCTGCCGCTGGTGCCTTGTGGGTCGCAGTTCACGTTAATAGGTCGAGTTGAAAATGTAATGCTCTGAGATGCTCTGGAGCAATCTCTCTCTGTCTCTCGGATCAATCAAATCAAATAATTAACACATGTATGTTGTCATTTTAAACAACTCACCATTCATTCATTATGCATCAGCAGCAGCTAAATTAATGTTATAGTTCACAACACAGCAGCGCGTTTTGAATCGCTAGCCTATTAATTATCGTCTCAGCAAGCACAGTCAATACTTTTTTCCGTAGCCGCATTTCGCGGAGACAGCTGTGTATAGCGAGAGAGAGAGCGTATAATCCACTGTTGATGTATTCCAGACCACTGTCCACTGTCTCCAGACTGCATCCGCCATATAGCTTGTTAGCCAAGTGTTAGCTTGTTAGCACAACACAAGTACATTCCTTTGTCCATTTCCGCTCGAACAGACTGCAAACTACCTGGCGTTCTATCGCCATGCTCTAAGACAAACTCTAACCTTAACCAACTTTGAAAGAGTGCCTAAGCTTAACAGTCTAAAGAACTTGCAGTCACGGCACGCTCTAAGACAAACAGCTGCCTGCATCATTCTCACAACAACACAACTATCTCCACCAACGGACCAACCTAGGAATAACCTAGAATTGGAACATTAGAAATTGGATTCGGCCAATCAGAGATCGTCTCTGTGAAATTCTGCTACGGAAAAAAATACTGGCGTCGGCCAATCAGAGAGCGTCTCCGCGAAATGCGGCTACAGAAATTCTTGACGCTACTGGCTAGACCGCTTCAAATCGCGCCCGGTTTCCAACATAATAGTCATATTTCAATGCACAACGCGTTATGCACTGATTGGCTGTGACGGATACAGCGATCAAACTGTGACGCGCACTCAGAGCGCTATCGCGTCTAGCCCGGGCCGAGAAATACGAAAATATTAAAAAAAATTAAAAAAAACGTGATGTCACTTCCTGCTCAGGAAAACAAGTGTTTTTTATTTGAGATAATAACGTTATATTGTGCATTGGAAATACAAACATACTTAAAATGAGTTTATATTATTTATAGGGCTATAAAACAAAAAACGAAAAAGTTTTATTTTCTTCTTCTCTGATTTAACAGCAGGTGGGTCGGCGCCCGTGCGCCCCTAGTGGCAGAGCCGCCACTGGTTTTAGAGCGGTTTATGGTAATTCATGGGAGGCTAGTAATAGGCCTCAACGCATATTATACTTAATCCATTGGCATTTCTTCCCTATACACGCTACAATAAAAAAATGCAATGCATATGATCGGTATATCATGAATGCAGGAAAGGGGGGGGGGGGGGTCGTTTCTGATTAATTGATTGTCAATAATAACGGCATTCGTTAGTACAACAGCATACGCTGATCAGGGCGATGGCTATGAAAACAAGGCACAATCAAGCTGAAATTTACATTAAATTGCGCTTACCTGTGGTGGTGAGATTCCAAAATGAATATTCCAATTATTTGATTGCCATCTGGTCGATTGTATGGCCATTTGGGACACGACATAACCCACCACAGCATAATGAATCGGGGGTCCCGAAAACGATTCAATGCGATCAGGTAAAGCCCTCGGTCCAGGTTCCTAGAAAAGTCCGCCCGTAGGAATTTCATCGACACACAGCCCCATACAAGTCAAGTCAAGTCAAGAGTTTTACTTGTCACGGCATACAAGTATACAATGAAATGCGGGTGGTCTTGTCCGCAACAATGTGCAATACAGTAGTACAACATATAATAGAATCCAATAAAACAACATTGTGCAATAAACAGGTAACATAGTGGGGCATCTCGGTATTTATACATTCACCAGCACAGATGCAAAATAAAATCATAATTTATATTCTTTTTTTAATATTTTTATTACAATTTACTCAAGCCTAGTAACACACACAATATTTCTGACACTGGGAATACACGTACCCCCAGGTCCCTAGATGTTCCTAGATACTAAGAACATGCAAATTGACCTTGTAGAAGTGGAGCAATCTTCCATTTACTTAGGCATGTACCTTTAGGCAACATTTCTGAAAATAGGGCTACAACTTAACAGGTTAATACAATTTCCAATCAATTAAATCAATCAATCAATCAATCAATCAATCAATCAATCAATCAATCAATCAATCAATCAATCAATCAATGTACATACCTATCACATGTGGAGTCCACAACCAATTATTAGCCAATAAGATTAGAGCTTAATAAAGGGGTTCCCACACCTTAACACGGGTCCGTCTGACAGCGAAGCACTCTAGCGTCTTCAAATTTGCCGCCCTGGAGGCGGCCAGTCCAGAACGTTTCCACCGATTGACCAATCAAATCACATTAAAAGCCAAACGTGATGACGTCATCGCCTCGGTGAAACTTGTTGGGGAAAATATACACGCCTCGCGGCCACGTTCACATCAAAACAACGTTTATGCACATTCTTTTACACTTCTTTCATCTGTGTGTGTGTGTGTGTGTGTGTGTGTGTGTGTGTGTGTGTGTGTGTGTGTGTGTGTGTGTGTGTGTGTGTGTGTGTGTGTGTGTGTGTGTGTGTGTGTGTGTGTGTGTGTGTACATCTTTTTTTTTATCCACTTTTTCTCCCTCTTTTTCTATTTTCCTCCCATCCCAATTCCAATGTGCCAATTCTTCCCTCCCCTGTCTTGAACGTTGCTCGCATATGCCCCCCACTGGCCGGTCGTAGGAAGGATAGAAGCCTTGCATCACGTGTCCCCTCCGGTACACGAGGAGGCAGCCTGTCGCATCTTTGCACCTGCCAGCGCGGACTCTCATTGGTGAGGTGTAACATGTGGGAGGCTCACACTACCCTTGCCATTTCCTGTCTCTGCTGTGCAGGCGTCCCCCAACCGACCTGTAAGAGTCGCTGTCCACAACGTCCAGATTACCACCCATCGACTTCCACCCGCTAACTCTGCCAATTGAATTAGTATGACGGCTGGCCCAAGCCGGAGGCAGTGCCGACAGCCGGAGTCGAACCCGGTGTCTCTAGCGCTGGTGACGAGCGCAATGTCCGCTGCGCCACCCAGCCGCCCCCCATTTGTTTGACTATTAACGTGCTATGTAATTACATAAAAAGTAATGTAAAAGGAGTGGTTGTCCAGGAAGAAGCCCTAAGTTTAACAAAGTTGTATTAACCAAAGTACAGAGTTGCTGCAGCTAAAAGGAAGGAAGAATAGACATACGTCAGTGAGCAGGATATTCAGCGTTCATTCAGTCAGTCCACAAGCAAGAGCAGAGTATAATGTCATGGCCAATGGTTTTAAACTGTGGCGTTCGGGGTTAACGCCACTGTAATACGACCACATGTAGAGAATCCACCAATGAGAGTTAGGTTCCAAATATGGTCCTTCCTGGTCAACACTGTTGGTGGTCAGGACCTTGAAAGAAAACCGGTCGAAGCAAGAAATCTTCTGGTTGGTATATCTTCTAAAAGAATGTTTCTTAACTCATAATTCAGTTACAATTGAACAAGGGCTTACTGCGGGGTGCGGGGTGCCTCCCTCGTCTGTTATCTGTACCTTTCAAAGACACTTTTTAATTAAACTATGAGAATTATGGCATTGTAAGCAGGTGCCAGGTACTCAGAGAACCAGAGGCCTCGAGGCCTCAAGCACAGGCTGATAGGATGTCTGGTTGGAGCAGAATGTTAGAAACATAATTAACATATCAGTAAATAATATGTAATTAGTATCAGTGGAAATATACTACACAATAAATACTACACAATAAATACTACACGATATATACTACACAATATATATACTACATAATATATACTACACAACCGAACCAACCCGTTAAATCCATGATTCTGCTCCACCTACTTGGTTCTGGTGGCGGCTCGCCATTCACCCAATTCTCCCACAAAGTTCCTTTAAAGTCCCCTCCCGTTCCCTCCCCCCTCCCGTTCCCTCCCCCCTCCCGTTCCCTCCCCCCTCTCATTCCTCCCTCCCCCCTCCTTTGCCCTCCCCCCTCCCAGGCCTTTCTGTGTGGAGTTTGCATGTCTCCCCGTGCTCGCAACGGTGTCCCCTTCCAATAAGATAAGATAAACCCAATGGAAAACACGCAGAACAGATCGCTAACGCTGTCACATCCGTGAGAAGACAGACAGGAGCACTTGGATTGGTCCCCAGGCGCGGCCCCACGCCGCAGACATTTCATCAGCGACTCAGTACATGTGTGTGTGTTCCTGTGGGTCGACCATCTCGCATGTGTGAGTTAATCTGCATGACAATTAAAGACCTCTTCTATTGTTGCATCTGCTGACAATGACAATGGAGCCAAGTAAACACTATTATGCCCACAGCGATGGGGCTTATAATTGACTGTACTCATTTCGCCACACAAAACAAATGTCCACTAGCTGTGATGTTCGTCATCAATCATTCCTCTTATTGATCATCAACACTACTTCGGAGAAGGGCAATAAAAAGCGTGCATACCATGTTGTTTCTTGGTCTGCCCACAGAACAGCCATGGAGCCATCGGTTTTGTTCTGCTTTCATAATGTTATTCCCAGGGTCTTTCTCTGGCAGTATTGTATGTCCTTTGATGATCCATGACCATGACAATCGCCAGCCTGTTGACTCTTGCA